>NC_041750.1:2564311-2866332 GCF_004115215.2 Ornithorhynchus anatinus
CATCCCCCCTCCCCTTTGCTGCGGTGTGACCCTCCCCCACCCCCACCCCGCCGAATACCAAACTTGATTTTTTTTTTACCATTCATCACTATGCGCTTTGATTTCTGACCTGCGCCTCACGGACCATGCAAGTTCTGTGATTTTTCCCCTTTCCTCCTCCAGATGTCCAAATGGATTCTTCGGACAGAGATGTTTGGAGAAACTGCCTTTGCGATTGTACATGCCAGACCCTAAGCACAGTATGTTTGAAGACCCGAATAAAAACCCGTCCTCCTCTTAAAGCCACCAGCGTGCCTCACCGGGCCGGCCGGGCGGAGGGCCTCCCGGGGGCCCGGGTTAGAGTTGCTGGTGGTTTCCGTTGTTTGGTCGGTCTTTTGCTTGGCTTTTGTTTGATTACGATTACGATGATTTTTTTTCATTTACTCTTATTGCTATATAATCTCGGTCTAACCCTTGGGTTTAAAGTTAGGGTCGCAGGAGAAGGGTCTCAGGATCGGACGGCGGCCCCGGGCCAGGAGCTGCGGAGGAGCCCGAAGGAGGCTGGCGCCGGGCCATCCGTCTCTATGCCATGTTTGCTACCCGCTTCTCTCCTCTGCTTTTCTTTGTTCCGTCTAGATGCCCGGTTGGATACACGGGGGACAGGTGCCAACAGTTCGCAATGGTCAACTTCTCCAGTATGTCTCTTTCTACTTCTCTGTTCCCCCAGTTCCCGGAGCCCTCGAGGGCGGCGTTTCAGAGTGGGGGGGGTGGGTGGGCTGGGGTCGCCTTGGGGCTCCTCTCCCCTCCTCGGCTTTTGCAGGTGGTAGAGAGGAGGGACGGGAGTCAGGCTCACCACCCCCATCGCCCGTTTTGGTGGCAGACACCGAGAGGCTCCCGGCCCATACAGGCCCAGATGGCAGGAGCCGGTTCAAGAGGCAGGGCGGGCCTGGGCATGCTGCCCGTCTCCCGGTAGAAGGGGGAGTAGGGAGAGAGGCGAGGGGAGGCTTGAGCATCCTCGTCGGGATCATCGATGGATCCTTGATAGTTATTGAGCCCATGCAACGTAGAGCCCAGGACTGAGCACGTACTCATATTCTGGGCTCCTAATATGTATAAAGCATTCCACTGGGCCCCACTTGAAGGCATAGCACTGTGCCGGTTGCCTGCTGCATGCAGAGCGCTGTGCTGCTAGCCCACTGAGCAGCAGCATGGCCTAGTGGAAAGAGCCCGGGCCTGGGTTCAAATTCCGGCTCCACAGTGTATCTACTGGGTGACTGGGCAAGTCACTTGGCTTCCCTGGGCCTTGGTTTCCTCATCTGCAAAATGGGGATTCGATCCCTCTTCTCCCTCCGATTTAGAATGTGAGCCCCATGGAGGATCTGATTAGTCAGAGGGACCTGGGTTCTAATCCCACCTCCACCTCGTGTCTGCTATGTGACCTCGGGTAAGTAGCATCACTTCTCTGGGCCTTAGTTACCTCATCTGTAAAATGGGGATGAAGACTGTGAATCCCATGTGGGACCGGGACTGTGTCCAACTTCATTGGCTTGTATCTACCCCCAATGCGGAGTAAACACATAACAAATACCATTTAAAAGCCCCCCAAAAATAACAACAAAGAAAACTTTCTCTGAACCTCCTATGAGGGTGAAGCTGTGGGGCAACATCTCTTTAGCCCTCAGGGGTAAAGAAAAATTTTAGGGGGAAGTGATGTTAATGAGTTCTGTGACCCGGAAGCACCTCGTTCACTCCAAATGGGGAGCTGGCCGGATTATCTTGTCTCAGTTTTAGGGAAATTGGAGAATTTAGTTTAAGAGGAGGGTCGGCCAGTTTCCTGTTCTGCCAGCAGACAGATTAAAAAGCAAAAGGCCGAGGTCAGATCCGTCAGATCTGAACGATCGATCGGGCGGTGGTGTTTTGGACCAATCAGTCAATTAATTGGTCAGGTTGTGTGGCCAGAGAAGCAGTGGGGCTTAGTGGCAAGAGCCCGTGCTTGGGAGTCAGAGGACATGGGTTCTAATCCCGGCTCCACCACTTGTCGCAAGCCACTTCCTTCTCTGGGCCTCTGTTGCCTCATCTGTAAAATGAGGGTTAAAATTGTGAGCCCCATGTGGGACAACCTGATTACCCTGTATCTACCCCAGCGCTTAGAACAGTGCTTGGTGCACATAGTAAGCACTTAACAAATGCCATTTTTTTTTGAAAAAAACACCCCTGATTCTTCCCTCTCTATTTTTAACTCTCCTCCAATCACCCAGGAAGGACTATCCAACACCCCTGATGCCCCCTCTCCATCCCTTTCTCTCCCCTCTCCATCCCTGACTCTCCCCCAGACACCCAATGCAGACCATCCAACACCCGTATCTCTGTCCTCTCCATCCCTAACTTTTCCCTAACAACCCACCATAGGCCTATTTTCCATTAACCTTTTTTGAGTCTTTTTACATTCTTAGGTAATAGTTGTTCATGGGGAGAGAGGGGTTTGAAGGGGGTGGGTCTTCGCTTGGGAGAGGCTGGCAGAACCCCCTCAGAGTCACCAGATCAGAAAGTTTCCATTTGGGATCCTTTCATCCCTGTTCCGAAGTCACGAGACCAGAGTGAGCGAGGCGGGGGTTCATTCATTTATTCGGTTGTATTCATTGAGCACTGACTGTGTTCATTCATTCAGATATATTTATTGAGTGCTTACTGTGTGCAAAGCACTGTACTAAGCATCTGGGAGAGTACACTACAGCAATAAACGGTCACATTCCCTGCCCACAACAAGCGCAGCCTAGACAACTGTAGGGAAACTGTGGTTTTGCCCCAATAGACTCCACCAGCCCCCGTCACCCACCCAAAGTTCGCACCCCACCACACACCCCAAACTTTTCTCTCCACTTCCCAGACATCCTTTCTAAAACTCATTACAGCCTAGCGTCCATTAGTCTTACCATGGCTTTCATTCAATTGTATTTACTGAGCGCTTATTATGTACAAAGCACTGGAATAAGCTCTTAGTACATGGCTTCAGCAGAAGGGAGGGAAGCCAGGATCTTCTAGGCGAACGGCCTGATCCACAGTTTCCCAGTTGTCTTGGAGTCATTTCTCTTGAGGGAAGCTGAACTTCATCGGTTGGGCTCATGGTTGGAATCCCATTGGATTTACTCCTGGTGGAATTCTCTTTGGTTGGGCTGCTAGTTGGTTTCTCGCTGGATGGGCTGTAGACTGGAGTCTCATTAGATGTCCTCCTTCTTGGATTCTCAATGCATGGACACCTGATTGGATTCTCACTGGTTGAACTTCTGTTTGGGTTCTCATCGGATGGGCTCCTGGTTGGGTTTCCATTGGATGAGCTCGTGATTTGGGTTCCTGTTGGATGGGCTCCTGGTTGGATTCTCATTGGTTATGTTTCTGTTTGGATTCCCATTGGAAGGGCTTCCGGTTGGATTCTCATTGGATAAGCTCCCTTCAGATTCTCATTGGTTGAACTTACGTTTGGATTGCCGTTGGATGGGCTCTTGGTTGGGTTGTCATCGGATGGGCCGCTGGTCGGATTGTCATTGGATGAGCCTCTGCTTGGACTCTCATTGGATGGGCCCCCGCTTGGATTTTCATTGGATGACCATGCTCTCTTTGATGCTACATGCTGTTCTGTCACTGTATGAATCCCATCCTTGGTCTTTATTCCTCACTCAGTGGGAAATGCAACTCTCCTGCCACCATCTACTTCTCGGAGGCAGTGGGAGAATGAACCCTCCCTCCCTCTTCCTCTGACATCACGATCCTAAGGTTTTCTCTTGGCCGTGGAACTGGTGCCTTTATGGCATAGAGTTGGACTCTTCAGCTCCGTCCCAAGGAACAGCAAGAGACGAGGGGACAAGGTGGGTCGCGTTCCCCTCCCCACGGCCCCTTGGCCAGATCCGCCAGTTGGAGCGACCGAGCCTAAGGGAGTGGCAGTTCTCCTCCCTCCGTTGTCTGCGGAAATGTCGGGAGATGCTGGATTGAGGCCGGGGGAGCGGGAAAGTCTTTGACGTCAGCATCTGAGCTGTGTGACGGGGCCCAGAGAGATGACACCGTGGCCAACAAGCAGCCGCAGACACAATGGCGACCCAGAGATCCGAGCCCCAGGGGCTCATGGGAAGCGCTGGACCGGTTGGGGAGATGGGGTGTGGCGATCTCGGGACACCCGTTCTCTTCCAAGAGCTGCTCTCTATCCCCTTCCGTGAAATTGGGCTGCCTCAGGGGCCCCAGGTGGGTCCGGCCTCACCGCGGGAGGCTGCCCCACAGGACTCCTGCCTCTTCCCATGTTGGGGCCAGATGAAAGCAGATGCCCCTAGCCACAGTCTGGCAGAAGATGGGGGTGAAACAGCCAAGCTTGCTCAACTCTGTTGGATCCAGAAGAAAGACAGACCCGAGGCTCTGGTTGGTGGAAGTTTCTGCCCACCACTCTTGCCTTAGCACATATCCTGGCCCACCCTGAGTTCCCCACACCCCCACAATGTCCAGGTCAGAGCAAACTGATCCCACTCCCAATTCCCAGTGCCCCCCACCTCCCAACCTGAGCTGGACCACGACCCTCACCTCCCTCAGCAGGAGGCCCAATACGGGGCCAGCAGGGACCGGATGACTCTGCCTTTCCTCCCAAACCAAAATGGGCAACAGAGGAAGCAGACCCAGCCTAGAATCTTCCCTGCTGGCCCACCGCCGGATTTCTTCTGGGCCCATGCTGATTTCTGTAGGTATCAGGGTGGATTTTCAGAGCAGGAGAAAGGCGTGGGCATGGTCATCTCCTGCCCTTGATCCGGGCAGGAATGGACGGATGTCCAACAACAGTTAAACCAGGAGGCGTGTCCCGCCACATCCACCCTGTCTCTTCTCCACCCTTCTCCTCCCGGGTGGGGAAATGGAAGGCAGGACCTCATGACCCCCAAGGGAGCAGGAGCTGAGAAGCAGCAGTGCGGCTTAGTGGTTCCCCAGCACGCGAGGGTGACCCCCGGTCTCCAACGGAGTCACGGCGCCGGCCACCCCTCTCTGCGGCCGTGAGACCCGGATCCCCCCCGTACCGGATGTCACGTCCAGCTCTGAGAGTGGGTCTGGCAGTGTCACTCTCGGCTCCGGACCCAACAGCCCGGCAGGACCGCAGACGAGAAAGTCCTGGGACAGAGTGAGTCTCCTCAGTCACACCACAACAAGCCATGCTGGGTGGAAACCGGGATGGAAATGGACGTCAACAAGATGCCCTGACGGTGACAGCCCCGGGGGGCAGCCGAAACCGAGCAAGGAGGATGGAAGACAACACGCTTCAAGGCCACGCAGCCTTCATTCTCAGATACACCTGCTCCCAGCTGGGAGACAGCGGCGGCAGACCAGACCGACCAGCCGGCGGCACTGCAGCCCCGGAAAAATGACTCTCTGTGAGAGCCGGAGTTTCAAGAGGAGCTGAGATTAAAAAGGCAAAAGCAGCTTTTGCCGATCCGCACATGGGCCTGGGGTGGGCGATCCTGCTTTGATCTTTTCACGCACACATACACCCCCTCCCCACCACCATAGGTAAATTACGACATCGGTGGCACAACATCTTCAGGCTTGACTAACAGGCAGATATAATTAGAAATGTGAAGAATATCAGCCCATGGCCACTGCCATTCCTAGGTCAACCCCAGGGGTCACCCAGCCCAGGATTCTGCCTCTGACAGGGACCCCAGGGGGTTTGGCGGAACTTGGTGCTCGTTGACCTCCTGGACATCACTCAGCCTCCTGGACATCATCCAACTCCCCGGCTGTCCCCCAGTGACCCAGCACAGAACTTCCAACATCCCTGATTCTCCAGTGACCCAGGCTGGGCCACTGGATTATAGATCGATCAAACCCCTCTGGAATCTGCTGTTATTTTAGGTCGTGCAACTTCTTGTAGTTAATCCACTGAGATTCCTCATTCCTCACCATCCTTGGGGGTGAATGCTTGAAATCATAATCATAATATTAGTGGTATCTGTTAAGCGCTTACTATAGGCCAGGCACTGAAACAGAATTAACTCATGAAGCCAAATAATACTTCTAATAAACAGTATTCGTTGAGTGCTTAATGTGCACTGAGCACAGTGCCAAGTACAGGGGTCCACAGACGATAATATAATCAGCTACAGTCTCTGTCTCACCGATGAAGAAGGAGGGAGAGCAGGATTCTTAATGCCCATTTTACAGAGGAGGAAACCGAGGCCCAGAGAGGTTAAGCAGCTTGCCCCCGGTCATACAGCAGCCCGGTGGCAGACCCAGGCGTAGAATAATAATTGTAAATTATTATAGTATTTGTGAAGCTCATACTATGTGCCAAGCACTGTTCTAAGCACTGGGGTAGATACAAGGTAATCAGGTTGTCCCATATGGGGCTCACAGTCTCAATCCCCATTTTACAGATGAGGTAACTGAGGCCCAGAGAAGTTAAGTGACTTGCCCAAGGTCACACAGCAGACAAGTGGTGGAGCCGGGATTAGAACCCCCGACCTCTGACTCCTAAGCCCATGCTCTTGCCACTGGGCTGACTCCCAGTCCCCGGCTCCTTCCCCTAGTCCATAGTGCCTTCTCACTTGGCCTTTCGGAAGCCCTTGGCCACCTGCGGGCCTCCTCGCAGACTAGGACCGGTGTGTGGTTTGGTTCGGAGATGCTCTGTGCCCAGCGAGGGGAAGCTTAAGTGGATGTCCCCAGGTTGGCACTGAGCACCTGGTTCCCCGGCCAGAGGCAGAATCCGGGCTGGCTGGAAATGGACGTCCAACGACCCCAACGTTGCTTGCCTCTCCCTGGCAGGCTATGGCTGTGGAAGGGCTAGTCGTTTTTGTAGGGTGTGTTTGTGTGGCTTTGTGGAGCAGCACAGCCCCGCTGAGGGGGAGGAAGGGGGAGCAGGGCTGCGGGGCCCCACTCACTCCTCGGCTGAGCCCTGGGTCCTGAAACCAGTGGCCCCTCCCGGGCCCTTCGCCGGCACCTCCCCAGCCCCGGGCTCCTTCCTCCTCCTTGTCCGTCACCTCGAGCCCTAGACCGGGGACACGGTTCCACCTAGCTTTGCTCAGCAGCCAAGTGCCCCGATGCCTCAGTCTCCCCATCCAGGCAGTCGAGGCATCAGCCGAAAAGAGGTGGACAGCACCTGCGGGCGCCGGGGAAAATGCTCAGAGAAATCCTGCCTCCGGGCTCTGCTTCTCTGGGGAACCTTCTATTTTCCTGTTCCCTATCAATAAATTAATCGGTGGTGTTTATTGAGTGCTCACTTTGAGCAGAGCACCGGACTTTGGGAGAGTCCAATACAGCAGAGTAGGAAGTCACGTCCCCTGCCCCCAAGGAGCTTCCAGTCTAGCGGGGAATACAGCCTAACGGATCAGGAAGGGAAATGGAGATGTGTTTCCCACTGGCGGGGCAGAGACATCACTTAACTGGGGTGAAGGTCAATCAGTCGGTCGATCAATGGTATTTATTGGGCAGTACTGGGCACAGAGCATGGTACTGGGCGCTTACTGGGTGCAGGCCACTGTATTGAGCATTTTCTGTGAGCAGAGCCGTGAACTGAGCATCTTTTGGAGACTGGGCACTGTACTGGGAGCCTACTATGTGCAGAGAGCACTATATGGAGGGTCTGTTGGGTACAAAGCATTCTGTTGAGCCCTAACTATGTGCAGAGGGTACTGTACTGAGCACCTACTTAGTGCAGAGAGCATTGTACTGAGGTCGACTTTGTTCAGAGGGCACTGTCCTGAGCAACTACTTTGTGCAGAAAGTACTGTACTGAATGCAATTTCCCTCTAGCCTCAGCTCTCACTTTTAGACATCCCACATGATTGTCCAGAGAGAACCAGGAAGTCCCTTGGGATTGGAAAACCCACCGTGACGGAGGGATGGGGAGCACAGGGGGACCATGTTGGAGACCTGATCAGGCTCATTTTAAAATCATAATACTAGTGATGGTATTTGTTAAGCGCTTACAGTGTGCCAAGCACCGTACTGAGCGCTGGAGTAGAGGTCGGACATACGGGGCTCACAATCTAAACGGCAGGGAGAACAGGTCTTGAGCCCCCATTTTACAGATGAGGAAACTGAGGCCCAGAGAAGTGAGATGACCTGGCTAAGATCTCCCAGCAGACGAGTGACTCCCAGGTCCGGGCTGTTCCTGCTAGGCGACTTCCGAGAACTTTTTAAAGTCTAGATGCTCATCCGTGCACTCTTGAGTTCAGTTCTGGTCAGCCAGATGAGCCAGAAAAAGGTCAGGCCTCTTCTCCTCCGTTTTAGGAGGCGAGGCTCTGTGGTAGAGCACAGTGATGGTGGGATTTATTAAGCCCTTCCTGTATACCTGAAGCTGGGGTAGATAAAAGATAGACAAATCAGCCCCTGTCCCCCTTGGGACTAGCAATCTAAGAGGGAAGGGGAGCAGGGTCATCATCCCCATTTTCCAGATGAGGAAACAGAGGCCCGGAGAGGGTGAGTGACTTGCCAAGACCACACGACGGGCAGAGCTGGGACTAGAACCCTGGTCCCTTGACCGCCAGGCCTGGGTTCTCTCCCCTCAGCCGGGCCGGCTACAACAGATGGGGAATTGCAGGGAGCCCCGTTGGTTTGAGGGGTCTTCGATAGGATGGTTTTTGGCTGGGTTAGACACCCCTGAAGGTGGAGAAAGGCACCTGCCCAGAGTGGAGGCAGGGGTGACCCGTTCAGGTTCCAGCCCAGTGAGTGGAGCTGCAGAGGGAACTGGATG
Source organism: Ornithorhynchus anatinus (assembly GCF_004115215.2). Taxonomy (NCBI): domain Eukaryota; kingdom Metazoa; phylum Chordata; class Mammalia; order Monotremata; family Ornithorhynchidae; genus Ornithorhynchus; species Ornithorhynchus anatinus. Next base: position 2,573,007 of record NC_041750.1, read on the forward strand.
GGATGCCCATTCCCGGGGGCCTGGGGGTTAGGGGGGTCGGGGCTTGGGCACACCCATTTTGGGACTCTTCTTCATCCGCTGGGGCCTTGCTGGGGGTGGGCCTGGAGGGAATAGGATCCCCCCACTCCAATCCAGCTCTCTCTTCCCCGACCCTGGTCCACTTCTCCCTGGCTGGCCCTGCTCTAAGAACCCTCAGCTGTTCACTCCACCATCTCTCTCTGCCGCCACCACCCCCAGAGGGACTGTTGGGGAGGGGGAGAGACCCTGACTTGGATGGGGGGGAGGCCTCCCCCTTCCCTCCCTCCCCCCATCTAACCTTGGCTTCCTTCCCCAGCGCCACAGTGTCGGAAGAACCCTGACAAATGCTTTTTCTTCTCTTTCTCCCTCTCTCCTGCTCCTTCTCCTGCTCCTCTTCCTCCTCCTCCTCCTCCTCTTCTCTTCCGCCGGGTCAGAGCACCTCGGATTTGAGTTGAAGGGTACGGCGCCGCCCCCCTCACCCCCTCATTGCTAAGACCCGTGCTGAGGGGAGGGATCCCTCCGGAGGGTCGGGGACGGATGGTATAGGGAAGCGGCCCCTCGGCCTTTTGGCGGGCAGGGGAGGGCGAAGGGGCTACAGTGTCAAAGGGGAGGCTGGTGTGGGTGGGGGGCAGTGTTAGCAGTGACTTTTTCTCTGTCTTCCTGGAACCCTCTGGGGGTCCTCAGCCCCTGGGGCCGGTCCCCGTGGGAGCAGTAGGGGATTCCCAGGGAGACCCCTCCCCGATTCATTCCCCAGGCAAAAGGGGAACAGGAGGTTTGAAGCATCTGCCCAAGGAGGTGGCAGGAATCGAAGGGTCACTGAGTTCCATGCTCACAGACCGACAGCCGGGGGGGACCACGCCCCCCCAGACACCGGACTGGGCTTCCGGGAGGCGGTGGGAGAGGCTGGGTTGGGAGCGAGGGGTCCAGCTTGCTAGACAATTCCTCTCAGAGAAGGAGACACTGCTAACTCTGATGCTTGGGAAAACCAGAAGATGGGTTTGGGCTGGGAGGGGTCCCTTTCGAAATGACCTCCTCCTCCTCCTTTCCAACACCCTAGCCCTTCCTTTCCCCCGCCCCATTCTTCGTCTGCAAGGCCATCAGCTCTGTCTGTCTCTCGGTCTGCCTGTCTGTCTTCCATTGCCCCCCCAACCCCAGGCCTTCTGCATCTGCGGGCCACGTCGGGGGTCATCCCTGGCAGGGGACGAGGAGGGGGCTGTGCCACACACGCCGCCAGAGGGTTGGAGCCACCCAAGGGGCAGAAGCAGGGACAATTCTGGGGGCTGGTAGGAATCTGTACAGGTGATCTTGTCAATTCTTCAGCCCCTGGGGAGAACGCCAACTAAACAGCCCCCCGCCCCACCCCAAGTGGGTGGGGTTCTCCAGAGAAAGACTCCAGGCTCCCTTCAACTCCCTGTTCCCTCCCCCAGCCCAGGGCAGGTAAGAAGCCTGTATGGGTTTTTATTTTTTCTACTGGGAGGGGCAGTGCCCAATCCCAAACCCAATGCATGTGAAACAAAAGGTTTTACAGATTTTGGATGTGGGGAGGGACAGAGTGGGGGGCTTCTCCCCGCGGTTCTCCCCAGTGTAGTGGGGGATCAGGCTGCAAGGTGTCCCCCGGTAGCGGGGTGGGCTTAGTGACGGGTGATTTTGCTTGAAGCACAGGCCCTAACTCAGAGCCTCAAGTCATTCGTCACCAACTCCGTCTCTCCCTTGAGTGGGGCCTTATAACCCAAGTCAGGGGCTTTGATTGAGCTCTTCCACCTCCTGTTCTTCCAATCAGTTGATCAGTAGTATTGATTGGGTGCCTCTCCTGTGCAGAGCACTGTACTAAGTGTGTAGGAGAGTATTATAGAGTTAGAAGATAGGATCCTTGGTCTTGAGGAGTTCACCGATACTGTAATAGTAGTAGTAATCATATTTATTAAGTATTTACTGTGTGACTTACTATACTGGATGTTTGGGAGAGTGAAGTAATGTTAAAAGACCCGATCCCTAGCCTCAGGGAGCTGAAAGTCAGTTAAACAGTACAAAGCACTGTACTAGGTGCTTGTGAGAATACAATAGAGTCAGGAAACATGATCCCTGCCTTCAAGGAACTTACTGTGTATTGTGTGCAGAGCACCCTATTGAGTGCTTGAGAAAGCCCAGTAGAGTTAGGGGAAACTTAAAAAAACTTAGAGGAACTGGATTACTGGGCCTTTTGGACCCAATCTGGGTCTAGGATTCATTTTTTTCTTCCTCTTCGCTGTCCACCCTTTGCTCTCCTCCCACCATAGTGAAGCCGACCACAGTGGTATGAGATGGGGTGGAGCTTTGGTCCTCAGGATTAATCAACCAATCGATCGATCAATCAATGGTATTTGTTGAACGCTTGCTATGTGCAGAGCACTGTAGTCAGCGCTTGGGAGAGTACCGCACAACAGAGTTGGCAGACATGTTCCCTGCCCAGAGATTAGAACTCTGACTCCCTGGAGACCGCATTTCTGATGCTGGGATTTTGATTGGTTTAGAAATCGGAGGAGTGGACTTTCCCCCTCCGGATGTGGGTTGACTCCAAAGGCTTCCCAAGTCTCTCCCATTTCCCCCCCCCCCCCCCATTCCCCTAAACTTCTAGAATCCACTTCTGATCAGTGTTGGTCTCTTCCCCTCCAAAGACAGGCTGTGTGGAGGCTGGGCCTGGATCCCGTCACCCCGCTGACCCTTCTCCGCCTGGCCTGTATGCCCTCAGCCAGGCTGCCCCCACCCTCGGCAGACTTGTGGGTGGGCGTGCGTTCGTGGCACCGTTAATCCGGCCCCGCCTGGCTCTCATTGCTTCCTTCGACCCCATCGCTCCTTCCCTCCTTCATCCTCCTTCCTTGCCAACGTCACCGCCCCAAAGCCCTGCCGTGTGGACCTTGGGAGAATCCTTGGGGTCAGAGTGTTGAGGTCACTGTGGGCAGGGGGGCAGAGAGGGGCTAATTTGGCAGGGGGCGGGGGGCGGGGGTGAAAACTGGGAAAGGGGAGAGCTGTGGGTGGTTCCAGTCCCTTCCCCACCAAAGGAGCAGAGGGACGAGCGTGAAAATTGTCCCGGAGGGCCTGGCAGGGAGGGGAAACTGAGGTGGGGCAGTCTCCAGCTTTGAGGGTCTTCTCGCCCAACCCCCCTGATCAGCCTGGCCTCCCTCTGAGGCGGGCTCTGGTCTCTCCCCCTGCCTAGGTGGCCCTCTCCTCTCCCCCCCACACCCCCAGTGCGGCCCTCTGCCCCCCGTCTGACTGGCGCCCTCTCCCACCCCTGCAGAGGCCGAGGAGCTGTATCAGAAGAGGGTTCTCACCATCACGGGCATCTGCGTGGCCCTGCTTGTGGTGGGCATCGTGTGCGTGGTGGCCTACTGTAAGACCAAGTGAGTGAACGCCAGCGGGGGCCCGGGGGAGGCACGTGCAGGACCCGGGGAGGGCGGCGCCCCCCCAAGCGGGGCTCCTCATTGGTCCTTGGGAATGCAGAGAGACTCCAGATGGGCTACTGGATCTTCGGGGAGCCTCGGCCCCCCACCCTCCATGCAGCTCCCCATGTTCCCATAGGAGAGCAGGAGCTGGGAGTCCCAGGCTCCTTCCCCTCCCACCCACCCCCGTCCCCGGCAGGGCTGGGTGAGCTAGGGGATGGGCGAGGGCGGCCGAGGACAGGACGGGAGGCAGCGCCGGCCGCGTGCACCTGCCGCAGGGTCGGGTCAACCCGGTTCCCCCCTCCCACGTTACTCTTCAGGAAGCAGCGGAAGCAGATGCACAACCACCTGCGGCAAAACATGTGTCCGGCCCACCAGAACCGGAACCTAGCCAACGGACCCAGTCACCCGCGGCTGGACCCCGAGGAGATCCCCATGGCAGACGTGAGTAGCCCGGGAATGCCTAGGGCTGTCCCTGGGGAGGAGTCGACTGGTCCCCGGCAGCCCACCGAGAAGCTGGTTGTAGTCCCTAGCAGCCAGCGGCCATGAGCCCAGAAGGTGATGGGGCAGAGCCCGGAGAGCGGGAGGGAGGGAGGAGAGACTCTCCCTGTCCAGTTCCCTTTGACTCCTTCGCGGCTGTCCCAGTGCAGGCCGGTAGCTATCCGCAAGCCTTCACTAAATCGGCACCAAAGGCCCTCAGTAGGAGGGAAGGGGGCTCCTCTGACTCCGGACCGTTCCAGTTTAATACGGGCAAGGCTCCAGTTCAGGCCTCCACCTGTCTCTTTCCCCGAACAGCCCCAGGACTGAGCACTTGCTGTGAGCAGAGCACTGTCTGAGCACCTCCTTACTGTAAGCTGAGCAGTGTAATGAGTGCCCGAGTGAGCAGCGGTGTGGCAGAGTGGATAGATAGAGCTCGGGTCTGGAAGCCAGAAGGTCATGGGTCTACCACTGGCTCTACTACTTCTCCCCTGTGTGACCTTAAGCAAGTCACTTCACTTCTCTGTGCCTCAGTTACCTCATCTGTAAAATGAGGATTGAGACTGTGAGTCCCACATGGGGCAGGGACTGTGTCCAAATTGATTTGCTTGTATCCACCTCAGTGCTTAGTACGGTGCCTGGCTCATAGTAAGTGCTTAAGAAACACCATCATTATTAATATTATTATTACTGTGTCCAGTTAAGCAGCATTGCCTAGTGGATGGGCCCGGGAGGCAGAAGGACCTGGGTTCTAATCCCAGCTCCACTACTTGTCTACTGTGGAATCTTGGGCCAGTCACTCATCTTCTCTGTCCCTCAGTTTTATCATCTGTAAAATGGGGATTAAGACTGTGAGCCCCACGTGGGACAGGTACAGTGTCCAACCTGATTAGGGAAGCAATGTGGCCTAATGGATAGAGTCCGGATCTGGGAGTCAGAAGGTTCTAATCCCGGCTCCACCACTTGTCTGCCGTGTGACCTTGGGCAAGTCGCTTCACTTCTCTGAGCCTCAGTTACCTCATCTGTAAAATGGGGATTAAGACTGTGAGCCCTATGGGACAGGGTCTGTGTCCAGCACAATTGGTTTGTATTCCCTCCCCAGCGCTTAGTACAGTGCCTGACACATAGTAAGCGCTTAACGAATACCAGTGACTATTATTAGAAGCCATAGTTTGTATCTACCCCAGCACTTGGTACATTGCCTGGCACATAGTAAGCGCTTACCAAATACCACTAAAAAATAGTAATAATGATTGGGATATTTTTTCAACACTTATTACAGGCTATGCACCTGTCCTACATGGGGCTGACAGTCTGAGGGGGAGAGGGGACAGAAATCTCATCCCCATTTTACAGATGAGGAAACTGACGCACAAAGAATTGACTTACCCACAGTCCCGCAGCAGGCAAGTGGCAGAACCGAGATAAAAACCCAGGTGCTTTGAATCCCGGGCCTGCGCTCTTTCCACCAGACCATGCTACTTTTCCCATTGGTGCCTGAGGAACATAGGAGGAGGAATAAAGGGAGTCAAATTTAATGGGAGGGATGGTAGTAATAGTATTTATTAAGCATTTACTGTGTGCAGCGCACTGTACTAAGTGCTGGGGAGACTACACGGGTGAGATTTAGACACGATCCCTGACCCTTGAGGTGGGGGGTGGGAGGCTCACAATCTATGAGCAGGCTGAGGGGCTGGAGAGATAGCAGAACCCAGGAGGACGGTCTCCACCTTCATGGAGGAGGGGGCTTTTTCGGAGGCTTGGAAGAAGGGAAGAGACAGAGTTTGGTGAAGGTGAGCGGTAGGAGGATGGGGTCCGGGAGTCCCAAGCTTGGGGAATTTGGGGAAATTTTTCCAAGGACCGGAGCGGCCGGAATCCTTAGAGAGAGGAGAAGGCAAGGCTCAGGGCTCTGGGGACTGTTCTGCCAGTGGGGTCCCTGCAGCCCCCCGCAGCGGGGGAGCCTTTGGGGGTCAGGAGGGGGGTCAGGAGAGAGGACGGCCAGCCGAACCTCTCTGAGGTGTGGGTCGGGTAGCCCGGTGGACCACGTGCCGCCGAGCTGGGCTGGAGAATGCCGTTTTCTCCTCTGTGGCGGCGGCGGTGGTCTGACCGTGACAGCCCCTCTCCCCCCGTCCTCTCCCTCCCGTTCAGTACATTTCTAAAAACGTCCCGGCCACCGACCACGTCATCCGGAGGGAAACCGAGACCACGTTTTCCGGGAGCCGCTCCTGCTCACCGTCGCACCACTGCTCCACCGCCACACCCACCTCCAGCCACAGGTGTGTGTGTGTTGGGGGGGTGGTCCTCTCCCCGGCGGGCCCTGGCTACACTTGAGGGGGCAGCGGGTCTGCACGCTTACGCACCCACACGCACACCCGGACATCCACACGTATGTGCCTTCACCCTTGCGTGTTCAAGAAACTGCAGAGTGATCTCGCTGGAAGGGCTTAGTGACGCACTGTATTAAGTGACTGGGGAGCCCAAGCAAGGAAGAGACACGTTCCCTGCCCTCAACAAGCTTCGACTCTTTTGACGTCCCCCCACCCCGGGGCTGGGACACCTGGGGCCCAGGTGGGGAGGCGGCACCGTGCCAGCTCCGTGGGGACAGCAGGGCTGGTGCCCTCCCTCCAGCCCTCGGGTTCCCAGGTCTCCCCCCATTCGCTGCCCCCGAAAGCCCCTCCCTTCCCCGACCCGGAGAGTGAAGAGTCGTGGCCCTGAGCGTTGCTTTTTGCTCTGCAGACACGAGAGCCACACGTGGAGCCTGGATCAGACGGAGAGTGTGACCTCGGACTCCCAGTCGGGCATCCTCATGTCCTCCGTGGGGACCAGCAAGTGCAACAGCCCGGCCTGCGTGGAGGCCCGGGCCCGCAGGGAGGCCGCCGCCACCGCCGCCGCCTACTGCAGCGGGGAGGCCAGGAGACCCACCATGCAATACCACGATTCCGTGGACTCCCTGCGCGACTCCCCGCACAGCGAGAGGTCAGTCCTTACTCCCATCTCCCCGCCGACCCCGGGCCTACCGAGGTGGGACAGAGCTACCGATGGGGAAAGGTCCAGGGTGAGGCAGAAAAAGATCCAGCGGTCATAGGGGGCCCTGGGGGGCCTCTGCAGATCCCCAGGGTAAATGGGCTGCCGATGCTGGGCCGTAACCGAGAGAGACGAGGGAGTCCTTCTCCCACTCTGTGGTAAAGCGCAAAGCCAGTCTGGGAGGGGTGAGAGAAGACTGTATCGTGCCCAGTTTGACCAGCTGCTGGCCATCAATCAATCGATTCATTAATCAATCGGTTGAGCGTCTACTGAGTCCAGAGCACTGTATTCAGTCCTTGAGAGAGAGCTATTTTTATTTTTACGTATTTATTATGGTATTTATTAAATGTCTGCCATGTTTCAAGCACTCTTGTGACTGTCGGGGTAGGTGCGAGTTAATTGGGTTGGACACAGCCCCTGTCCCCCACGGGGCTCACAGTCTAAGTAGCAGGGAGAACTGGTGTTGACTCCCCATCTTGTGGACAAGGGAACTGAGGAACAGAAAAGTGAAGTGACTTGCTCAGCAGACACCTGACTAGAGGGATTTTGCCACAGGGAACGGGGTCAAGGACCAACATTTATATCAATGCCCGTCTCCCCTGCTCGAGACTGTAAGCTCGTTGTGGGTGGGGAATGTGTCAGTTCACTGTTGTATCGTACTCTCCCAAGAGCTTAATACAGTTCACTGTTGTATCGTACTCTCCCAGAGCTTAATAAGGTGCTCTGCACAGGGTAAGTGCTCAGTAAAGATGACTGGGTGAACGAATGAATTACCCCCTGCCTCTCAGGTGGCGCTGGCCTGGGCTCGGACCCCCAGATACCACCCCCCTCGGCGTCTGATTCCCACCCGTGCGCTCTTTGGTTCAGTCGATGGTCTTTATTAAGCGTCTACCGTGTGCGGAGCACTGTCCTAAGCTCTCGGGGGAATACAGCGCAACAGTAAAAAGTGACGTTCCGTGCCCAAGACGAGCTCACGGTCCAGAGGAGTGCTCCGCGTGCCCTGAGCTCCAAGCACTCGATGAGTACTGTCCGTGCGGTCGTATCTGAGCATTTACTGTACTGAGCACTCGGGAGGCTCCGATCCAACGGGGAACGGAGACGCTCCCCGCCCACGAGGGGCTTACGGTCTAGAGGGGGAGACAGAGACGAACGGCAGTAAACGAGCGAGAGAGGCGGACGTTTATCGCCGCTACCGTCCGCCCCCCCGGGCCTGTCTTCCAGGTACGTGTCGGCCCTGACGACGCCCGCCCGCCTGTCGCCGGTGGACCCGCACTACTCGTTGGCCTCGCAGGTGCCCACGTTCGAGATCACGTCCCCCAACTCCGCCCACGCCTTCTCCCTGCCCCCGGCCGCCCCGGGCAGCTTCCGCCTGGCCGAGCACCAGCCCCTGCTCCGCCGCTCGCCCGCCCGGCCGGCCCGGCCCGCGGCCCCCGGCCGCCCCCGGGGCCCGGACGCGCGGCGCTACGACGGCCGCCGCCCGCGGCGGGGCGGGCCGTCGGACGGGCCGGGCAGCCTGGGCAGCCTCTGCGGGCCGGGCGCCCCGCCGGCCAGCCCGCCGCGCCCGCCCGACGACGACGAGTACGAGACCACGCAGGAGTACGCGCCTTCCCGCGGGGAGCCGGGGCCGCGCAGGGGGCCGGGGCCGGGGGGCCCGCACCGTCGCTGGCGCCGCTCCCGAGGGGACGGGCACGAGGCGTCGAGGGTGCGAGACCGGGAGCGGGAACGGGCCCCGCCCGCGCCCGGCTCCTCCTCCTGCTCGCTCAGCAGCGCCTCCTACAGCGAGTCGGACGAGGAGCTGGTGGCCGAGTACACGCCCTTCCTCGGCGGCGCCAGAGGGGGCGCCAGAGACGCGGACTCGCCCGCCCGGGGCCGGCCGGCGCGCGCCAGGACTCCCTGCGGCCCCGACGGACACAACGCTCGCGAGAGCGGACACGGCCGGGCCCCGCGCGCACGCTCCAAACGAGACTCGGCCCCGCTCTAGGCCCCGCCCCCTCCCCGCCCGCCGCCGATTCGGAAGGGAGAGCGCCCCCGCGCGGAAAGAAAAAGAAATAAAAAACTATTTTTATTTTCTATAAAAAAAACACAAAAAAGGGGAGGGGGGGGGGAAGAACTATAACAAAATGGTTTATTTTCATTTTAGGAGAGGTTGTCTTCTACTAGCTACCGGCAAAGACTTTTTTTATAGGGATACTATTTATATGTAACATCTTGATTTACAGCTTCCAAAAAGGCCGTGGGCCAACTTTTTGACTATTTAATAGAAACCTATATTGTGGTGCCTTTTTGCTGTATGCTAATATGGAGCCCCGGGGATTGGCGTGGGGGAGGGAAGGGGCGGCGCTGGGGTCGGTGAGGTGGGGGGCCGGCGGGGTCTGCCCTGTTTCCCCCTCCCCTCTGTGCCCTGGGTCTGGGGCACCGGGGAGAGAGTGGCTCCTAAATGCCTCCTGCTCTCGGTCGGCGGAGGGGCGGGGAGGAGGAAAGGGGGGAGGGCGAGAGAAGGGGAGATGGAGAGTGACAGGAGAACCAGGCCGCGGTCCATCCAGATGCCCCCTGACCCCGGGCCCGCAGAAGGCCGCGCTCCCCTCGACGAGGCCTGGGGGAAGGGGCCGAGGGTGGGTGACGGCCCCCTGCCCGCTCCAGAGAACCCGGAGGGTGGGAGGCGGATGGATCGGGACCGGGGCATGGGAGCGGGAACCCCAAAATCGAGCCCGCAGGCGGGGAGGGTGCCTCAGCTCCCAGCCCGGGTCCTGCCCGCTGGAGGAGGCTTCACCCGGTGGGGGGGGTGGGGAGGTGCGGGTTTCCTCCGCAGCCTAGAGAGCAAGGCCGGGGTGGGGGGGCACGGGAGACCCCTCCCCTCCCCTCCCCCCCCCCAGCGGGAGGGCCCAGGGCTCCTCTCGGTTCTGTGCAGCACTCTTGTTTACACAATAGCCTTTTCTATTTTCCGCCTGCATGCCCTTCGCATTTCAGATACTGTAGATTGGATGCATGGTGAAGCTGCGACTGAGAAGATAGTACAACAACCGGCCGTGTGTTTGATTTAACCTTTTAGCAATAAAGTAACTAACTTCCCCCTTCCCCTCCGCCGCCCCCAGGCCCGGTTCCCGCCCCTCCACCCTCCCCCACCCCTGCGGGGCCCGGAGGAAAACCGGCTAATTGGTCCTACAGGTGATTGTAACCAAACGAAGATTGCCACCACGAACCAATGGGAAGTTTGCTCTGGGTTGTCTGAATGTCCGAACTCCTGACTGTTGAACACTTGAACATTTTTTTTTTTTAGATTATAAATAAAACCAGAAAGAACTCCGCCGCCGCTTCCTGTGTTCATCGGGCCCCGGACCGCCTCGCCGGAGACCGTCCATCCGAGGGGAGGGGGTCCGGGCCGACCCCCGCCCACCCCCACCCCCTCGACCCCGGGTCCTTGTGTGGCTGAACCGGGGAAAGCCGTGGGGGCGAGCGTGACAGTCTAGGTTAGTGGAAAGCGGACGAGTCTGCGAGTCGGAGGACCTGGGGCCTGATCCCAGCTCCGCCCCCTCCCCCCCTTTTTAATCCTATTTCTTAAGCTTTTACTAGGGGCCAAGCACCGTCCCGAGAGCTAAGGTAGATTCAAGCTAATCGGGTTGGACACCGTCGCAGTCCCACACGGGTCTCACACTCTCCATCTCCACTGGGCAGATGAAGGAGCCGAGACGCAGACGAGCTAGGTGACTTGCCCAAGGTCCCACAGCACACAAGAGACAGAGCTCGGATTAGAACCCAGGTCCTTCTGACTCCCCGACCCGTGCACTAATAATAATAACTGTGGCATTCGTTAAGCCTTTGTTATGGTGCCGGGCTCTGTACTAAACGCTGGGATGGATACAAGCAAATCGGATGGGACCCAGTCCCCGCCCCATAGGGGGCTCTCAGTCTCGATCCCCATTTTACAGATGAGGGAACTGAGGCACAGAGAAGTGAAGTGACTCTCCCAGCGTCACTAGGCCACTTTGCTTCCCATGCCCGCTGCGTGAACTCGGGCAAGTCACTTCACTTCCCGGCGACTCCATTTCCTCCTCTGTCAGGTGGGCCAGAAATATCCGTTCTCCCTCTTACTTAAGACTGTGGGCCCCGCGGGGGACAGATCGGATTGTACAGGGCAGTGCCTGGCACGTCAGAGCCGCTCGGGAAATGGCTTTTTTGTAAAGGGGGGGGAGTGGATTCGAGTGGATTCGGGTGGATTCTCGCACCAAGAGGGGAGGAAGGAGGGAAGGCTGGAAGAGCCGAAGCACGAGGCTCGGGTGGCGTTTCTCGGGCGGCCGGCAGGGGGCGCGGGCCGCTCTGAATAGCGGGATTTGTGCAAGCGCTCACTCTGTGCCAAGCGCTGTGCCAAGCGCTGTGCCAAGCGCGGAGCAGCGGGGGACTCGCGGTGGTGAGGAGCAGGGGAGCTAGGGGGGCGGGTGGTTTTAAGCCGGGGCGGCCGATGCCACCCCCACGTGGGTGGCCGGGGCCTTGGCAGTCGTGCCGCCGAGCGCTTAGTACAGTAGAGTGGCGTGGTTTAGTGGCAAGAGCACGGACCCCGGGCACGTCACTTCACTGCAGCGTGGCTTAGTGGAAAGAGCCCGGGCTTGGGAGTCACAGGTCGTGGTTTCTAATCCCGCCTCCGCCACTTACCCGCTGTATGAGTTTGGGCAAATCACTTCAGTCTGCCTCAGTTCCCTCATCTGTAAAATGGGGATTAAGACTGGGAGCTCCCCGTGGGAAAACCCTCTGTCTCCCCCAGCGCTTAGAACAGTGCTGGACACAAAGTAAGCGCCTAACAAATCCCAACATTATTATTCTCTGGGCCTCAGCGACCTCATCTGTAAAATGGGGATGAAGACTGAGCTCCCCGTGGGACAACCTGAATACCTTGTATCTACCCCAGCGCTTAGAACAGTGCTTGGCACCTAGTAAGCGCTTAACAAAGACCATTATTATTACTAATGATAATAATGAGTACGATTGAATGCCCTCCGGACACGGCGGCAGAGCAGGTCCCAGCACCGCTCGCAGCTGAGGAGAGCCAGCGGAGCCGCACGGGTGGGGGGTGATCGGGGGTCGGGAGAGTCGGGGGCCGGGGGAGGGGGGGGTGGCGCAGTTGGGAAGGAGAAGCAGCTCGGTGGCTGGGCTCTGCAGACTGGGGGTGCAGAGAGTGCGGGGAGCGGGGAGCGGTCAGCCCCAGGCCTCGGTCACCCCGGGGAGGGGGTCCCAGTCGGGTCACTTGGATGTGTGTTTTGTGTGTGCGTGTTTTTGTTGTGTGTCTGTCTGTAGTGCCCGGGGCTTGTTTCTCCCTCCTCGCGGGCGACAAGTGCAAACCGTCCGCAGCTGGATCGAGCCCGGGGTTGGACGGCCCGACCCCCGGGGCTCTCGGCCTGGGGTCCCCGGAGCCCCCCGGAGCCCCCCAGGAGCCGGGGACCAGCTTCGACTCGGGTGAGAGGGAGGCTGCGTTGGGTTTCCGAACCCGCGGGGCCCATCGGGGGGAGAGGAGGCCGCCCCAGGGCTCAGTCCCTGAGCTGCTTCGGGGCGGGGGGCGGGGGGGTGCACCCCTCCCCCACCAAGACCCCCATCACGGCCCCCGGGAAGCGGGGGGGCGGCGAGGACTCCTGGGGGGCGTTTGTTCGAGCGCCTAGTGGCGCCGCCTGGTTTCATAGAGAAGCAGCTCAGTGGAAAGAGCCCGGTCTTGGGAGTCAGGTCGTGGGTTCAAATGCCGACTCAGCCACTTGTCAGTTGTGTCATTTGGGGCAAGTCACTTCACTTCTCTGGGCCTCAGTGACTCCATCTCTAAAATGGGGATGAAGACTGTGAGCCCACGGGGGACAACCTGATCACCTTGTATTCATTCAATAGTATGTATTGAGCGCTTACTATTGCAGAGCACTGTACTAAGCGCTTGGAATGTACAATTCGGCAACAGAGACAATCCCTGCCCATTTACGGGCTTTCAGTCTAATCCCCAGCGCTTAGAACAGTGTTTTGCACATAGTAAGCGCTTAACGAATGCCGTCATTATTATTATTATTATTATTATTACTATTGCTGGCCTATATTCGAGCGCCTAGTGGCGCCGCCTAGTGGCCCTAGCTGGCGTTTTTGCGAGCGCCCAGTGGCGCCGCCTAGTGGCCCTGGCTGGCGTTTTTGCGAGTGCCTAGTGGCGCCGCCCAGTGGTCTGACTGGCGTATTGCGAGCGCCTAGTGGTCTGGCTGGCGTTTGTTCGAGCGCTTAGTGTCGCCGCCTAGTGGCCCGGCTGGTGTATGTGCGAGCGTCTAGTGGCGTGACTGGCGTGTGGGAGTGAGTGAGGGCTTAGTGGCGCCGCCTTGTGGCCCAACCGGGAATTCTTCCAGACTTTTAACTCCTATGCCTCGGAAATTACTCAACGGCACTTGATCATAATAATGATTTAACTCCTTCCCTGAAGCTCCCCGTGCTCTGCTATCTCTCTTATCAACTACTTTGTTAAACTTCATTTATTCAGTAGTATTTATTGAGTGCTTACTATGTGCAGAGCACTGCACTAAGCGCTTGGAATGGACAGTTCGGCAACAGAGAGAGACAATCCCTGCCCAATGACGGGCTTACAGTCTAACTGGGGGAGACAGGCGGACAAAAACAAGACAACGTAATCACGATCGATAGAATCAAGGGGATGGACATCTCATTAGCAAAATAAATAGGGAAATAAAAATATATACAAATGAGCACAGTGCTGAGGGGAGGGGAAGGGAGAGGGAGAGGAGCAGAGTGAAAGGGGGTTTAGCTGAGGGAGCAGATGTCAGAGGGGGAGCAGAGGGAAAAGGGGGAGCTCAGTCTGGGAAGGCCTCTTGGAGGAGGTGAGATCTCAGTAGGGCTTTGAAGGGGGGAAGAGAGTTAGTTCGGAAACCATTAGATTCGAACTCTCCAGTCTCACGCACCCACCCCAAAACTCCTCCCTCCCCCATATGCACGCTCATAATTCAGAGCAGCCTCTCAAGGGGTCTTCCTCCGGTTCTCAAAATCACCCCCTTCCCCCGTGCCTCCGACCCCATCCCCTTTTACCATCTCAAGACACTTGCCCTCACTCCTCTAATAATAACTGTGGCACTTGTTAAGTGTTCACTATGTGCCAGGCACTATACTAAGCACAGGGGTTGTACAAGATCATCGGGTTAGACACAGTATCTGTCCCACACAGGGCTCACGGTCTTCATCCCCATTTTACAGATGAGGAAACAGCCACAGAGAAGTTAGGCGACTTGCCCAAGGTCACACAGCAGACAAGCGGCAGAGCCGGGATTAGAACCCCGATACTTCTGATCCCCAGGCTCGGGCTCTAGCCACTAGGCCATGCAGCTTCTAAATTCTTATTGATGAATGAATGAATTCAATTATATTTATTGAATGCTTACTGTATGCAGAGCATTGTACTAAGCACTTGGGAGAGCCCACTAGAACAATTAACAGACACATTCCTTGCCCAGATCAAACTTCCAGTCTCGAGGGGAGCTTACAGTCTAGAGAGGGCAGGCAGTTTGGAAATGTAAACTTCAGGGTGTTTTGCATTTTCTTTGCATATCTAGGATGTAGATAACTAGAATTGGTAGCATGTGTCTACCAACTCTGTCATATTGTTATATCACACTTTCCCAAGCGCTTAGGACAATGCTCTGCACACTAAGTGCTCAATAAATACAATTGATTGATTGATCTAGATGAGAGGGTGCGTGCTTGAGAGTGAGGTTGCTCCACCAAGCCCCCCCGGGGTTGGGCTACTTCAGAAGGGGTCTGGGCACATTTAGTGCCACTGGCAGAACATCCCCATTTCTGGGTGGGGGTTGTGGGTGAGGGGGAGGGATGAGGAGGGTGGGAATGTGGGAAGGGAGGACAGAAGCCTCTAACTTGCCCTTTGTGATGTCCCACAGGAGCCTGCCAGTCCCGGGAGCCTTCCCCTTGGAAACTGCCGGTGGCCTAGAGGGAGTTTGTCCTACTATTGGGAGCCGGAGAGCCCCCCCCGCTGCCGACGGACCCTTCCTTCCCCTCCCAGACTCTGATCTCCCCCACTTCTCTCTCTCCCCCTCTCTCCCCTTTTTCTCTGGGCCCCCCTTTCCTCCTCTTCTCCCCTTTTCTCATCCTCTTCCTCCCCTTCCTCTTCCTCCCCTTCCTCTTCCTCCCTTTCCTCCTCCTCCTTTTTACCATCTTTTCCTCCTTTCCTTTCCCCTTCTTCTCTCCTTTTTCCTTCTCCGCTTCCCCCCTCTTCCTCCTCTTCTTTACCCTCAGTCAATAGTATTTATGAAGCGCTTACTATGTGCAGAGCACTGTACTAAACACTTGGAAGCAGCATAGCTCAGTGGAAAGAGCACAGGCTTCGGAGTCAGAGGTCATGGGTTCGAATCCCTGCTCTGCCACTTGGCAGCTGTGTGACTGTGGGCAAGTCACTTAACTTCTCTGTGCCTCAGTTACCTCATCTGTAAAATGGGGATTAAGACTGTGAGCCTCACATGGGACAATCTGATTACCCTGTATCTAACCCAGTGCTTAGAACAGTGCTCTGCACATAGTAAGTGCTTAACAAATACCAACAGTATTATTATTACTACACTATAACAGAATTAGAATTAACAAACTTAGTCTTACTCCTCCCCCTTTTCCCTCTCCTCTTCCCTCTTTTTCTCCTCTTCCCTCTCTTTCCTTTTCTTGCCTCATTTTCCCCCTCTGGGGACATTGTCTTTTCTCCTTTTTCTTTTTCTTTCTCTCCCCCACTTTCTCCTTTCCCCGTTTTTTTCTCCTTTCCCCCTTTTACCTCTCTGCCTTTTCTCCTCTTCCCCCTTTTCTCCTTCCCTTACCTCCTCTTCCTTTTCTTCCCCATTTTCTCCTCTTCCCCCTTTTGCTGCCTCCTCTTCCCGCTATTTTTCCTTCTTCCCCCTTTTCTTCCTCCTCTTCTCTTTTTCCTCTTCCCCCATTTTTCCTTCTAATAATAATTACCGTATTTGTGAAGCGCTTACTCTGTGTCAAACACTGTTCTAAGTGCTGGGGTAGATACAAGTTCATCAGATCAGATGCAGTTCTCCTCTTCCCCTTCTTTTTCTTTCTTCCTTTCCCCCCTTTCCTCCTGCCCCACTCCTCCTCCTCTTTCCCTCTTTTTCCTTTCCTTCCCCTCTCCCTCCCATTTTCCTTCTCTTTTTCTCCTTTAGCCTCCCCCCTTTCTCCC
The DNA here is from genome assembly GCF_004115215.2 of Ornithorhynchus anatinus. NCBI lineage: Eukaryota > Metazoa > Chordata > Mammalia > Monotremata > Ornithorhynchidae > Ornithorhynchus > Ornithorhynchus anatinus. Next base: position 2,589,138 of record NC_041750.1, read on the forward strand.
TTTTTCCTCTTCCTCCTCCTCTCTCCCCTTTATCCTCCCTGGTCACCTCTTTTCCTCTCCCTGTTGGCCCAATCTCTCCCACTTCTTCCTCTTTGCCCTTTTTCCTCCCCTTTTCTTTCTGTTTCCCCTCTTTTTACTCCCCTAATTCTCCCCTTTTGGTCTCCCCCTTGCCTCTTTCTCTCCCTAATATGCCCCCCGGAACCTGCCGCCCGATGCTCCGTGCCACCATCTCCCTGGCGCCTCCGGTGCTCAGTGAGAAGTGGGGTCCTCTGCCGCTAGCCCTGCCCCGGCCCCGGGCCAGCTGTGTCCCGTTCGACCACGTCCACGGACGGGAGCATCGCCGCCCAGCACGGCTCTTCCGCCTAGACCTCCACACCCCACTGGGACTCGGCCATTTCGTCGGCGAGGAGGAAACCGACCGCGGCCTCACAGGGGACTCTCCAGAGGCCTACCTCCTCCTTGCCCTGCCTCTGCACAGCAGTCCCAGCCCTCGCGTCCTCAAGGGCCCAGGTGCTCCTCCCCAAATCTGCAGGGAAAGGGAGGGGCGGTGAGCTCTGGGAGGCTGCTGCAACTGCCACAGTATGGGAAAGCTCCCGGAGGGGCAGGGCTGCAGGTCTCGGGGGGGGGGCGGGGGGCACCGACAGACACCGGGGAGGGGAGGGGTGGTCCGGGGGAACACAGTCGTAGGGAGGAGGCGGGTCTGGGGGAGCACAGACAGACACAGGGAGGAGGGGGCAGATGGAGCAGATGGATGAGCACCAAGGTTTAAACCTGGGATCCAGTGTCCCTTCAAGAGCACCGCCGAGGGCACTTCCGGGGGTGGGTACCTGCAAATTGGGGGGGGCTACCTGGAGAAAGGGGGGCCCGGAGAGAATGTTGGGAATCAAAGATGGGAAGGGAACTAGACCTGGAAAAAGGCAGTGGCCCATGTTTAAGGTAATCGCACTACAACCCCATCTGGAATTGGCCCCTCCTTGGTGACCCCTCTAGGGTTAGTGAACCCCCTGAAGCAGCTCCAGAAACCCGCTGTTTCCTTTAGGACTTCCACAGGTGAACTCTGGGACCTTTTTTTTTTTCCTGAAATTACTGTATAGGCCTGATTTTACATAGCAAAAATGGTTCAAAATAACCTCAAATAAACTTCTTGAACTCTCTGACCCGATGAACTCTCTCTGAACACATCAACCCCCTCACAAGACCCCCAATATAAACTCTTTATAGCCCCTCTTCTATCCCCAAAATCACTGAGCTGAAGGACTGTGCTTGTTTCACAAAGAGAAAAAAAAAAAATCAAAATTGTCCTCAAATAACCTTTTGACCTCTCTGTGACCCCATTGACCTCCCCGTGACCCCAAATGTGAACTTTCGGTGACCCCTCTTCTCGCTCCGAAATCGCTGCGCCGAAAGAAAAATCAAAATTGTCCTCAAATAACCTTTTGACCTCTCCGTGAACCCATTGACCTCTCCGTGAACCCGTTGACCTCCCCGTGACCCCAAATGTGAACTTTCGGTGACCTTTCTTCTCGCTCCGAAATCGTTGCGTCGCGAGAAATGTCCAAATTGACCTCAAATAACCCCTTGAACTCTCGATGAACCCATTGACCTCTCGGTGACCCCGAAATGGCAATTTCAAGATGGCGTCCTCCGATATGCAAATTTGATCCCTCTTTCCCAGCATGCACCACTTCATAGTTCGCTACACTGACGAGTTTGGGGCACAGCGTTACTTCTGGATGAAATTAGGGGTTGGGGGGCAGTTGGGGTTCAGAGTCTCTGGTCCGAGGGTGCGATTCATGGAGAAAACACCACCCCAGCTACTCCCACCCATAGGTAAGAAGCGGTTTGTCCCCTTTTATCTAGACGCGACCGCCGACACACCTGTTTCAGCCACTCTTTGATTGCACTTCCTATTTATTTCGACAGCATTAACAGAAAAAGCACGTGGTAGCCACAGCAACCACAGTGGGTCTGGTTATAAAACGGGGAGGGGGCTTTGGCCCGAGTTGCCCGCCTGCAGGGTCTCACCAGGGTCCCCAGCTGTCCCCCGCTGTGTCCACCCCCACTGTGTCCACCCCACTGTGTCCTCGGCAGGACCCTCGCGCTCTCATCACCCCCTTCTCAGGGACAGAAGCAGAGCAGGGTAAGGGGGCTCTTAGCCCCCACGGGGCCGCTATCGGTCCAGGTTTTTTGCCCCTCCTTAGCGGCTGGAGGCGGGGGTCCCGTCCTGTCTGCTGGGGGAGGGGATTTGGCGGGGCGGGGGGGGATCCGCAGACCTGCTGCTGCTCTTCGTCTCAGAGGGGTGGGCGGCCCAGGGGCCCAGTGGATTTGGGGCAGGGTGTCCCCCCACCTCCCCTTCCCCCCAGCAGTTCTTATTGCATGCACGTGAGGAGTGTTTTCTGAGGGGCGCTGGGGGGGCGGGGGGGACGCCGAGCCGGCGACGGCGGGGGGCTCCCGGCGAGGGCGGAGGTGTCGGGCCGGGCCGCGGGCCTCGCTAGGATCTGGGCGGGTCCCCCGCGGCGGGGCCGTGGGCCTGGCTCAGGGCGGGGCTGGAGTGTGTCTTGCGCAGCGAGGAGTCGTCCACGTCGGCCATGCCCAGCCCCGCCTCGATCCGCTCCAGGTCGTCGCTCCCGACCCTCATCTTGACGCACAGGAGCCGGATGTACGTCTCGTAGCGGCTTTTCTGGGGGCAGAGCCGGGTGGGGGGGTCGGGGGGGAATCAAGGGGTGCCGCCGGACAGGTGGCGGCGGACAGGGGCCCAGGGCCGACCGATCCGGGCCGCCTGCCCCTAAAGCACCTGGGAGTGAGCCCCTCCACGGCTAGGCTAGTTCGGGGGCCGCCGCCGCCCAGGGTGAAGAGAGGCAACTAGGCCCAGGGGGAAGAGCCCACAGCCGGGAGCCGGGAGACCTGGGTTCCAGTCCCGGTTCTACCACTTGTCTGCTGGGTGACCCCGGGCAAGTCGGTTTCCGCATCTGTGAAATGGGGATTCGATGCCTGGACTCCCTCCTACTTGGACTGGTGAGCCCCAAGTGAGACAGGGGCTGTGTCTCACCCGATTAGCTCATATGTCCCCAGATGCTTGGGGCACACTAAGCACTTAACAAATACTGGTTATTATGATTGCATAACTTTGCTGGGCCTCAGTTTCCCCCCTAAGGGGATGAGATTCCCGCTCTCCCTCCTAGACGATGAACCCTAGAGGTGACGGGGACTGAGTGATGATCTTGCACCTCCCTCGGTGCTCGGCACGGGGTTTGGCACAGAGTAACCGATTCCCATCGGCCCCCTGGCCTCGACCCCACTCCCTGCCTGCCCCTGGAGGCTCAAGCTAGGGCCGGACTCCGGAGACTCTCCCCGCCGTGCGGATGGACAGACCGAGACCTGCCATGACGGGGAAGGGCCAAGCCTCCTCCGGATCCAGCGACGCCCCGGGGGAGAACGGTCCCCCTCCCCAACCCCCCAGCCCTGCCCGCTCCCCGTGAGGGGCCCCACCTCGAAAGTGAGATAGTGCTCCTTCAGTCGGGCCTCCTCCGCCTCCTTGGATTTGGTGCTCTTCTTGGCCGGGTGCAAGCTGTGCTCGGCCAGCTCTTCCGTGATCTGCCTCATCTTGTTCTCGTGGGACCGCAGCTGTTCGTCCTGTGGAGCGTGGGAGACGGGGCACGGGTCCGCACCAGGTCCCCCGGGCCCGGGGAGGGCGGGCTGGGGTCTCCCCCAAGCTGGCCGGTGTGCCCGTTCTCCTGGGTTCGCCCCAGGCCAGGTCCTTCGCGGAGACCCCCCGCCCCGGCCCCCGAGCCTGGGGACGCCCGGCGTGACCCCTGCCTGAACCTCGACCCGCCTCCGCGGGGTCAGGACCGCCCTCACGGGCGGCGCACGGAGGAGAACCCGGGAGACCGAGCCGGTGGCGGGGGGCAGATACTGAATGTCTGCCCCACTGCCCCCTCCAGCTCAACGTGTCCAAAGCAGAACTCTTTATCTTCCTTCCAAGTCTTCTCAATCAAACCATCAGTCAGTGGAACTTACTGAGCGACTGCAGTACGCACAGCACTGTACTGAGCACTTGGGAGAGTGCAATCAAGTTAGTGGATACGATCCCTTGACCTCGGGGTTACTTTACGGTCTGCTGTGTGCAGAACACTGTCCTGAGTGCTTTGGAGAGAACACTATAGTAGCCATATTCCCTGCCCTTTAGGGGCTTACAGTCTGTTATGCGCAGAGCACTGTAATGAGCACTTGGGAGAGTCCAATTGAGTGAGGAGACACAATCCCTGCGCTTAAGGGGCTGACACCCACTGATTTTCCCATCCCTTGATACCACCACCTTCTTCTCCATCTCTCAAGGCCCTTGTCTTGGCAATTATCTTTGGCCCCTCCCGCTCTTTTCACCATTGCCAAATCCTGTTGGTTCTTCCTCCACAACAGTTCCTGGATCTGCCCCATCCTCTCCAACCAACTAGCTACCCAGCTGGTACCAGTCACTTGCCGTAAGCCCGTCAATGGGCAGGGACTGTCTCTGTTATCGATTTGTACATTCCAAGCGCTCAGTCCAGTGCTCTGCACATAGTAAGCGCTCAATAAATACTATTGAATGAATAACCCACCTTAACTCCTGTATCAGCTTCTTCACGGACCTCCCTGCCTCCAGCCTCTCCCAACGCCAGTCCACACTTCACTCTGCTGCCGATTCCTCAAAAGCCTTCAATGGCCGCCCCTTCCCCTCCACGTCGAGCAGAGGTTTCCGACCTCGGGCTTTAAGATACTAAAGCGGTGTGGCCCAGTGGATAGAGCCCGGGCCTGGGAATCAGAGGACCTGATATGTCCATCCCCTTGGTTCTATTTATTGCCATCGTTTTTGTCCGTCTGTCTCCCCCGATTAGACTGTGAGCCCGTCAATGGGCAGGGATCTGTTGCCGAATTGTACATTCCAAGTGCTTAGTACAGTGTTCTGCCCATAGTAAGCTCTCAATAAATACTGTTGAATGAATGAACGAATGACCTGGTTTCTAATCCCCGATCTGCTTCTTGTCTGCTGTGTGACCTTGGGCTAGTCATTTCAGTTTGCCTGTTACCTCCCCTGCAAAATGGGGATTGAAACAGTGAACCCTATGTGGGACAGAGACTGTGTCCCCCCTGATTTGCTTTTCTCCACCCCAGTGCTTAGTACAGTGCCGGGCACACAGTAGGGGCTTAACAAATACCATTTAAAAAAACCCCAAAAACTCAACTGCCTTGTTCTCTCCCTCGTGAATAATAATAATAATGTTGGTATTTGTTAAGCGCTTACTATGTGCCGAGCACTGTTCTAAGCGCTGGGGTAAATACAGGGAAATCAGGTTATCCCACGTGGGGCTCACAGTCTTAATCCCCATTTTACAGATGAGGGAACTGAGGCACAGAGAAGTTAAGTGACTTGCCCACAGTCACACAGCTGACAAGTGGCAAAGCAGGGATTCGAACTCATGAGCCCTGACTCCAAAGCCCGTGCTCTTTCCACTGCGCCACGCTGCTTCTCGTGCTTAATACAGTGCTCTGTACATAGGCGGCACTCAGTAAATAGTACCGATGGATGGATGACTTGGGCTGGGTGGGTGGTAGAGCCAGAGGGGATACGGGGTGGGAGGACGGGGAGCTGACGGGGAGAAGCGGGCACCTCCGGAGGCCCCGCGCCCGGCCCTTACCTGGCACAGCCGAGTGGTGGAGGAGGGCAGCAGAGGCCGACAGAACTTCTTCATGGAGCAGATGGCGGCGGGGAAGGCGGGGGCTGAGAAAATGGCTGCCACCAGGTTGATTCTCAGGATCCAGGACAGCATCTCTTCCCTGCTCCTGGTGGGGACGGGAGCGGCCGGGGAGGAGGGCCGACAGACGGAATTTACCTGGGGTCCTTTCTCAGGCCTTCCGACCCCTTCCTCCCTCCCGCCGCTCGCGCCCGAGCCGACCCGTGTGAAGCTGGGGTTGGCGAGGAAACTGCCTGAACCACTGGGGGATGGGAACTCGCTGAACCACCTGGCGGGGGTGGGAGGGAGCTCAAGCCCCAAAATGGGAGACCCCTCCCATCGGAGGCAGGGACGTCTCAGGTCACACCCTGGTGGAACTTGAACTACCAGAAGCCAACCCCGGCTCTCCGCCACTTGTCTGCTGGGTGACCTTGGCCCGGTCACTTCACTTCTCTGGGCCTCAGTTCCCTCATCTGTAAAATGGGGATGGAGACAGCCCCACGTGGGACAGGGAATGTGTCCAACCCGATCTGTTTGTATCCATCTCAGCGCTTAGTACGGTGCCTGACACATAATAAGTGCTTAACAAATACCATAATTATTATTGTTATTATCCTGGACCCTCCCAGCCCCTAGGGTACGCCTGCACCAACGAGCCTTCCCTCTCCTCTGCATCTTCAGATAGATCTTTCTCTGCCCAGATCTTTCTCTGCCCAGGGGCCATTTCTCCACCTGACCACCACTTTCCGCAAGTGGGAAATAGGAACTTGGTCTCTCTCCCCCTTGGACTGTGAGGACCTGGTGAGAACCTGGAGCTGTTGGAGAACTTGGATTTTCGGAAGCAACTCGGTGTGAGGGTTGACTCTGGGCCGCAAGTGTCCCTCGCACCCCCTGGGGGAAATTCTCCCCACTGCCTCATCACCTTCCTGACCCCTGACCCCTGTGAGACCCACCCACCCTCAAGGTTAGAGATGGACGATCCAACACCCCGACTCTCCCCCCGCCCCCCGTGACCTAGCACGGACCAACCAATACTCCTGACTCTTCCTCCCGTGGCTCAAAATGGACACTTCCCACCCCGCCCCTCAGAGGGTCAGCCAACACCCTGGCTTCCTGGGTGCCCCTTGCCCAAGGAAGGTGGGTCTAGGGAAAACTGCCCTCTTCCAGATTCCGTGACCTAGAATCCCACCCCTCTCACCTGGCGCATGTCCGGCTTCAGAGCCTTAACCGGTCCGGTCTCTCCGGCCCATCCTGGGGGCCCTGCCCAGCCCCTCCTCCGGCATCCTTTCCCGGGGCAAGCCGGCCGCCCCCGCCCCGCCCCACTCCCCACCCCTGCCTCGTCCGGCCTCCAGGCTGGGGAAGGGGTCAGCGGGTGACTCACGGGGCTTGGAAGAGGAAGACCCGCCAGTCGGCCGTCTTCAGCTTGAGCACGTTGGACTTCTTGCTGTAGTCCGAGGCCCTGGTGGCCAGCGCGTGGTGGACGCGGATGGCGTTTTTCAGGTCGGCTTCCGACAGGTCCTTGTCGGCTTTGTACTCGTCCTGCGTGGGTTGGGAGGAGAGGCTTTGGTCAAAGATTCTAAACCCCTCTAGACTGCAAGCTCTTTGTGCGCAGGGAACGTGTCTGTTTATCATTCTGTTGTACTCTCCCAAGTGCTTAGTACAGTGCTCTCCCAAGTGCTTAGTACAGTGCTCTGCACAAAGTAAGTGCTCAATAAATATGATTGATGGACTGAGTGGCCCCTGCCCTTGTTCTCCCTCCAGCCAATCAGGCTAAAGGAGGTGGGAGGCACAGGGGCCAACTCCACTGGAAGTTCCCGGAGAGGGATAAACTCTCCTAGGGGTTGGGCAGGGCAACCCCAAAATATTACCTCTTTCAAGGGCAGAGGGATTTATTCCCTGGAGCCTGGGCCCCCATTATCAAGTCCCTTCTGAAAGCCCATCTCCTCCAGGAAGCCTTCCCTGATTACCCCTACACCCCCACTCTACCTCCCCTCCACACACACCCACTAAGGTTGCACTTACGTCCATATCTTTACATTTTATTGCTCCCCCCCGACCCAGTCATGTTTTTGACTGTCCGTCTCCCCCAGTAGACTAAAGGCCCTTTGAGGGCACGGATCGTGTCTACTAACTCTCTTGTACTCTCCCGAGTCATCAGTGCAGTGGTCTGCACTCAGCTGGCGCTCAGGAAATAGCCTGGATTGATTGAGGGGTTGGCTGAGTGACGGATGGACGGACGGAAGGACGGGGGGAATTTACCTTCTGTAGATAGAGCACAGTCCCCTTGAGCACAGCATAAAACTTCTTCCAGCCTCGCCTGCCCCTGGGTGCTGGAGGGGGATGATGGGGAGGTTATTGAGGATCTTTTCTTGCTTCTGCCTCCCGAGCAGCACTCCCGGCCCCCCCAACCCCACTGCTTCCCCTCCCTTGGCCTAGGCCAGAACCAGCTCCTAATTTTCCCGATTTTGTATCACGGCAAATGAGAATTTGGGTCCTTTTCTACCCCTTTAAATGATAAGTTCCTTGAGGGCAGGGGCTGTCGGATCCCTGGAAAACTCTGAAGATCGAACCTCAGGGTGTCAGGGACCTTTGAAGGTCAGGTCCTCCATCCCCCACCTCCGGGCAAAACCATTCTGGGTAATGGCCCTTTCTTAGAGGGGACAGCCTGCCTCCTCTCTGGTACCGGGAGAGAGACGGCCGGGCCCCTTCCGGACCCCCGTTCCCGGCGTCGGGAACCCCACCCCGGGGCTGGACTCACTCCTCTTGCCGTCCATGTCGGCGTGGGTCTTCCGGGTGAGGATGCCGTGCTTGTAGGTGGTGGCGCCGAGGGCCTGGGGGACGTTCAGAAAGGGGTTCCCCCCGTCCACGATGCGCGTGACTTTCTTGGCCCCAGCCCCGAACTGATCGTCCACCAGCTCCGACAGCGACTTCCTCAGCTCGTCCTCGTCGCTGGGGGCGGGAGGCGGCATCAACTGGGAGCCAAGGCCGCCTGGGACCGGGCCCGGGAGGCGGCCCCCTGAGGCTGGGAGGCGCCGGTCGGTCCAAAGCCCTTGACGCTGGCTCCGTCGTCATGGCAATGGCCGGCCCCATCTTCCCTCATTCCCCCCCACTCACCCCTGAGTCCCAGGCCTGTGCTCGATCCACTAGGCCGAGCTAGAGCATTTTCTTTGCCCCAGGACTGGGAAAAGGCAGGAGAAGGAGGAATGGTGGGGGCGGGGGGAGAGGAGAGAGAAGGAAGAAGAGGAGGGGTGGGAGAACATAAGGGGATAGAGCAAGAAAAGCACGAATTGTTACACTGTACTCTCCCAAGTACTTAGTTCAGTGCTTTGCACACAGTAAGTACTCAATAAATACAATCAGTGAATGAAAGAGGGATGGGGGGAGAGAAAGAAGGAAGGAAGGAACAGGGGTGGAGAGGGGAAGGAGGGAGCAGATTCCCTGCCCTGCAGCCCAGCCAGGCAGGAGATCTAGGGAATTGGGGAGCTGGAGGCAGGGAACGGGTCTACAGAATCTCTTGAATTGTACTCTCCCGAGCGCTTAGTACGGTGCTCCACACACAATAAGAGCTCAATAAATACCACTGATCGGTTGACTGGACTGGAAGCCACTCGCGGGCCTGAGGACCTGGCTACCGGCAGGCATCCTTGGGCCAGGACAGGCTGGGGGACTTGGCCCGGCCTGGAACCAGGGCACAGGCTGGGAGAGGCCCGGCCTGCACTACAGGCAGATCACAGTGCTCACTCTCTCTATCACAGTGGAGACAGCCCGCAGTGCTCTCTTCCCACCACACATCAGAGCCTCAAAGGCCCAGCGGTGGGGACCTGACCCTCCCAGGTCCGACCCGGGGAGGACGGGAAGGCGGGGGTGAGTGCTGGACCCAGCCCGGGACCCCAAGAGGGTACTCACATTGCCCATTCCAACTTCTCGTTCTTGATGGAGTTGTAGAGAGTCTGAAAGGGGAGGAGACGGCGCTGGTGAGTTGCCTAAAACTCACACACGATTTCCCCACATCTCCTCGTCGTCTTCCCTACCAAACCTACCCTTCCGCCTAACTTGCCCATCACGGTTGACAACACCACCACCCCCCGCTTCTGAAGCCTGAAAGGCTGGAATTATCCTCAGTCACTCACTCTTTCAACTCTCCCGCTCAATCTCGTCGGTTTTTATTCCACCGGATTTCCCAGATCTGCCCATCCCATATCCCGCTAGCGAGGACATCCTGCTGGTCTAGGCGGTTGTATCCTGGCTTGATTCTATTGTATCTTCCTCTTTGATAAATACTACTGCTAAGGGGTGGTCCCTTGATCTTGTCTATCCATCCTACTTATTTCCCTTTGTGCTCACAAGGTCCCTGAGAGAGAGTAGGGAGAGACAGGTGTTAATCTCATTTTTCAGATGAGAAAACTGAGACCCAAGGTGGGCAGGTGCCGAGCTGGGAATCCAGTCATGTCTTTTCCCTGCTGTCTCCCTTGCCCAGCCCTCTGGTTCCAGGGTCTCCTCTGGCCCCTGGCAGTGGGGGCTCGGGGTGGTGGGGGAGCTGGGATCTCGGGGAGCTTCGGAGACAGCCCTCAGAAGTACCTTCAGCAAGTCCTTGGCGAAGTCCTGCCCGTTGTTGAGTCTGTCCAGGTTGGCGATGAACTGCTGGCATGACATCTTCTTCCCGATGTTCTGAAAACCAGAGGGGTGAGAGGGTGGGAAGGGGCTGGGGGATGCTCCAGTGGCATCTCAGCCCCCCACGGTGAGGGTGAGAGAAGGAGGGAGAAGGCAGAGATGAAGGTTGGCCCTGGTTGGCCAGGATGGAATCTCCTAGGAAGTCCCATGAGGTATTTTTCTCTGTCATGAATGGACCCACTCAATCAGTCAATCAATTAATGGTATTTTTTCAGTGCTTACTATATTCAGAGCATTGTACTAAGCACAATACAGGAAACCCCTCCCCCTCCAGGCTCTTCCCCTCATGGAGCCTCACCCCTCTTTTTGCCCCCCTCAACCTCACCTGCAGATCCCCACCTCCTGCAAACCCCACTCATCCCAAAGCCTTGAGAAAGGACTTGGAACCAAAACATTCTTGTCAGGGGGTGGGGCAGCATGGGAGGGGCAGAGGGGCTTCTGTTGGAGCCTTCTAAGAAACTGTGATGTCCCCTAGGGATGAGGGGAAGAAGCCAGCCTGCTCTCTCTGGTCCCCTTCTGCCCCAATCCCACCCTAGACAAGAATCACCTTCTGTTGGGAGTGGGATAAATCCCTCCTTAGTCCACGCAGGAGTGACAGAGGCTGTGTGGGGTTTTTTGTGTTTGAGTGTGTGTGTGCATGAGAGAGAGAGAGAGACAAGCAGGGACAGAGACATATGGAAAGACACAGAAAAATAAAAGGCAGAGCTACCAAGAGAGAAAGGAGACAGAGACTTAGAGAGATGGCACAGTCAAGCCCCACCTTCAGTGAGGGAAGATCAGATGAAGAAGGGAAACCCTCAGTTAATCACTTTAACTCAAAGATTCAATTGCCTCCGTCTCCTGCCCTTCCTCTCCCCTCCTGCCCCAGTATGGAAGCCAGCCTGGAGGAGGAGCAGGGAGAGGCAGCCCCTCAGGGGCAATGGGCAGGTTGAAGCCGGAAATCTGGTTCAGCTGGGCCTGGAGCCACAAGGACCAGTAATGCCCAGGTCCAGTGTGGGCTGGGAGGGGGGCTTGGACCTCACTTCCACACACCCGGGGAGGTTACACAAGCTCCTGGCCGACCAGGGCCTTCTGGGCCTTCACAATCAGAGCAACAACAAAACAACACCACCCAGAATCTTTGTGCCGGTTACTTTCCCATCAGTGATCTCCAGAAACTCACCACCTCTCCGTGATGGAGCTGGGCAGGTGAGGAGAGCAAGAGAAGGGGCTGGGGGGTGAAGGGGGGAGAGGAGAAGAATGGGTGAGGGGTGAGAAGAAGAGAGGAGGAGAGTGGGAGGAAGGGTGGGAGAGCAGGAGAAGGGAGGAGAGGTAGGGAGGAGAGGGAAAAGGGGAAGGATGGAGGGATGGGAGAGTGGGAGGAGGGGCAGGGGGAAATGGGGAGTCATGGGGGGGATTCAGGTGTGGTCAGAACCAGATAGACACACACATAGCAGATGATAGGGAATGTATCTCTCTCTCTCTCTCTCTGACACATACACACACACACACAAACAGCAGCACTTACCACCTAGGAAAGGAGAAAAAGGCAGGAAGATGGGGTCCAGGAGCAGAAGGAAAAAAGGAGAGCTTCATGAGGCGAGGGAGGCGAGCGAAAGGAGACCCCCACCCATCCCCAGCAGAACTGCACCCGTGGGGAGTCCGGGGGGGGGGTGAGAGGAGACCCAGAAACCGAGTCCCGGAACCGCCTGGGCTAGATACCGCCTCCTCGATTCTCACAACGCCCCTCGAGAGGGCGGAGTGGGATGGTTACCTCTCCATTGTGCAGATGGGCAAACTGAGGCTCAGAGAGGCTCAGGGACTGGCCCCGCGTCACCCAGCAAACCCAGTGCCCGGCCAAGATGGAGCAGGGCCCGGCTCTCCTCGGAGATGGGGGTCAAGGAGCTAGGGCAGGGAGGGAGGGAGAGGGGACGGAGCAGGAAGGGATAATGTGGGTGACAGCCAGAAGGGGACCGTGGGGTAGCCCCTCAGAGCTGGGAGGCTAACGATGCCCTGAGACCCCAGGAAAGTTTGCCAGCCACCACTAGAGAGACAGGGCAGGCAGAGAAGGGGCACGAAGCGGGCAAGAGGACGTGGAGGAGGAGGAGGAAGGAGGGAGGAAAAAGGTCTGTTGCCAAATCCGGCCCATTCTTTCTCTCCAGTATCTCCAGGGACTATGGCCGACCTGATTATCTTGTATCTCCCCCAGCGCTTAGTACAGTGCTTGGCACACTGTATGTGCTTAAATACCACATTTGTTATTATTATTAATAGTAGTAGAGCACAAGTATTATTAGTAGTAGTATGCATTTAAAGCCAACCTCACCACTTGAACACATATGTGCATATTCGATATTTCTGTCTGTCTCCCCCATTAGACTGGAATCCCCTTGTGGGCAAAGAATGTGTCTCCTGGGCTTCTGTTGCACTTCTCAGCACTTAGTACAGAGCACAGCGCCCTGTACTCAGGAGGAGCTCAATAAATAATAATAATAATGATAATAATTGCGGTATTTGTTAAGCACTGATTGTATGTGAGGCGCTGTGCTAAATGCTGAGGGAGATATAAGCAAATCAGGTGGACGCAGTCCCTGCCCCACGAGGGGCTCATAGTCTTAATCCCCATGAGGCAACTGGTGCCCAGAGAAGTGAAGTGACTCGCTCAGGGTCACCCAGCTGACAAGTAGCAGAGGCAGGATTAGAACCCAGGTCGTTTGACTCCGAGGCCCGGGCTCGTTCCGCTAGGCCGTGCTGCTACACCTCTCCCAGATTAGGACCCCAAAGCCCCCCACCCAGCAGCGCTTCCCCTTTTTTCCTTTTTTCTATCCTTCGTCCCTCCCCAATTCCATCCCCTGTCCCGCCCTGCCCCGTCGCAGATACGCCCCCGGCCCACCCCCACTCACGTGGCCGTGCAGGTCCGTGTTGAGGAGCATCAGGGCACATGTGAGGGTGTGAATTCCGTCTGAAACACAGCAGAGAGGCCTTTAACCTCGATCCAGGCACGCCCCCTTCTCACGCCCCTCCGACGACCAGTTCGGTCCAGGGTGGGGGGCTTCCCACGGGACCCCCGGCAGCCGGACATCGCGCCCTCACTCAAGTGGAGAGGTCTAGCGGCACAACATCCAACATCCCCTGCTTGGGAAGGTCTCGAGGGACCCGCAGGGTGGGGCAGGGGGGTGTCTCATCCCTTATCCCCCGTCCCCGGGGTTAATCCCTGGTGGGTGGGGACTCCGTTTCCCATATCCGGGGTACTTTCCCACTTGCTTGGTGTTACATTCAGTGGGCGTTCAATAAACACCTTAATCCGTCCCCCTGACTATGACAACAAGGAACAGTGTGTGGCCTTGTAGAAAGAGCCCAGGCCTGGGAGGACGGAGCCCCATGTGGGCGTGGGTTCTAATCCCGACTCCGCCACTTTTCTGCTGTTTAGGCCTTGGGCAAGTTACTTCACTTCTCTGGGCCTCAATTCCCTCATCTGTGAAATGGGGATGAAGACCGTGAGCCCCATGTGGTACAGGGAGAGCGTCCAACCAGAGTAGCTTGTACATACCCCAGTGCTTAGTACGGTGCCTGGCACACGGTACACGCTTAACAAAGACCACGACAACAACAAGAAAAAAGAGAGGTCTAGAGGAGAACCATTTCCCCTCAGTCGGGCTGGCCAGGAGAGGAAATGAAGATCAATTATCTCGTTTCCCGGTGACTGCATAATCCATCATTTCCCAGGGTCTAATTAACCTTTCATGGTCATTAAAAAAGAATCCTAACTGCCTCACCTGAAACTCGACATTTGCACTCGACACTTGGGCGGTGGTGGGAGGGGAGGGCTCAGCTCCCCCAAGGTACCTGGGGGTGCTGGGGAGGGAGGCTAAGCTCAACCAGGATACACTGATGCAAGCTAATAATAATTATAATAATACTAATGGTACTTGTTAAGCGCTTACTATGTGTCTGTTTGTTGTTGTACTGTCCTCTCCCAAGCGCTTAGGACAGTGCTTTGCACACAATAAGCGCTCAATAAATACGACTGAATGAATGAATGCTCTAAACGCCGGGGTAGAGACAAGTCAATCAAGTTGGACATAGTCCCTGTCCCACACGGGGCTCACTGTCTTAATCCCCATTTTACTGATGAGGAAACTGAGGCACGGAAGTGAAGTGCCTTGCCCAAGGTCATGCAGCAGCCGAGTGGCAGAGCCCAGATCCTTCTGACTCCCAGGCCTGGGGCTCTAGCCACTAGACCACACTGCTAGGATCCAGGACACTCCGACCGGAGATGAATTGATGCAGGGGGGATATGTGGAGGGACAGGGTCTGTCCTACTCTGCTCCACCCATCACCCCTGCCCCCAACTCTCCCAGCCTGCCCAGTCTCCCCAGTCCCAGAGGCCGGCCAGTGAAGCGATTGGTCCGGAGAGTGGAGACAACCTGCAGCCTCAGACGGGATGATGGCTGATGATGATGCCATTTCTTAAGCGCTTACTATATGCCAAGCACTGTTCTAAGCACTGATGCCTCCATCTGACACCGCTGAGCCCTCCGTAGCTGGAAACTCATCTTGGGGTGGGACCCTCAGTGCGGCTTAGTAAGGGTCAGGGGTAGGTGTGGGGGTGGGATGGGGGTCCTTTCCACTTTTTTGCTTACTTTTACTGTATTCAGTTGCATCTATGTGTCTCTTCTTGTTCCCACCTCCCCACTAGAGTAGAATAGTTTCTCAGTATGGCGTAGTGGCAAGAGCACGGGCTTGGGAGTCAGAGGACGTGAGTTCTAATCCCAGTTCCGCCACTTGTCTGCTGTGTCACCTTGAGCAAGTCGCTTCACTTCTCTGTGCCTCAGTTCCCTCATCTGTAAAATGGGGATTAAGACTGTGTGCCCCATGTGGGACAGGGACTGTGTCCAACCTGATTAGCTTGTAACCACCCTTGTGCTTAGAACGGTGCCTGGCCCAAGTAAGCGCTTAACAAATGCCACTATTATTATTATTACTAAATCCAAGAGTCCTCCCCAGACCGATGCCCGGCCAGGGCAGTGCCCAGCCTAGTGCCCAAGCCTGGCAGTATTTATCCGAGTGCCCTATCGCACAGACCAGTGGCCAACCACCTGCAGATGTCCAGCCCGGTGCCTGATCTCAGCCCAGGGCCCAGCCATGACAGTGCCCAGCCTAGTGTCCAGCCCAGTGCCCAACCACATTGCCCAGTGCCCGCCCACCACCAGATGCCTGGCCCAGTGCCCGACCCCAAACCGATGCCTGCCCCCAGCAGCATCCAGATCAGTGCCCGGCCACAAGCAGATGCCCAAGCCGGTGCCCGACCTCAGACAAGTGCCCAGCCACCAGCAGATGCCCAGCCCGGTGCCCGACCCCAGCCCCAGTGCCCCACCCCCAGCAGCACCCCCAGCAGCCCTATACCTGGCCCCTGAAGCATCCAGACCAGTGCCCGGCCACCAGCAGATGCCCAGCCCAGTGCCCGACCTCAATCCACAGCCTGACCTCAGCCTAGCAGCAGAATCCAGTCTAGTGTCTAATCCCAACCCTGTGCCCGGCCCCCAGCCCGGTGCCCAGCCCCCAGCAGCGCCCAGAGCCCCGTGGCAAGAGCTGGCATGGGAGAAGGGCCATACCTTCGGATGGGCTCTCGCCCTGGTTGCACTGGCAATATCTTCTGGAGAAGTGGGTGAGCACCCGCTCCCGCTCCTGAGTCTCCCCCATCAGGGGGAAGGTCTTGAGGAACGTCCTGGGTGGAAAGACCGACGGGGTGGGGTGTCAGGGCTGCTGGCTCCACCCCAGCCCCCCTTCCAGGGTTGGGAGGCTGAGCGTGGGGGTGACCAGTAGGAAGGACAGAGGGAATAGGGAGGCCTAGTGAAAACTGCTCAGGTATATGGGGAGGCGGGAGAACCCAGGTTCTAATCCCAGCTCTTCCACTTGCCGGCTGAGTGACCTAGGGAAAGTCGCTTAAATTCTCTGTGCCTCAGTTTCCTCATCTTTAAAAGGGGGATTAAAATCCCCGCTTTCTCTCCCGCTTAGACGGGGAGCCCCATGTGGGACAGGGACTCTGCCCGATCTGATGATTCTGCATCTCTCCCAGAGTTTAGTACTCGGTGCTCGGCACACAGCAAGGACTTTAGAAATGGCACTGTTTTTAAAATCGATGATTATTATACAAACGTGGCTCTGTATCCACCAGGTTGGAACCAGATTTGGTGACCCGGCATTATCTCTCGGATCTCTGAAATCATCAGAAGATCTGGGTTCTACTCCCAGCTCTGCTACTTATCTGCTGGGCAATCCTTTCACTTTTCTGGGCCTCAGTTCCCTTATCTGGAAAATGGGGTCATATCCTACAGGCAGTAGACTCTAAGCTCTGGAAGGTCGGGGTATCCCGGGACAAGATCCAGACTCGGGGGGCAGGATAGGGAGGGGCTCCTCCAGGAGGCGGCTGCCCACCCCCAATCCCTACCCCGTGGGCCGGGAATGCTCACCTAAGCGCTCTGTCCAGGGTGAGGCCGGAGAAGTCGAAGAAACTGAGGTATTCTTCTGCCACAGACTTGCTGAACTCGTTACTGTAATGAGAGTAGGGCGGCGGGGGTTGGGGGGAAGAGAATAGGGAGGGGAAGGGGTGGAAAGGAGAGAGGGGAGGAGAGATGAAGGGGAAGAGGAGAAAGGGAGAAGAGGAGGAGATGGGGAGAGGAAAGAAGAGAGGGAAGGAGAGGAAAGGAGGGGAGGGAAGAGGAGAGAGAGAAGAGGAGGTAGGGGAGGAGAGGAGGAATCGGAAAGGAAGGAGGAGAGGGGAGAGGAAGAGGGACCGTACGGGACACCCACTCAGCTCAATGTACACCGTGAATGTACCTGTGGCATTACAGTATCCTCTCCCAAGCCCTTAATATAGTACTGTGCACACCGTACGCACTCAATAAATACCACTGATTGATTTCTAGAGCACTGTACTGGGCACCCACTGTGTGCAGAGCACAGTACTGGCTCCTTAGGAGTGTCCAGGAAAAGGAAAAGAGCAGATTTCTGCCTTCGAGCGGATAGTCTAAAGGAACAATTAGGAAACACAAATTGGCACGTTGGCAATAGTTAATCGGGCGTGAGATCGGCACTGTGTGAATCAATAGGAAGGGGAGAGAGAGGGAAGCTTTCTGAGGTCTGAGGAGGTTTTAATGTCCCCTGTCCCAGACTCAGCTGCCCCCCCAAAGCCCCACACAGACCTGAAGAACAAGTCCTGACACTCTTCACTTCCCTTAACTGTCATTTTTTTTAAGGTTCCTCTTCTGCCCTAGACTCTAAGTTCCCTGAGGCTAAAGTTCCCTTAGGGGAGGGATCATACTGTAATAACTCCAACATATTGTCCTCTCCCAAGCACTTAGTACAGTGCTCTGCACCCAGTAAGTGATCAATAAATTCCACTGCTGCTAACCCAGTCACCCCCCAGCTCAGTCTAGGCCCCTCAACATTATGGTTGTTCATAATAATAGTGAGAAAAATAGCCATACTTAAAAACCAGATAATTTTAACAACCAGCACACTGCAGAAGCAGTGTGGCCTAATGGAAAGAGCCCAGGCCTGGGAGTCGGGAGGACCTGGGTTCTCATCCCGGCTCTGCCATCTGCCTGCTGTGTGACACCGGACCAGTCACTTCACCTCTCTGGGCCTCAGTTTTCTCATCAGTAAAATGGGGATTAAATCCAACTCCCTCTTACTGAGACTAGTGAGTCCCTTATGGGACACAGACTGTGTCTGACTTGATCATCTTGTACCTCTCCCAGCGCTTAGTACAGTGCTTGGCACATAGAAAATGCTCAACAAGTACCACGATAATGATACTACTGTGATGAGAGATGTAACTATCCCAAGGGTTTTAGGGAAGAAATGGGGTGGGGGAGGTCTGGTGCAGGAGTCTTCTAGACTGTGAGCCCACTGTTGGGTAAAGATTGTCTCTATTTGTTGCCAAATTCTACTTTCCAAGCGCTTAGTACAGTGCTCTGCACACCGTAAGCGCTCAATAAATACGATTGAATGAATGAGGCCTGGCTTGGAGCAAGGACACACGTGCTGGACCCCACCTCGGAAGGAGAAAAGCCGTAATAATGATGGCATTTGTTAAGCGCTTACTATGTGCCAGGCGCTGTCCTAAACACTGGGATGGATACAAGCTAACCAGGCTGGACAAAGTCCCTGTCCCACATAGGGCTCACAGTCTTAATCCCCATTTCGCAGGTGAGGGAACCAAAGTACAGAGAAATTCTATTTCAAACAGCAGACAAGTGGTAGCCCTTGAAGATTCACCACCACCAGGGGGCGCGCCTTCCTTGGAGATAAATCATCACCAGGGGGCGCGCCTTCCCTGAAGATAAATCACCACCAGGGGGCGCGCCATCCTTTGAAGATTCACCACCACCAGGGGGCGCACCGTCCTTTGAAAATTCACAACCACCAGGGGGCGCCCCTTCCCTCAAAGATTAATCACCACCGGGGGGCGCGCCATCCCTTGATTCACCACCACCACCAGGGGGAGCGCCATCCCCTGAAGATTCACCACCACCAGGGGGCGCACCGTCCCTTGAAAATTCACAACCACCAGGGGGCGCCCCTTCCCTCGAAGATTACTCACCACCAGGGGGCGCGCCATCACGTGAAGATTCACCACCACCACCAGGGGGCGCGCCATCCCCTGAAGATTCACCACCACCAGGGGGCGCACCGTCCTTTGAAAATTTATAACCACCAGGGGGCGCCCCTTCCCTCGAAGATTAATCACCACCAGGGGGCGCGCCATCCCTTGAAAATTCACCACCGCCAGGGGGCGTGCCTTCCCTTGAAGATTCATAACGTTGGTATTTGTTCAGCGCTTACTATGTGCAGAGCACTGTTCTAAGCGCTGGGGTAGATACAGGGTCATCAGGTTGTCTCACGTGAAGCTCACAGTCTTCATCCCCATTTTACAGATGAGGTCACTGAGGCACAGAGAAGCTAAGTGACTTGCTCACAGTCACACAGCTGACAAAAGGCAGAGCCGGAATTCGAACCCATGACCTCGGACTCCCAAGCCCGGGCTCTTTCCACTGAGCCACGCTGCTTGGCGGTGCTCCCTAACCACCAGGGGGCGCGCCGTCGCTTGAAGATTCCCACTTACTTCTTGCCGAGCTGGCGGGCTACATCACAGTGCTTGAACCCCTCGAGGTTGTAGAGGCGCTGAGCCAGGCGCCGGGCGGCCTCCCCGTCCACCCGGCAGCCGTTGGCTAAGGTGTCCGTGCTCCCCTGGTCCAGCTGCTCCGCGCTGCCCAGGTCCGAGTCGGAGTTGAACAGGGTGTCCTCCAGACTGGCATCACTGAGGCGGGAACAGGAGAGGAGAGCAGGGGTTGGGGAGGTGAGTGGGGGATGCCCCGAGGTGTCCTATCCCGGCTTGATTACTTTATCAGCCTCCTTGCTGACCAGCCTCCTTGCTGACCTCTGTGCCGCCTGTCTCTCCCCACTCCAGTCCATGCTTCACTCTGCTTCCCGGGTCATTTTCCTAAAAAAATGTTCAAGGAATGTTTCCCCACTCCTCAAGAAACTCCAGAAACATCGGATCCAGCATCAGTGGAGTCAGAGACCCTGCCGCTGTGGGGAAGGAAGTCCCTGACCTTCCCTCCCGGGCTCTCATTTAGCCCCCAAACAACCCTCCACTTCGGATCTCCCTCACCTCTTTCTCCTGAGCAGGCCTCAGAGATGTTCTTCCCAATCAGCCCCTCAATCCCCTCAGGAAGTACACTGGGGGGACGAGGGTCTCCTTCCCATTTCACACATGGGAAAATCATTTTTAATGTCTCTCCCCCCTCCTTAAATTGTAAGTTCCTCAAGGATGGGGATTTTTGTCTACTAATTCTACTAAGTACAGTGCTCTGCACACAGTAGGTTGTCAACTCAAGAACAGAAATCAAGTCTACTTACTCTACTGGACTCTCCCAAGCACTTAGTTCAGTGCTTGGCACATGACCGTAAGGTCCACAAGGACAGGGATCTCATCCTCTAGACTCTAAGCTCGTTGTGGGCAGGGAATGATGTACTCCCTCACGTGCGTAGTGCAGTGCTCTGCACACAGTAAGCACTCAACACATACAATTGAAATATGAAATACTTTCAGATTGGACTCTCCAAAAATGCTTGCCACAGAATTGTAAACTCCTTAGAAGCAGCATGACCTAGTGGCAAGAGCATGGGCTTGTGTGTCAGAGGACAAGGTTCTAATCCCGCTCCACCACTTGTCTGCTTGTGACCTTGGGCAAGTTTTGGGCACAGTTGATTAGACTGTGAGCCCGTCACTGGGCAGGGATTGTCTCTATCTGTTGCCGAATTGTACACTCCAAGTGCTTAGTACAGTGCTGTGCACATAGTAAGCGCTCGATAAATACTATTGAATGAATGAATGAATGTCACTTCACTTCTCTATGCCTCAGTTACCCCGTCTGTAAAATGGGGATTGAGACATGTGGGACAGGGACCGAGTCCAACCCGATCGGCTCGTATCGACCCCCGGCAGTGCCTGGCACCTAGTAAGTGCTTAAGAAATACCATGATTATGAATCATTATCATAAACATCAGTGATCGACCGACTGACGCACAGAGAGGGTGAGCCACCTGCCAGAGGTCGCACAGCGCAGCGGGGCCGGGCCCCGCCGCCCGAGGTCTTTCCCACCTTTACCTGACGGAGTTCATGGGCGAGGTGGCGGCCGCCTCGTCCTCCGCGTGGAAGCCATTGGGGAGGAGGGTCTTGAGGGAGAGGCGGGTGAGCACGTTCTCCGAGCGGCTGCTGGTGATGGAGTGTCTGAGGGGGCTCCCGGGGTCCCCGTCCGCGGCCGGGGCGGCCCCCCCGGGCCGCTGCTCGGCCTCCGCGCCCCCCGCGTCCCCCGCGTCCTCCCGGGGCCGGCCCTCCGGGGGCGGGGGGCTCTCCTTGACCCTCTGCTGGATGAGCGGCGTCAGCGGGGCCTCGAAGCTCACGCAGCTGTCCGTCTCGTCCGTCAGGCTGAGCACGTCCAGGGAGTCCAGGCTGCTGTAGTAGGTGCCCTTCATCAGGTCCGACTCCACGATCTTCTCGAAGGTGGAGCTGAAGCCGTCGCGGATGTCTTTAAACTGCAACTCCCGCTCTTCGTCGGGGCCCGCGGGGTCGGCGGGGTCGTCCGGGACGGCGCCCCCTGCCGGCTCTCTGGAAAACAGAGGGGCACGTGGGTGGGGGGCGAGACCGGCGCCCCCTGCCGGATCCTTGAAAAACAGCGGGGCACGTGGGTGGGGGCGAGGCCGGCGCCCCCTGTCGGATCCTTGAAAAACAGCGGGGCACGTGGGTGGGGGCGAGGCCGGCGCCCCCTGCCGGATCCTTGAAAAACAGCGGGGCACGTGGGCGCCGGCGCCCCCTGCCGGCTCTCTGCAGAACAGCATGGCACGTGGGCGGGGAACGAGGCCAGCGCCCTCTGCCGGCTCCCTTGAAAACAGCGGGCACGAGGCCGGCGCCCCCTGCCGGCTCCCTGAAAAATAGCGGGGCACGTGGGCGGGGGACGATGCCGGCGCCCCCTGCCGGCTGCCTGAAAAACAGCAGGGCACGTGATCTGGGGACGAGGCCGGCGGCCCCTGCCGGCTCTCTGAAGAACAGCGGGGCCCGTGGGGGGGGGGGGGGGGGGACGCCCCCTGCCGGCTCCCTGAAAAACACCCAGCCAACATGAGACCCCCCAGGTCCTCCTGACTCCCAGGCCCGTGCCTATCCACTAAGTAACTGTGCTATTTGTTCATAATAACTATAATAATATCGGTATTTGTTCAGCGCTTACTATGTCCCGAGCACCGTTCTAAGCGCTGGGGGAGATACAGGGTAATCAGGTTGTCCCACGTGAGGCTCACAGTCCCCATTTTACAGATGAGGTCGCTGAGGCACAGAGAGGTGAAGTGACTTGCCCACAGTCACACAGCTGACAAGTGGCAGGATCGGGATTCGAACGCAAGACTTCTGATTCCCAAGCCCGGGCTCTTTCTCTTCCAGGCGCAGTACTAAGCGCTGGGGAGGGGATACAAGCCAATTGTGCTGGACCCAGTCCCTGTCCCACATGGGGCTCACAATCTTAATCCCCATTTTGCAGATGAGGTGACTGAGGCACAGAGAAGTGAAGCGACTTGTCTAAGGTCACACAGCAGACAAGTGGTGGAGCCGGGGTTGGAACTCATGACCTTCCGACTCCCAGGCCCGGGCTCTATCCACTAGGCCATGCTGCTTCTCTACTTAGACCACACTGCTTCTCTAATACACTCACATACCCTCGGTATAACACAATGATAATAATAATGATGGCATTTGTTAAGAGTTTACTAAGTACCAAGCACCGTTCTAAGCACTGGGGTAGATATACGGTAATCAGGTTGTCCAATGTGGGGCTCACAGTTTTAACCCCCATTTTTCAGATGAGGTAACTGAGGCCCAGAGAAGTTAAGTGGGTCACCCAAAGTCACACAGCAGACAAGTGGCGGAGCTGGGAGTCAGAAGGTCATGGGTTTTCATCCCGGCTCCGCCACTTGTCTGCTGGGTGGCTTTGGGCAAATCACTTCACCTCTCTGTGCCTCAGTTACCTCATCTGTGAAATGGAGATTAAGATTATGAGCCTTATGCAGGATAGGGACTGTGTCAGACCTGATTTGGTGGTATCCACCCCAGCACTTAGTACAGAGACTAGCACACCATAAGCCCTTAACAAATTCCATAATTATCAGTTATTATTAGAACCCGCATCCTCTGACTCCCAAGCTCATGTTCTTTCCACTAAGTCACGCTGCTTCTCAATGATGGTATTTGTTAAGTGCTTACTATGTGCCAGGCACTGTACTAAGCGCTGAGGCGGATATAAGCAAATCGGCTGGACACAGTCATTCGGACGCTCGGCAAACCCCTACCAAACATACACACAACACACTCGGGAACACTGAGGGCAAACAGTATACTCACATGTGCAGCATCCGCACACTATTCTCACACCCACACTAAAATGGCACACAAACCTACCCTCAAATGGAACACACCCATGGTACACACGATTGTCCCCGTACACACAATCGTCCCCGTACACACAAACACGTTCAGACAGCATTCATACACACAGAGCAATGGCTGGGGGAAGCAGCAGATCTAACCTTTTCATTCAAACATTCATTCATTCATTCACTTGTATTTATTGAGCGCTTAGTGTGCACACTGTACTAAGTGCTTGGGAGTATACAGCTGCCACATGTAGAGATGATACCCAGTAGAAAAGCAGCATGGCATAGTGGCTAGAGCCCGGGTCTGGGAGTCAGAAGGTCATGGGTTCTTATCCAGGCTCTGCCACTCGTCTGTTGTGGGACCTTGGGCAACTCACTTCACTTCTTTGGGATTCAGTCCCCTCATTTGGAAAATGGGGATTGAGACTGTGAGTCCCATGTGGGACAAGGACTGTGTCTAATCCAATTTGCTTGTAACCACCCCAGAGCTTAGTACAGTGCCTGGCATGTAGCACTTTACAAATATCATCATTATTATAATTATTTCCTGACCTAAACTGGGGTCAGGAACCGTGGCAACCCCAGGGCCTAACTCACCAGCTGCCTTGCCTCCAGTGTCCCAGCCCCTCACATCTTGCCCTCTCTGATTCCCTGCCCTCCCCCATCATTCCAAAAAGCTGAGATGATGCCCAGTGCCCACCCGTAGAGAGAGGTTTTCTCCATCTAGATCATCTCCCCTTCCCCCATCCCCATTTCTCCAGCATGGACCACCAGTCACGTTGGGGATCACGGCCCAACCCGGCCCAGGCTTAGTCACCGGTGGGCCAATGTTTTGTGAGGGCAGGAGAAGGGGGTGGGCACTTTGAAGAGGATGGGCAGCGGGAGGGCAGACAGGCTTTGAGCTGCTTGGAAAGTGCCAACTGGGGATTCTTCAGTCCCACTTGATGCTCTCAGGCCTGGACACGGCCCCGGGCTGAGTGGCCAAGAAGTCCGGTCCGGGCGGCCCCCGGGGAGATGATGGATTCTCAACCGGGGTGGGCACCTGTCCCCCTCACCGCTGGGAAGCTGGAGCCTCTGCGTGTGCCGGCTGCCCTCCTGGACACCCACCCTCATGGCTAGAGATGCCAACTTACTCATTGTATCTCGATCTCGTCTATCTCGCCGCCGACCTCTTGCCCACGTCCTGCCTCTGACTTGGATCCCTCCCTCATCGAATCTGACAATGACTCTCCCCTCTTTCAAAGCTTTATTGAAGGCACATCTCCTCCAAGAGGCCTTCCTTGACTAAGCCCTCATTTCCTCTTTTCCCACTTCTCGCTGTGTCGCCCTGACTTGCTCCCTTACTCACTACCACTGCCAGCCCCGCAGCACTTATGTGCATATTTACAATTTATTTCTTTATTTATATTAATGTCTGTCGCCTCGTCTAGACTGTAAGCTCCTTGTGGGCAGGGAATGTGCCTTAACTACTGTCGTGCCATACTCTCCCATGACCTTAGTTTAGTGCTCCGCACTCAGTAGATGCTCAATAAATGTGATTGATTACTAGAGATGGACTATCCAATACCCCGACTCCCCGTTACCCATCACAGACCATCCAACATCCCTGATTTTCCCTCTCCATCCCTGACTCTCCTCCAGTGACCCAGCATAGACCATCCAACCCCCCTGACTCTCCCTCCAGCGACCCACCCATACCCGTGGCCTGGCCTGCCCTGCTCCAGGGACCAGCCGAGGGCTGTCTCCCGACTCCAGAATCCCCCGACAGAGGGACATCCTGGGCATGTGACCACATCAGCCCAAAGATTTTTCATGCCAATGTGGGGCAGGACATGAAGGTGGCCTCGGTGCTGGGAGGGGCAGACTAAGCCAGTTTCTGCCCCAGGAGAATCAGACCGACTATTCACGCGGAGTTCTTTATTTAGCTGCCTTAATTAGAGAAGCTTCACTCTGCCCCCCGGGGGGGGGGGGGGCAAGTGAGTTTGGGAGAAATCTAGGGCTGGCGACAGAGAGGCCATCTTGTCCATCCCCCTGGCTCCGGGCAGGACTTAGCCGGTGCCTCCTACATTTTTGGGCCTCTCCTGCTCTTAAAGGCTTGCAATACTATCAGATCCATTTTGCAGATGGGGAAGCTGAGGTCGCCAGTCTGGAAGTCTCACGTTCAAAGCCACAGTTTCTGGGGGCTGGACTCTCCACTGCCCTCCCCGGCAGGTTCCTTGGGCCCCGGGCTTCTGAGAAGGGGATACTGGACCAGGTCTGAGTTGGGATGAGACTGAAACCCACACCCCACAACTAGCCTGGGACGGACAGGGAAGAGTCGGGAGTGTTGGATGGTCCGTCCCTAACCTTGAACCAAGGGTCCTTGTGCCTCATTCATACCCACCAGATCCGGACCTTCCAGGGGTCAGGATCCAGCTGAGAACTGGAGGGAAAGAGCGAACACCTCTGGTTTCTCAAGCTAGGTGGATGAACAGGTAGTTTCCCCTTCCTTCTCCCCTGCCATTTCCTATATGAGTAGAGCAGAGATTGGATCTTTTTCCACCTCCCCCACAACGGTGGTGTCCCCAGCGCCCCCATATTACCACCAACTCTTGGGTATAGGGGGAGGAGGAAGGGAAGATATGGTGGGTGGGGGATGGGAGGAGAAGCCAGATCAGAAAAAGATACAGGCGGGGCCAGAAAGATCCCAGGAGATGGGCAGCCACACTTCAACTAGGACAAGGCCGCCCGGAGAAGGGATGACCCAGCCTGTCCGGGGGCATTCAAATGAGATGCGAATCTAGCACGGCCCCCAGGCAAACCCCAGGTTGTGGATCTCGGGGAGCAGGGCTCGTAGGTGGGATCCCTCGGACGGTAGGAGGAAGGCCCCCCATATAAATGACGACTTCATATCTCCCCCCGTCGCGGCCCCTCTCCCCCGGCCCTCCCTCCTTGCAGAAGCTTCTCCTCTTCCTTAACCTAATTACTCCAGGAGGCCGGTCCGGGCGTTCCTTTTTCTGTCCTTGGAAGGAAAGGACGCGTCCCCATGGCCCTCCTCCCCGTGACTGCCCTGCCCAAATATGGCGAGAAGCACCAATTATCTTTTCCCCATGAAGGGCATTCTCTTGACCTTTCCCGACAGCTCTGGCCTCCCAGCCCAGAGACGGGAGCCGTGGGAGCAGTTGAGTTTTGCGGATTCCTGGCTCCAAACCCCCCGGGGAGACTGGACCCTGAATCTGGCGTCCTGGATGGGGGGTCTTTATCCTCCTGCTCCCTCTGGGACCCTCTTCCTCCCACTCCCTCTAGACTGCCCCTGAAAATGAAACCCTTTCTAACCGCCCTCTCATCAGCAGAATCGGTCTCACGTCCACCGCCCGGGGGGGGGGGGGGTCCCGGTTCTTGCAGACCCCCCCACTCCTATGCCATGGCCAACTTTCAGATCCTCTGTGTCAGATGAGATCTGTGTTCCTCAGTGGGCGAAAGCCATAGGACGACACCCCCCGCCAACCAGTGGGACATGTGTAAGTCCTGCATGTGTCATGGGTTTCGCAGTCCCGTGTTCATATGCACATATATGAGGGTCCACGCCCCTCCCACTCCTGCAGCAGAAGGGTCGGGCAGGGGAACGAGACCTCAGTCTGTTCCAGCCTCCTGGGGGCTTGGGCGATGCTTTCTAATAATAATGATGATAATGTATTTATTAAGCACCTATTATGTTCCAAGCGCTGTGCTAAGCATTGGGGTAGATACCAGGTAATCAGTTCATAGTCGCTTTCCCAAACGGGGCTCCCAATGTAAAAGGGAAGACCAGTGGGGATCTCATCTCTCTTTTACAGAGGACACAGGCACAGAGAAGTTAATAGTCTTGTGGAGCGAGCCCAAGCTTAGGAGTCAGAGGAGCTGGGTTCTAATTCCAGCTCTGCCAAATGCTTTCTGTGTAACCTTGGGAAAATCATTTAACCTTTCTGTGCCTCAGTTTTCCTGTTCTCCCTCCTACTTTGGCTGTGAGCCCCCTGTGGGACAGGGATGGGTCCAACCTAATTAACTTAAATCTACGCCAGTGCTTTGCACAGTGCCTTGCACGTAGTAAGAGCTTAACAAATACCATAAAAATAAAACCATTAAAAAAATGGGGATTCAATACCTGTACTCCCTCCTACTTAGACTGTGACCCCCTTGTGGGACCTGTTTATTCCGTATTAACCCCGGTGTTTAGAACAGTGCAGTGTGGCGAAGTGACAGCGTGCCGGTCTAGGAGCCGGAGGACCTTGGTTTCAGTCCAAGCCGTGCCGCTAACCTTTGGACTGTGAGTCACTTAACTTCACTGTACCTCAGTTTCCCCATCTGAAAATTGGGATAATCATAAAAGACTTCTCTCCCTACCTGCCAGGGTTGTTGGGAGGGCTGAAATGCACTACTTAACGGGAGAGAGCTTTGGCAATAAAAGCACTATAGAAAACCCGAGGGATTTTTATTCTTACTATTCATTCACTCAATAGTATTTATTGAGCGCTTACTATGTGCAGAGAACTGTACTAAGTACTTGGAAATGGCTGACAGGCCCTCTGGACTGTAAGCCTTTTAAGGGCAGGGAACTTGTCTGCTAATTCTGTTGCATTCATTCAGTCGTATTTACTGAGCGCTTACTGCGTGCGGAGTACTGTACTAAGCACTTGGGAAAGTACAATACAACAAACACCAGTGACACTCCCTGCCCATGATGAGCTTACAGTCTAGTGTGGGGGGGAGACAGACACAGAGAAACAGCATGGCTCAATGGAAAGAGCCCGGGCTTGGGAGTCAGAGGTCATGGGTTCGAATCCCACCTCTTCCACTCGTCAGCTGTGTGACTGTGGGAAAGTCACTTAACTTCTCTGTGCCTCAGTTACCTCATCTGTAAAATGGGGATTTAACACTGAGCCTCATGTGGGACGACCTGATTACCCTGTATCTACCCCAGAGCTTAGAACAGTGCTCTGCACATAGTAAGCGCTTAACAAATACCAACATTATTATTATTATCAATATGAACAAATAAGATTACACAAAAGTGCTGAGGGGCTGGGAGAGGGGGGAAGAGCAATGGGAGCAAGACAGGGCGACGCAGAAGGGAGTGGGAGAGGAGGAAAAGTGGGGCTTAATCTGGGAAGGCTTCCTAGAGGAGATGGGCCTTCAAATAAGGCTTTGAAGGGGAGAGAGTCGCCGCCGGATTTGAGGAGGGAAGGCGTTCCGACAGGGCTCTGCCCAGAGTAGGCGTTCAGTAAATACCAGTTTACTGAAATTAGAGAAGCAGCGTGGAAAGAGCTCAATGGAAAGAGCCCGGGCTTAGGAGTCAGAGGTCATGGGTTCTCATCCCGGCTCCGCCACTTGGCAGCTGTGTGACTTTAGGCAAGTCACTTCACTTCTCTGTGCCTCAGTGACCTCATCTGGAAAATGGGGGTGAAGACCGTGAGCCTCACGTGGGACAACCTGGTGACCCTGTATCTACTCCAGCGCTTAGAACAGTGCTCGGCACACAGTAAGCGCTTAACAAATCAGTGGAAAGAGCCCGGGCTTGGGAGTCGGGGGTCATGGGTTCTCATCCCGGCTCTGCCGCTTGGCAGCTGTGTGACTGTGGGCGAGTCACTTCACTTCTCTGGGCCTCAGTGACCTCATCTGGAAAATGGGGATGAAGACTGGGAGCCCTGCGGGGGACCTGATGACCCTGTATCTCCCCCAGCGCTTAGAACAGTGCTCGGCACAGAGTAAGCGCTTAACCAATACCAACACTGTTGGATTGGTGGAAGGAGGAGGCCGGTCATTACCTGAGCGGTTCGCCTGCGCTCCCGACGCCGTCCGCAGGGGGCGCCTCCTCGCCGCGCTGCTCCTCGTGCGCCTGCGCCGCCCGGCCGGGCGCGCGGCCCCGCCCCCCGGGCCCGCGCTCCACGTGCACGCCGTTCGGCAGGGCGGGCGCGAGCCCCGGCTGCTCGTCCCCGGGCTCGTCCCCGGGCTCGTCCCCGAGCTCGTCCGCCGCCGCGCGCGCCTCGCTGCAGGGCCCCGGGCCGCCGCCGGGGGGCGCCGACGGGCGGCGGGCCTCCTCGTTCATCGTCCCCGCGGGAAATCCTACCTAAAAAAGCACAAGAAAATAAATGGTGGCATTTGTTAGGCGCTTACTTTGTGGAAATCCAACCTAAAAAAAACAAAAGAAAATAAATGGTGGCATTTGTTAAGCGCTTACTTTGTGCCAAGCACTGTTCTGACCGCTGGAGGGGGATGTCAGCTGTGTGACGGTGGGCAAGTCACTTCACTTCTCTGTGCCTCAGTTCCCTCATCTGTAAAATGGGGATTAACTGTGAGCCTCGCGTGGGACAACCTGATTACCCTGGATCTACCCCCAGCGCTTAGAACAGTGCTCTGCACCTAGTAAGCGCTTAACAAATACCAACATTATTATACAAATTTATTGCTATTATTCTTGTCTGTCTGTCTCCCTCGATTAGACTGTAAGCCCGTCAAAGGGCAGGGACTGCCTCTTTCTGTTGCCGATTTGTCCATTCCAAGCGCTTAGTACAGTGCTCTACACATAGTAAGCGCTCAATAAATACGATTGAATGAATGATGGTGATTAGGCTGTCCCACATGGGGCTCACAGTCTTCATCCCCATTTTCCAGATGAGGTCACTGAGGCCCGAGGAATAATAATAACAATGTTGGCATTTATTAAGCGCTTACTATGTGCAGAGCAGACGGTGAGCCCGTCAATGGGTAGGGATTGTCTCTATCTGTTGCCGAATTGTCCATTCCAAGCGCCTAGTGCAGTGCTCTGCACATAGGTGAAGCAGCGTGGCTCAGTGGAAAGAGCACGGGCTTTGCAGTCAGAGGTCATGGGTTCGTATGCTCTGCTCTGCCACTTGTCAGCTGTGTGACTGTGGACAAGTCACTCACTTCTCTGGGCCTCAGTTCCCTCATCTGGAAAATGGGGATGAAGACTGTGAGCCCCACGTGGGACAACCTGATTCCCCTGTGTCTACCCCAGCGCTTAGAACAGTGCTCTGCACATAGTAAGCGCTTAACAAATACCAACATTTTATAGTAAGCGCTCAATAAATACTACTGAATTAATTGAATGAATGTTCTAAACCCTGGGATAGATACAGGGTCATCAGGGTGTCCCAGATGGAGCTCACAGTTTTCATCCCCATTTTACAGATGAAGTCACTGAGGCCCAGAGAAGTGAAGTGACTGGCCCCAAGTCACTCAGCTGGCAAGTGGCGGAGCCGGGATTAGAACCCACCGCCTCTGACTCCCCAACCTGGGCTCCTTCCACTGAGCCATGCTGCTGCTCTACCTGCGCTGGAGGGGGAGGGGAGAGAGACAGGCAGACATGGGGAGAGACAGATGAAGATGGGGAGATGGGGGAATGAGAGAGAGACACAGGGGCAGGGAGAGAGAGGGACAATCAGAGAGACAAGAGAGTATCAGACCCAGAGAAAGAGACAGAGATGGGGGGAATCGGAGAGAGACAAGGGGAGGGAGAATCAGAGAGACACAGAGAAACAGAGGCAGAGAGGGGACAATCAGAGACAGAGAGAGGGAGAGAGAGGGAGAATCAGAGAGATGCAGAGAAACAGAGACGGGGGAATCAGAGAGAGACAGAGATAGGGAGAATCAGAGACACAGAGAAACAGAGGCAGAGATGGGGGAATCAGGGAGAGACAGAGAGAGAGAATCAGAGAGAAACAGAGAAACAGAAGCAGAGAGGGGGGAATCAGAGAGATACAGAGATAGGGAGAGAGAGGGACGATCAGAGAGGCACAGAGAATCAGACACAGAAACAGAGATGGGGAAATCAGAGGGAGAATCAGAGAGACAGAGAGAAATGGAGACAGAGATGGGGGAATCAGAGAGAGTGAGAATAAGAGACACGTAGAGAAACAGAGGCGGAGATGGGGGAAATCAGAGAGAGACAGAGAGGGAGAATCAGAGAGACAGAGAGAATCAGAGATGGAGAAACATAGACAGAGATGGGGCAATCAGAGACAGAGAATCAGAAGTCAGAGAAACAGAGACAGAGGTGGGCGAATCAGGGAGAGAGGGAGAATCAGAGAGACAGAGAGAATCAGACAGAGAAACAGGGATGGAGTGATGGGGTATAAGAGAGAGAGAGACAGGGAGAGGGAGGGAGAATCAGGGACCATCAAGGACAGAAACAGGGAGAATTAGAGACAGAGAAACAGAGACGGAGAGATGGGGGAATCCGAAAGAGACAGAGATAAGGTGAGAGAGAGGGAGAATCAGGGAGCATCAGAGAGAGCAGAGATCGGGATAATCAGGGAGCAACAGAGAGACAGAAATGGGGAGAATCAGAGAGAGACAAAGAGACTCAGAGACAGAGAAACAGAGAGGGAGAGATGAGAGAATCAGAGACAGAAACAGTGATGGGGAGTTGGGGGAATGAGAGAGACAGAGCTAGGGAGAATCAGAGACATAGACAGGGAGAGAGAGGGAGAATCAGAGAGAGACAGAGATAGGGAAAGACAGGGAAAATCAGAGAGACAGAGACAGGGAGGATGGGAGAGAGGGAGAGACAGGGAGAAAGACTGAGATAGGGAGAGACAGAAGAGAGCCAACAGGTGAGCATCGGGGGGGGGGGGGGAGCTGCAGCAAGAGTTCCATTGATTGGGGACAGGGGACTGGACTGGATGACCTCCTGGCCCTTTCCAGCTCAAGAAGTCTCAGTTCAATGGCAGCAGAAGCAGCGTGGCTTAGTGGAAAGAGCCTGGGCTTGGGAGTCAGAGGTCGTGGGTTCTAATCCCGCCTCCGCCACTTGTCAGCTTTGGGCAAGTCACTTCACTTCTCTGGGCCTCAATTACCTCATCTGTAAAATGGGGATGAAGACGGTGAGCCCCACGTGGGACGACCTGATGACATTGTATTTACCCCAACCTCCCAGCCCTTAGAACAGCGCTTGGCACACAGTAAGCGCTTAACAAATGCCAACATTATTATTATTAATAATGCGCCTAATAATAATAATAATAATGTTGGTATTTGTTAAGCGCTTACTATGTGCCGAGCACTGTTCTAAGCGCTGGGGTAGACATAGGGGAATCAGGTTGTCCCACGTGGGGCTCACAGTCTTAATCCCCATTTTACAGATGAGGGAACTGAGGCACAGAGAAGTTAAGTGACTTGCCCACAGTCACACAGCCGACAAGTGGCAGAGCCGGGATTCGAACTCATGAGCCCTGACTCCAAAGCCCATGCTCTTTCCACTGAGCCACGCTGCTTCTCCTATAGCTTCTTTATAGCTTCTATATAGCTTCTTATTAGCTGCTTCTCCTAATAGCTGCTGCTATTAGCTGTGGTAGGGTAGGGGGTGTTTAGAAGGAAGGGTGGGGATACCGGAGAGTAAATTCCCCAAAGACATATACTGTCTCTTGCTATCCTTATAATAAAAAAAAGTGGAATTTGTTAGGCGTTTACCATGGGTTTGGGCTCTAAACCCGGCTCTGCCACCTACCTGCTGTGTGACCTTGGGCAAGTCACTTAACTGCTCTGGGCCTCAGTTTCCTCATCTATTAAATGGGGATTCAGAACCTGTTCTCCCTCAGGCTGTGAGCCCCAAGGGGACAGGGACAGAGTCTGAACTGAAGATCTCTTGACTCAACCAATTCCACAATTATTATAATAATAATGACGTTGGTGATTGTTAAGGGCTTACTACGTGCCGAGCACTGTTCTAAGCACTGGGGTAGGTGCAGGGTAATCAGGTTGTCCCACGTGAGGCTCAAAGTCTTAATCCCCATTTTACAGATGAGGTCACTGAGGCACCGAGAAGTCAAGCGACTTGCCCTAAGTCACACAGCTGACAGGCGGCGGAGCCGGCATTCGAACCCATGACCGCTGACTCCTAAGCCCGGGCTCTTTCCACTGAGCCACGCTGCTTCTCTAACTGGGTACCCCAGATGGGACAGGGAGGAGAGCAAGGATGATTCAGTAGCTTCACCTTCCCTGTCCAGTCCCCAAAAGCTTCAGCTTGTGCTCCCCTAAATCCCCTAACAGATGTGGACCCCAAGAAGCCTGGATGACTTCTGGCGTGTGGGGAGGTCTGACCTCTCCCTCTAGACTGTAAGCTCGTTGTGGGCAGGGAACGTGTCTGTTACTCTGTACCCTCCCAAGCGCTTAGTCCAGTGCTCTGCACACAGTAAGCGCTCAATAAATACAAGTGACTGACGGGTACAGCAATCGTCCGGAGGAGAAGCTGAGAGCCTCATCTCCCGCCCCAATGCGGTAGCGCGGATTCCCCCGAGTTTGTGACTTCACCACAGATTCCACAATCCCCTCTCCCCCTTTTTAGCACAGAGATACAAATCAATGTTTACTCAATTTGCAGAATATTGGAACACTCTTCAGTCTCCCTGAAGACCAGAAACAGCCAAAATAGCAACAGAAATTAAACAGAAGAGACCTTAGAAATAAAATCCAGGTTGAAGCGGAGACTCTTCCTAGCCTGTCGTTAAACCTCAGTTTCACCTGGGTTACCCCCAGAGTGGGTTAGAGAGGCAGCATGGCCTAGTGGAAAGACCCCGGGCCCGGGAGTCGGAGGACCTGGGTTCTAATCCTGGCTCCGCCATTTGTCTGTCGTGTGACCTTGGGGAAATAGCTTCACTTCTCTGGGTCTCAGTTTCCTCATCTGGAAGATGGGGATTCAATATCTGTTCTCCCTCCTACTTAGACTGGGAGCCCCTCGTGGGACGGGGACTGTGTCCGACCCAATTGATTTGTATCTATCCCAGTGCTTATTTATTTGCATTAATGCGTCTCCCTCTCTAGACCGTGAGCTCGTTGTGGGCAGGATTGGGTCTGCTGTTATATTGTACTCTCCCAAGCGCTTAGTACAGTGCTTTGTAAGCACTCAATAAATACAACTGAATGCTTAAAACAGTGCTTGACACATAATAAGCCCTTAACAAATGCCATTTAAAACCACAACCGTCCACTGACAACTTATTTCTTTCCACAACAAGGCAGGCTCTCCACCTTCTGATTCATCAATCAATCAATCAATGGCATTTACGGAGTGCTTACTGTGTGCAAAGCACTGTACTAAGCGGTTGGAAGAGAACAATACCACAGAGTCAACAGATGCATTCTCTGACCCCAAGGGCTTAACTTTGTTCCTAAACTCCACATCAGCTCAGACTCCTCATTCCTTCAGTTTTACTATACCTCCCTCTAGCCTCTCCCAATCAATCGATCAATCAGTAATATTTATTGACTGCTTGCTCCGTGCAGAGCACTGTACTAAGCACTTGGAAGAGTACAACGGTCTGTGCGCAGAGCACTGGACTAAGCAATAGGTTACCAGCTCGATATGGGCAGGGAACGTGTCTGCTAATTCCGCTGCATTATACTCTCCCAAGCGTTTAGTACAGTGCTCTGCACAACAGTTAAGTGCTCAAAAATAGCAATGATTGATTGATTGAGAGCATATCAGAGTTGGCAGACATGATCTCCCGCCTCAAGAAGTATACAGTCTACCGTGTGCAGAGCATCAAAGTTTTTAGGAGAGTCCTTTCCCAATTTTACAGGTGAGGAAACTGAGGCCTAGAGAAGTTCAGCGATCAGGCCAAGGTCCCACGGTAGAACCGAGGTCCTCTGACTTCCAACAGGCCACGCCGCTTCTTGATGATAATAGTGGTTGAATAATAATGTTGGTATTTGTTAAGTGCTTACTATGTGCAGAGCACTGTTCTAAGCGCTGGGGTAGATACAGGATAATCAGATTGTCCCACATGAGGCTCACAGTCTTAATCCCCATTTTACAGATTAGGTAACTGAGGCCCAGAGAAGTTAAGTGACTCGCCCACGGTCACACAGCTGACAAGTGGGATTCGAACCCATGACCTCTGACTCCCAAGCCCGGGCTCTTTCCACTGAGCCACGCTGCTTCCCATCCTGGCACCCTGCAGCCTCCCACTTCGGGGGACGACCAGGGTCTTTGTTGGGGTGAGGGTGAGGGGGGGCTGTGGGGAGGGGAAGAGACTCCATGAATAAGAGGATTTCACTGGGTAGTTTTGTGGTTTTTTATGCATAATTGTGGAACAAGATCCCATTAGTCGGTGCTAATTAAGGGTTATTAATGAGATCTGCTCTCATTTGCCTAAACCATGGTCTTTAGTGAACTTGACTCTTCCGTTCTCCAGCCCTGGCTCTGATTTGGAGGCTCCTCCGTTCCAAGTTGCAGATCTCCCCCCACCTCCATGTTTTCTGTAAAGTCGGGGGGCTTGTCCCCCCGATGACAATACGGGGGTGGTAGACGGACAGAGAGCGTGGTTGAGGCCGGGCAGGGACTAATAGACTGGCACCTCAATTCTCTCCTGTCAGCTCCCAGGATCTTTTTTTAAAAAACGGTATTTGTTAAGCACTTACTATGTACTAAGCGCTGGGGTAGATACAAGCTAATCAGGTTGGACACAGTCCCCGTCCCACGTGGGGCTCACAGTCTCCATCCCCATTTTACAGATGAGGCAACTGAGGCCCAGAGAAGTGAAGTGACTGGCCCCAGGTCACACAGCAGACAAGTGGCAGAGCGGGGATTAGAAGCCAGGTCACGCTCCTTCTCAGTGCTTAGTAAATACTGAAATAAACTGACCTGAAGGGAAGGGGTGTTGGGGAGAGGAATGTGAGGTGGGGGGTGGGCAGTCCTCCCCCTGAAAAGGGGAATCACGCCCAGGAGAGTCAGAATTCTGAAATTCTAATTGGGAGAAATTTACCTATTAATGGTTTTTACAGGCCTCCTCTAGCATTGCTTTGCATATTGGAAGTGCTCAATAAATCCGACTGAATGAACGAACGCTTGGGAGAGTAAAAGAGTGTTAGTAGCTAATAATATTAGTAATTGTGGTATTTAAGTGCTTACCCTGTGCCAGGCACTGTATTGAGCTCTGGAATGGATAGAAGCAAATTGGATTGGACACAGTCCCTTGTCCCTCACGGGGCTCCCAGTCTTAATCCCCATTTTACAGACGAGGTCACTGAGGCCCAGAGAAGTGAAGTGACTTGCTCACGGTCCCAGAGCAGACAAGTGACGGAGCGGGAATTAGAATCCACGTCCTTCTGACTGCCAGGCCCAAGGCCCTACCCACTAGGCCACGCTGCTTCCCTGCCCTCGAGGAACTTAATATCTAGTCGAGGAGGAGCATCCCTCCCGGGACTAGGTCCGGGGGGAGCCGGACGACCGTGGCCTCTTCCGGGATAACCAGGACCAGGCGGCGGCGGGATCGGGATGCGGGGAGGGGCGGGAGCAGGGACCCAGCCCAGACTGAGTGTACCCTGGTTGTAAGGAGCCAGGCTAAATAGGGCCTCTAAACACACAAGCTGCCACTCAGAAGAGGATTTCCTGGAAAGGGCCATCTGTCAGTCGGCGGAAACAGCGGGAGGGAAGATCGGAGCCGGGAACCCCGCTTTCCCATCCCCCTTTCGGGGAACTCTTCCTGACTCCGCCCCTCCTACGGGGACCCCCGGGAAGCCCCCTCGCCCTTCCTGGGCCTCGTTTCCCCTAGTTGACGCCCCACCACACTTACATCCATGTCTTTATTTATATTCACATCCTCCTCTAGACTGTGAGCTCGTAGTGAGCAGGGAAGGTGTCCGTTTATTGCTGTATTGTCCTCTCCCAACCTCTTAGTACGGTGCTCTGCCCATAGGAAGTGCTCAATAAATACAACAATGAATGAACCTATAACCTCAATAATAATAATAATAATAATTGCCGTATTTGTTAAGCACTTACTATGTGCCAAACAGTGAACTGCTGGAGTGGATACAAGCAAATCAGGATGGACATAGTCCAACCTGTCCCATATGGGGCTCACAGGCTCAATCCCCATTTTCCTGATTAGGTAACTGAGGCCCAGAGAAGTGAAATGATGATATTAACAATAATGTTGGTATTTGTTAAGCGCTTACTATGTGCAGAGCACTGTTCTAAGCACTGGGGGAGATGCAGGGTGATCAGGTTGTCCCACGTGAGGCTCACGGTCTTCATCTCCATTTTACAGAGGAGGTCACTGAGGCACAGAGAAGTTAAGTGAAGCAGTCACACAGCTGCCGAGCGGCAGGACCGGGATTCGAACCCATGACCTCCGGCTCCCAAGCCCGGGCTCCTTCCACTGAGCCACGCTGCTTCTCTAATGACTTGTCCGAGTTCTCATGCCACGCACCCTGTCCCTCCCTCGTCGGAAGTCCTTCCTCGTGTCTGACCTTAATCCCTCCTGCTTCAGCATGCTCTAGTCCATTCCGAGACAGAGACTTCACCCGTTGCTTAGGCAAAGTGGGGCAGAGGACAGAGCAGAGGGAAGAGACGAGGGAGAGGGAAACTGAACGGGGAGCAGAGGGTGTGGTCAATCTAAGGCGCATCTATCCCAGTGCTTAGAACAGTGCTTGGCACCTAGTAAGCGCTTGACAGGTATCATTATTAGGCAGGAATGGGGAGAAGGAGCAGGGGGTGGTGAGGGGAGGGTCAGAAACGCTGTTGTGGTACAATCCCCGCCCTCCACCTCACCCACGGAGTTCGCCTGGCGGGTCAGGAGGTGAGAGTGGGCCACCGTCTTGGGGTCTCAATCCCGGTGCTCGGAATCACCCTGGGTCCTTTCTAGGTAGCCCTGAAATGTAGCCACCTCTGGGGTGGTGCTAAACCCCAGAGAAGCAGAGTGGCCTAGCGGAGAGAGCACGGGCCTGGGAGTCAGAAGGCCTGGGTTCTAATCCCTGGTCTGCCGCCTGTCTGCTCTAATCGCCTTGGGCGAGTCGCTTAACTTCTCTGTGTCTCGGCTACTTCATCTGTAAAATGGGGATAAGGGTGTGAGCCCCACGTCGGTCAGGGATTGTGTCCCACCTGATTAGCTTCTATCTACCCCAGTTCTTAGAAAAGTGCTTGGCACATGGTAAGTGCTTAATATAACAACTATTATTATTAATAATGAACAGGCTAGAAACAAATTTTGGGGGATAGCTGTTAAGTGCTTATTATTTATCAGGAAATGGAGCAGAGGGGGCCTTCTGGGATAAGTTTTACTCTCCACACAGTCCCCTCAGACCTCCCTCTCCCCACTCTCTTGCCCCCATGATCCCCGCTAAGCCTGGAGTCCCCGTGATTAATAATAATGTTGATATTTGTTAAGTGCTTACTATGTGCAGAGCACTGTTCTAAGCGCTGGGATAGATACAGGGTGATCAGGTTGTCCCACGTGGGACTCAGAGTTTTAATCCCTATTTTACAGATGAGGTAACTGAGGCTCAGAGAAGTTAAGTGACTTGCCCACAGTCACCCAGCTGACAAGTGGCGGAGCCAGGATTCGAACCCATGACCCCTGACTCCCAAGCCCGGGCTCTTTCCACTGAGCCACGCTGCTTCTCTTAAGGCGGGGTGGGAAGGCAGAGGGAAGGATGGCGTCAATGTGGGGCGAGGCAGAGAAGTCTTCTGACCCCTTCTGTGGATGGGAAGCAGAATGGTGCAGTGGATAGAGCACGGGATTGGGAGTCAGAAGGTCATGGGTTCTAATCCCAGCCCCGCCACTTGTCTGCTGTGTGACCTTGGACAAGTCACTTCACTTCTCTGGGCCTCAGTTACCTCATCTGATTGAGGCTGTGAGCCCTACAGGGGACTGTGTCCGACCTGATTTGCCTGTATCCACTCCAATGCTTAGTACAGTAGCCGGCACACAGTAAGCGTTTAACAAATACCGTAATAATTATTAAGTACTGGGGTGGATTCAAGCAAAGCGGGTTGGGCACAGTCCCTGTCCCACATGGGACTCACAGTCTTAATCCCCATTTTACAGAGGAGGGAACTGAGGCCCAGAGAAATGAAATGACTTGCCCAAGGCCAGCCAGCAGATAAGTAGCAGAGCTGGGATTAGAACCCAGGTCCTTCTGACTCCCAGGCCTGTGCTCTATCCATTAGCCCATGCTGCTTCACAAAGAATAACAACAGTAACAGTGATATTGTTAAGCACTTATTATATACCAAACACTGTGCTAACCGCTGGAGTAGATATAAGGTCATCAGGTCTCATACGATTACTGTTCACTAAGTAGAAGGGGGAGAACAGGGTTTGAATCCCCATTTTGAGAAGCACAGTGGCTCTGTGGAAAGAACGCAGGCTTAGGAGTCAGAGGTCATGGGTTCTAATTCCGGCTCCGCCACCTGTCAGCTGGGTGACTTTGGGCAAGTCACTTCACTTCTCGG
Organism: Ornithorhynchus anatinus; assembly: GCF_004115215.2. NCBI lineage: Eukaryota > Metazoa > Chordata > Mammalia > Monotremata > Ornithorhynchidae > Ornithorhynchus > Ornithorhynchus anatinus. Next base: position 2,628,697 of record NC_041750.1, read on the forward strand.
TGCCTCAGTTACCTCATCTGTAAAATGGGGATGAAGACGGTGAGCCGCACATGGGACAAGCTGATTACCCTGTATCCACCCCAGCGCTTAGAACAGCGCTCGGCATGTAGTAAGGGCTTAACAAATACCAACATTATTATTATTATTATTTTGCAGATGAGGGAACTGAGGCCCAAAGAAGCAAAGTGACTTGTCCGAGGTCATTCGGTAAGCGCTTAACAAATGCCGTTATAATTATCATTATTATTAGATGAAGGTAAGGCAGGATGGGGAGAGCTGAATGAGTGCCATAGGACAGAGGGTAAGAAATTTCTGTTTGAGGTGGAGGTGGATGGGCCTCCACCGGAGGTTCTTGAGGAGTGGGGAGACGCTGACTGAACTTTTTCTAAGAAAAATGATCCGGCAGCAGAGTGACGTATGGACAAGACAGGAGGCTGAGAGGTCAGAGAGGCGGCTGATGCAGTAGTCAAGGCAGATATAGAAAAAGAGCTTGGATCAACAGAGTAGCAGTTTGGATGGAGAGGAAAGGGTGGATTCCAGAAATATTGGGAGGGCAGAACCGACGGGATTCTGTGACAGACTATGTGTGCAGGTTGAATGAGCGACGGCTCAACCAAGGTTACGGGTTTATGAGACAGGGAGGATGGTGGTGCTGTCTACAGTGATGGGGAGCTTAGGGGGAGGACAGGGTTTGTGTGGGAAGATGAGGAGTTCTGTTTCGGAGATGTTAACCTGTCGCCAGGGCATCTAAGTGGCGACGTCCTGAAGGCAGGAGGAACTACGAGATTGCGGAGGAGAGGGGTCAGGGCTGGAGAGATGATCTGCGGAGAGATGGGAGTTGAAGCCGTGGGAGTGAATGAGTTCTCCAAGGGAATGGGTGTTAAATGGAGATCAGAAGGGGACTTAGAACTGAGCCTTGAGGAAGTCAGAGGATGGGAGGCAGAGGAGAAGGAGCCGGCGGAGAAGGAGCGGCTCAAGAAATGGGAGAACTAGGAGAGGACAGTGTCAGTGAGACCAAGGTTACAGAGGGTTTTCAGGAGAACGGGGTGATCCACGGTGTTGAAGGCAGCTGAGACGTCGAGAAGGGATCGGGATGGAATAAAGGCCTTTGGATTTGACCGTCAGTTGTTCATTCGATCGTATTTCTTGAGCGCTTACTGTGCAAAGCACTGAACTGAGCGCTTGGGAGAGGACAATACAACAACAAACAGGCAGGAAGGAGGTCACCGGTGACCTTAGAGAGGGCAGATTAAGTGGAGTGGGGGGGGCTGTAAGCCAGACTGCAGGGGGTCGAAGGGAGATTTGGAGGAGAAGAAATAGGCGGTGGTGTAAGCAACTTGTTTAAGGAGTTTGAAAACAGGAAATCCGAGCATTGGCTTTAAGGCACTCAATCAACCCTCCCTACCTAACCACCCTAATCTCCCACTACAGCCCAGCCCACACACTTGGCTCTTCTAACCTACTGTCATCCATCTCACCACCGACACCTCGCCTACTTCCTCCCTCTGGCCCGGAGCTCCCTTCACATCCGACAGACCACCACTCTCCATACCTTCAAAGCCTTATTAAAATCCCATCTCCTCCAAGAGGCCTTCCCTGACAAAGTCTTCATTTCCCCGACTCTTCTTCCTCCCTTCTGCCTCACCTGAACACTTGGGTCTGTACCCCTTAAACGCTTTGATTCTCCCTCTCCCCGGTCCCCTAGTCCTTACATACGCACACTTATACCCTGTCGCTGCCCCTACTTCTAATTTATTTTAATGTCTGCCTCGCCACTTAGACCGTAAGCCCCTCCAGGGCAGGGACCGGGGCTATCACACTATAGTACTGTATTCTCCCAAGCGTTTCGTACCGGATTCCGCACACAGTAAGCGCTCAATAAATACCTTTGGTTGATTAATCGATTGACTTTTCTCCAGGATCCAAGATCGAACCAAGGGTCCCAGTCTTCACTCACACCTCCCCGACTCCCTAAATCTTCTGCCTTCAGGGCCCAAAATTCCAAGATCTCAAGACAGGAAGAACAGTTCCGCCCTTAGGAAAACCCAGACCTGTCCTGGTTCCTCGGTCACCAGCACATGGAGGTCAGGGGGTCAGGGATGGGGGAGGCATCCACAGTAGGCTAACTGCCCTCGCCTCACTTACCTCATCTCCTGTACTTGACACCCCAACCCGCCGCCTGCCCAGCTCTGACCACAGACCAGGCAGTCCTAATTATACATCGTCAAACCCCTAGGGGCTCCCGCTGAACTGGTGGGGAAACTGAGGCCCCGAAGCAGGGGGTGGGGCAGATATAAGAGTCCCTGAGCCCAGTGCCCTCCTCAAATCACCTCTCCCCTCCCCAGATCTAGGGCGGGTTATTAAACAGTGCAATAGACACGGTGAGAAAAGCCTTCTCCCATCAGGTCCCCTGACCTCTGACCTTGGGTGGTTTCTTACTTCCTGCAGGGATGGGGAAGACACCTGCCCAATCAGGGAAGGGGGTGGCAAAAGTGAAAGTTTCCAACTTTACCTCTAAGGGTTGGGGGGAGCCCCAGACCTGCCAATTCATTCATTCAATCGTATTTATTGAGCACTTACGGTGGGCAGAGCACTGTACTAAGTGTTTGGGAGAGTACGACTTGTGGAAATGGTCTCAGGGAAGGAAGAGAAGGAGGCCCACCCCCCCAATCCATCCTTTTCAATGAACCGCAGAGGGGCACAGACGCTTTCGGGCTCACCCGAAGACCCCAGGCCCACCTCCCTACCCCCAACCCGGCACTACCAAACCCCCACCCTGTGGTAGCCCTCCTTCCGGGTGGAAGACAGTCCACGGCTGGATCCAGCCAGGGCTGAGGCCTGGGGGAGTCAAGACACTCAACTGGGACACACCGGGCACCCCTTCTCTCCACTGCCCTCCGTCCCTAACATTCCCAGACCTCCCGGGGTCAAATGGGGAGAACGGAGGGGCTCACAAATGTGCTTGGGTCCCCGGGGCCTCCTGCCGCGATCCCCCTCCTGCTCCTAGCCCCCGCCCGGAATGGGAAGATTCTTCCCTCGGCCATTATGTGACCCCCGTCCTGGCACCGGGAAGTCTCAACTCCACTGCAGTCCAACTTGTGGCCCTGAAAATTGCATTTTAGTGACCCCCTCCCCCTTTCAGAGAGGCTCCCCGCCCGGGGAAGATGGCTTTGAGCCCCTGAAGCCCGGGGTCCCTCCCCCTAACCCCTCCCCCAGGCCTTCCAATGAGAAAGTAGTCCTGCCGATCCGCTGGGTCCAGGGCTGCTCTAACACCCCCTCCCCACCTCACCCTCCCTCTCCTCCACCCCTCCTCCTCCTCGTCCGGATTTTTAAAAAATGGGCAGAAGAAGCGGGAGGCAGAAAGGAAATGCTAATGGAACAATTAAGCTAATACTGGGGTAGGGACAGCCAGAGAACCAGCTTTGGGGTGCTTTATTGTTTTAGCCAAGAGGAGAGAATGTCACCTCTCCCAGACAAAAAGTCCCCAAGGGGCTCGGCGGGGCCGCGTGGAGGGGGACCCTGGGGTGGGGGGCGGTGACCAAGATGGATCTGGAGGGAGGAGAGCCTCGCGGACGGGGGAAAGGAAGGACATCTTCAGCCCAGATGCTGCCCTATCGCTTGGGCTTCTCTGTACCATCTCCATGACAACCATGTCATTTGGGCTGCTGGAGCCACTGCCGGATTGATCTCCAGATGAAGCTTTGTTGTCAGACATCGGGATGTGGGGGGCGTGCGGGGATTGGGGGGGAAAAGGGGGTGGGTCGCGATCGTGACAGAAGCCACCCCAGCCGGGGGACGATTTAACGACCCACCCCCCTCCCCAACCCGGCCCCATCCGTCTCCGCTCCCTGAAACCCCCAGAAGAAACCGAAGGGGCGTTTCTACACACCGGGGTCCACGCCGGCTTCAGACCCAGAAGCCCCCCGAGGCTGGCCGGCGGAGGAGCGACCCCCGCCCAACCCTTCCGCTAGTGAACGTGCCCAGGAGGACAGATTGATGGTGGGGGTCTTGGGGATGGGGGAGGAGGGGGGGCCCGGGGATCGGCTCACACTTACCAGAGTAGCAGACCTTGTCTTGATGCTCTTGGGGGTGGGGGTGGGGGGTCGTTCCTCCTCAATAATCCATGCAACACAATAACCGGTGTTTCCACGAGAGGGGTCTCGTCCCCAGCAGCCCCCCACCCCCACCCCCCACCCCTCTTCTGGGCTTTTTTTCCCCTCTCCCCCAGTCGGCTCCCACTGGTTAGGGCTTTTCTTCAGGTGTCAAGAGATTGCTGGGATGCAGGGAGGAGGAGGAGGAGGAGGAGGAGGGGAGGGGGAGCGGCGGGGGGTGGGGAAGGGGTGGGAGGGGATTCTGCAGTCAATGAAAGGGGGGAAGGAGAGCCCTGGCTGTGGTGTGTGTGGGAGCGTGTGTGTGCGCGCTTGTGTGTAAGGAGGGGGCGCGGTCCGCTCGGCCTCCAGCCCCCGGCGGGAGACACTACTCCACTAAGTGTGAGGAAACTAGTAAAAATATACACCCGCTCCGCAAAGCTGGCAGGGACCACAGGGCCAACTGCTTCCCTCCAAACCAGTGCCGGGAGCAAGGCTTCTGCCCGGTTCCTCGGGGCAGGGGGCCTCTCGGACCCTCAGTCTTGGCTACCGACGGCATCACCAGCAGTGGCATCTATTGAGCGCCTACCGTGTGCAGAGCACCTCTTGGGAGAACCCAGAGTTGGTAGAGGCTACAGTTCAACAGAGTTGGTGGCGCTCAATAAAGATGACTGGGAATAATAACTGGGGTATTTGTTAGGCGATTACTACGTGCCAGGTAAATCGGACTGGACCCAGTCCCTGTCCCACGTGGGACTCGCAGTTTCAATCCCCATTTTACAGATGAGAGAACTGAGGCCCAGAGAAGATCAAACGGCAGACAAGTGACAGGGCCGGGAGTGTGACTGATTGACCGACTGACACGTTCCCTGCCCACAGTGAGCTCCCCTCTAGACTGTAAGCTCACTGTGGGGAGGGAATGTGTCTGTTTAGTGTTGTATTGTGCTCTCCCAACCGCTTAGTACAGTGCTCTGTACACGGTAAGCACTCTATAAAAATAATTGATCGGGCCAGGTGCTGTCCGGGGATAAGGATAGAGGGGGGGGTCTCTCCCCCTGCTCCGCCTCTGCTGCTCTAACTGGTCTGTCCCACCCTCGGACAGAGCCCCCCGGCTCCATTCGGACCCAGCCTGGAGGGCCGGGGGCTTCGGGTTACCCGACGTGGCAGGAGGAGATGGTAGGTGCTTCCCGGAGGAGGAGGCTGGGGGATGGAGGGGTCAGGCCGGGCTGCAGAGTGGGAAGGTGGAAGTTGTCTGCCCTCCCTGAGACTGCAAGCCCCCACGGGACGGGGTTCATGTCCCACCTGATTATCAATGGTAATTACTAGGCACCCACTGACACACTGGACACTTGAAAGAGTACAATATAAGAGAGTTGGTAGCCATGTTCCCTGCCCACAAGGAACCTAGAGTCCTAACTCAGTGCTTAGCCACATAGTAAGTGGTTAACAAATACCATAATGATAATTATTATTATTGTTGTTATTAAGTCTGACCAGGTCACGGCATAGGCATTGTGGGTGCTTCAACCAGGGCAGGCAGGATGGGAAGATTGGGCGCTGACCACGAGGGTCAGACTGGGCCGCGGGACAGCCAAGCTGGGGGAGTGGTGGGGTGAACTCTCTGAGGGGGATGGGGCGTATATGGACACTTGATCTCAGCCCAGAAGTCAGAGAGAAGGTTGAGCCGCCATCCAGGGGGTGAGGAGGTGAAGAGGAGAGGAAGAAGAGGAAGAGAGGAGGGAAAGAGGAGAAGAGAGGGGGGGAAAAGGAGGAGGAGGAGGAAAAGAGGAAGAGGAGGAGGTGAAGACTGGAGAAGGCGGAGGAGTGGAGGAAAGGAGGAGGAAGAGGAGGAGAGAAGGAGGGGAGGAGAGGAGGAGAAGAGGACAAAATAGGAGGAAGAGAGGAGGGGGAGAAGGAGATGGAAAAGAAGGAGAAGAGGAAGAGGAGGAGAGGAGGAAGAGAAGAGGAGGAAGAGAAGAGGAGGAAGAGAAGAGGAGGAGAGGGGAGGAAGAGGAAAAGGAAGAGAAAAGGAGGAAGAGGAGAAGAAGAGGAGGAGGAGAGGAAGAAAGGAGAGGGGGAGGAAGAGGAAAAGGAAGAGAAGAGAAGGAGGAGGAGGAGAAGAGGAGGAGGAGAGGAGAAAGAGGAGGAGCAGGAAGAGGAGGAGGAGGAGGAAAAACACAGACTGCCCGTAATACCTGGAAGAAGCCCCCAAGGTTCTGAGCAACCTCCACTCAGGGAAGGGGGCCACCTTCATCCCAGGAGATGCCCTCGCCACTGCCATCCCTCAGTCTGGGGGTCTTGCCCTTGGAGTCTCCCAGCTGAGATTCCTGTCTCTCCTCCAAAGGAGGACAACTGTAAACTCATTATGGATAGGGAAAGTGTCCACCAACTCTGCTGAATTGTACTCTCCCAACTGCTTAGTACAGTGCTCTGCACATTGTAAGCACGCAATAAACATGATTGATTAACTGAGGCGAAGTCAAAATCCTCTGTCCTCAGGGACTCAAGAGTCCAGGGAGGACAGGTAGGCCACGGTGGGATGAGGGGAGGCAGAGGTGACTGTAATTGGCTCCTCCCACCGTGGTCTCTCACCACGTCCCCCTCCCCAGTTGGCCTTGGCCAACGCCCACCCCCCATTCAGTCCCCGTGCTAAGGGAGTGAGAGAGCGGAATGAGCCACCTCGGATGTTGGACGGGAGAGGGAGGAACGCGATCACTGCCCGAGCCGATCAGCTAGTTGCAGCTCCCCCCACGATCCCAAACCGGGGAGCGGTCCGTTCCCGAGTGGTCTGGGGCAACAGCCCGAGGCGACCCTACCGACCCCGGATGGCCCAAGAACCAGCCGACGGGGACAGCCCCTCAGGAGGAATGGGTCTGAGCCTCCTCTGCAGGAGGGAATGAGGTTAGACATAAGGAAGCCCGAGGAAAGCTGCTTCATCGTCTCACGCCGGGTGCCCGAACACCCCAAAGGACAGGGCTGATGGAGAGTGAACATCGTGGAACCCCTGGACCCGAGACCAAATTTACCCCTACTTCTAACTCCAAGTCAAAGGCGGTCAGACTGTGAGACTGCAGCCCAGTGAAAAGGGAGCTTTCCACTAAACCGCACAGCCTCTAATGCAGCGTGGCTCGGCGGAAAGAGCTCGGGTTCGGGAGACAGGGGTCATGGGTTCTAATCCCGGCTCCGCCGCCTGTCCGATGTGTGACTTTGGGCGAATCACTTCACGGATCTGGGCCTCAGTTACCGCATCTGTCAAATGGGGATGAAGACTGTGAGCCCCTTGAGGGACACCTTGTATCCCTCCAGTGCTTAGAACAGTGCTTTGCTCATAGTAAGCACTTAAACCCAATATTATTATTATTATTATTATTAATGCACAGCGAAGTTTGCTTAGAGGAGCAGGGTGGTTTAGTGGAAAAAGCTCGAGCTTGAGATTCAAAGGAGCTGGATTCTAATCCCAGCTCTGCCACTTGTCTGCTGGGTGACCCTGGGCAAGTCACTTATCTTCTCTGTGCACCTCAGTTTCCTCATTTGTGAAAGGGGAATTCGATACCTGTTCTCCCCACTAAACCAGGGACTGTGTCTGACCTGGTTGACTTGTATCTACCCCAGTGGTTCGAACAGTGCTTAACACACAGTAAGAGCTCGAACACAGTAACGACAAGGTGTAAACTTCACTTGGTTCAGAATTTATTTTGCTTACTCTGTGACTACTTCTAGTTTCAGACTCTCTCAGCGTGTAAGCTCTTTCTGGGCAAGGAAAATGCCATTTTCTTGCTTCTTATTTCCCAAGGGCTTAATACGGTGCTTTGTACCCAGTGGGTGCCCAATACATTTTAATCAATCAATAGTACTTATTGAGCACTTACCGGGTGCAGAGCATTGTACTCGGTGCTTGAGAGAGAATAAGAGAGTCGGTAGACTCGTTCCCTGTCCACACTGCGCTTACAGTCTAGACTGTATGACTGTTACTAGTACGGATCAATGAATGGTATTTACTGGGTACTTACTGTGCGCACAGGACTGTACTAAGCACTTGGGAAAATATAACCTTCCAAGTAGTAGATCCTTAGACTGTACACTCCTACAAGGCAGGGATTGTGTCTAACTCTACTGGAATTTTCCAAGCACTTCATTCATTCAGGAGTATTTATTGAGCGCTTTCTATGTGCAGAGCACTGTACTAAACGCTTGGAATGGACAAGTCGGCAACAGAGGGCATCCCTGCCCACTGACGGGATTACAGTCTAATCGGAGGAGACAGACGGACAAAAACAAGGCAACTTAATCGCGATAAATAGAATCGAGGGGATGGACACCTCATTAACAAAATAAATAGGGTAATAACATTTCTCCACACATAGCGGATGCCCAATCAATAGAGTTGATTGTGTCTGAAGACCCCCGGTTGGGCAGCTTCTCGGCTGCCGAGCCCCCATCGCTCCGACCCTTCACCCGGTCGGTAAGTCAACTGTAGTTACTGAGCACTTACTGTGCGCAGAGCACTGTTCTAAGCACTTGGGAGAGTACAATATAACAATATAACACATTGCCTGCCTACAAGGAGCTTACACTCTAGAGGGGAAGACAGATATGAATAGAAATCAATAAATGTCAGACATGGGCATAAATGCTGTGGGAGGGGGGATGGATAAAGGGAGCAAGTCAGGGCGACGCAGAAGGGAGTGGGAGAAGAGGAAAGGAGGGCTTAGGCAGGGAAGGCCTCTTGGAGGAGAGGGGCCTTCCATAAGCCTTTGAAGTTGGGGAGATTAACTGCCTGTCAGATACGAAGAGGGAGGGCGTTCCAGGCCAGAGGCGGGACGTGGCGAGAGGTCGGCGGCGAGATAGATGAGATCGGGGTACAGTGAGAAGGTTGGCATCGGAGGAGCGAAGTGTGCGGGCTGGGATGTAATAAGAGAAAGCGCCCCAACCAGATTGGGGGAGCACAGGGGAGGCCCAGTCTGGACCAAAGCCAGCGGGGATCCGCGTTAGAACAGACTTAGCACAGAGCACCGAGCTAGGCACTAGGAGGGCGGAAGGAAGAGCCGGCGTCACTGCCCCTAAGGAGCTTCCAGTCGAACAAGGGTGACTCTGGGAAGAACACCGAAGTCAGGAGGTCCAGGTTCTAATCTCAGCTCTGTCTCTGGCCTGCTGGGTGACGCTGGGCAGGTCACTCAACCTCTCTGGGCCTCAGTGGCCTCACTGTTCTCTCACCACCGCCTGCTTCCGCTGTTCTCGTGCTCATGCCGCTGGTAGAAATCATCCCGGCCGCTTTGAATCCATTCTCTCCTCAATCGATCAATCGTATTGACTGAGAGCTTACCGTGTGCAGAGCGCTGTACTAAGCTCTTGAATCCTCCTGCCGGAATTCAGCGGCCTCTTCTGATCGACCACTCTTCTACTCACTTCTCTAGGCCTCGGTTTCCTCCTCTGTAAAATGGGGACTAAATCCTATTCCTTCCTACTCAGACTGGAGCCCCACATGGGACAGGTTCTGGGTCCAGCTTTATTAGCCTTTATCTACCCCAGCACGTGGCAGGTAGTAAGCGCTTAACAGAAACAGCAATTATTCATTATTATTCCTCTTCTCCCTTCCCCTTAGACTCTAAGAAACATGTGGGACAGAGATTGCGTCTGACCGGATTATCTTGACACACAGTAAGTGCCACAAACACTTGGCACTTGAAAAGCAGCCGGGCCTAGTGGACTAATTTATTTCTTTATTCATCAATTATGTATAGTATTATGTACATCACCCTCTAGAGTGTGAGCTCATTGTGGGCAAGGAACGTATCTGTTGCTTGCTGTATTGTGCTCTCCTAAATGCTTAGTTCAGTGCTTTGCACGGAGTAAGCGCTCAATAAATACGATTGAATGAATGAATGATAGAGCCCAGGCCTTGGAATCAAATGACCTGAATTTGAAGCCCAGCTCTGCCACTTGTCTGCTGTTGTGACTCTGGGTCAGTCACTTCACTAGGCCTCAGTTCCCTCATCTGGAAAATGGGGATGAAGACTGTGAACCCCATGTGGAACACGGACCGTGACCAACCCGATTAGTTTGTATCTACCCCAGCGCTTAGTACATTGGCTGACACAAAGTAAGCGCTTAACAAATACCATAAAAAAGACCATAATTATTGTTTAATTTTCTCCTCCTGAAGTTCTCACTTCCCCTTCCACAACCCTTGCTGCCCGCCCCTGGTGATCCTGCCAACTACTTTGTCCATAAAACAGAAACCAGCAGATGAGGGTCTTCCCTTGAATCCCTCTCATCTCACAACCCTACTGTCGCTTAGTACAGTGCTCTGCACAGAGTAAGTGCTCAAATAGGACTGAATGAGTATCCTCCTCTTCTCCTCCTTGCTGGTTGTCTCAGGGAGATCTCCTGCCTGCTTTCCAACTCTATGCCCTCTACCAGGTCCCTGACTGCAATCCTCCTCATCTCTTACGAACAATGACTTGCCCAAGGTCACACAGCAGACGAGTTTTGGGCCGTGGATTAGAACCCGGGTCCTTCGGCTCCCAGGCCCGGGCTCTTAAGATAATAATAATGATGGTATTGGTTAAGTGCTTACTATGAGCCAAGAACTGTTCTAAGCACTGGGGAAGACAGAAGGTGATCAGGTCGTCCCAGGAGGGGCTCAGGGTACCAATCCCCATTTTACAGAAGAGGTAACTGAGGCACAGGGGATTGAAGTGATTTGCCCAAAGTCACCCAGCTGACAAGTGGCGGAGCTGGGATCAGAACCCACGACCTCTGACTCCCGAGTCCGGGCTCTTGCCACTGAGTCGCGCTGGCTCTTTCCACTAGGCGCCCAGGACGATCCCCAGCCCAATCCAACGCCCCTCCGCCCGGCCCCCTGAGCTCAATGCCCGGGACCCAGGGGCACCCGACTCGGCAGCCCCAACACAACCGGCCTCCAATCAAGCCGGGAAACACCGGGAGCCGAGGCCGGAGGAGGGGAGACCAGGAGGGGGGAGACCAGGAAGGGGGAGACCAGGAGGGGGTGAGGAGGCTGCCCCCCAAACTCCGGCTCCAACGCTCCTGTCCTTTGGCACTATCTGGCCCCGGGAAGTCTGGTTGCCTGGGCCGAATCCCCGGGCCACCTCTGATGTCACCAGCAGCTGCCGTTGTCATGGCAACCTTACAGGCTCAACTTGCTGGGATGGAAGGCTGGCAGGAAGCCCCCTCCCCCTCCCAGAGACCATCTCTACATAGGGGGCGGGGGGCGGGGGATCACCACCCAACTTCCACGCTAACCTTCCTCCTGTGCCTCGCCCTCTCCAGTTCCAGTCTGGGAAGCCAGAGACCGATCGGAGGAAGGGGGAGAGGCGCTGGCGGGAGCGGGATGGGAAATCACGGGGTCTCCCGTCCCGCAGACTTGGGGTTCATCTTTTTTGTGGGCACCGTGTACGTCTTGCCAAGCTCCGCGCCAAGCATTTGGGCAGATTACTCCGACTGCTGTGTTTGTTAAGGGCTTCCGAGGTGCCAAGCGCCGTTCTAAGCACTGGGAGAGACACGAGGTCATCTCACCTGACTGTGTCAGGTCAGACCCAGTCGCTGCCCTGCTTGGGGCTCACGGACTAGGTGGGAGAAGGATTTAATCCCCAATTTACAGACGAGGAGACTGAGGCACGGAAAAATAAAGCGACATGCCCAGACTCACACAGCAGACAAGTGACGGAGCCGGAATTAGAACCCAGGTCCTCTGACTGCCGGGCCCCGACTCCCTCCGTTAGGCCGCGCTGCTTCTCGGTAAAGTCCTCCAGACTGTAAGTTCACTGTGGGCGGGGACCGCGTCTTGCCAACTCTGTTGTATTATACTGTCCCGAGAGCTTAGTACAGTGCTTTGCGCACAGTAAGCGCTCGCTAAATACGATTGAAGGCAATCAGATCAGCCCCCGTCCCCGTGGGCCTTGGTTCCTGGCGTTCAGAAATCCAGTCTGGGTGACTGCGGGTGGAGTGGGAGCACGGGGATTTGTTTCTTAGAGCAGGAGTCATAACGGCAGTTATCGAGTAGTCACCGGATCCGGCGCGCTGTACTAAGCGCTTGGGGAAATACAAACGGAAGTGCAACTGTGTTAGAGAAGCAGTGTGGCTCAGTGGAAAGAGCCCGGGCTTGGGAGTCAGAGGTCATGGATTCGAATCCCGACTCTGCCACTTGGCAGCTGTCGCTTGACTTCTCTGTGCCTCGGTTCCCTCATCTGGAAAATGGGGATGAAGACTGGGAGCCTCACGTGGGACAAGCTGATGACCCTGTATCTACCCCCGCGCTTAGAAGAGTGCTCTGTACATAGTAAGTGCTTAACAAATACCACCATTATTATTACTTTTATTAAGTGGCATGTTCCCCGTCCACTGGAAGCAGTGTGGCCTAGTGGAAAGAGCCTGGGCCCGGGAACTGCGGGGGGTCCCGGTGACGGGATCCCGGTCGGCGGGGTCCTGGGGTCCGGAACCCCGACCGCCGCGGCCCCGTGGGCTCCCCCGACGCCCCCGGCTCCTTACGGAGCGGCGGGGGCCGACTGGCCGGGGTTCAGCTGGAAGCCGCGCCGGGAGCTGGCAGGACACCCCTCGTCGTGCCCCCCCACCCCCTCATCCACCCCCGCGGGCCGGCACCAGCCGGGGCAGAGACAAAAGGGGGACCGGAACCCGTGGGCCCCGTTCCCAGGTGTGGCGGGGAGGGGGCAGAGAAGGCCCCTGTGTCCGGGAGCCAGAGGGCCGGCCAGAAAGGGGGAGCCCGAGGTTGCCCTGGCCCGCGGAGAGCGGCGAGGCCCGCGGCGGCCTAGCCCCATTGGTCGGGGACAAAGGACCCCAGCCCCCCGACTCCCCCGCCCGTCCACCCTGGGGACGGGGCCAGCGGGCTTGGCTACGGCCACGTCCCCGGCCCTTTGTCTGACCCCTAAATGGGGCTGTTTGTTGGCCTCCGACTCCCCTGGGCCGAGCCCAAGAGCGGAGAAAAGGAGCGGGGTCCATCCGGGAGGTTGGGGGAGGGGGCTTCTCCGGCCGGCAGGTGAACCGGATTCGGGTCGGAGGGGGTGTCCGTGAGCTGTGCCCCCACCTGCCCTCCCCAAGATCCCGCGGGGTCCAGGAGCGAGCCGCTGGCCAGACCCAGGAGGAAGGAAACGGAGCCGGACGGCGGTGGGGGGCTGGAGGAAGGGAGGCTGCATTGAAACCGGGAGCCCCGCTCGGGCCGGGGACCGTGTCCGGCCCAATTTGCTCCTATCCACCCCAGCGCTTAGTACAGTGCCTGGCACAGAGTAAGCGCTTAACCAATAGAGGAGGTCTGTGGGGGACGGAAGAGGGGAGGGAGAGAGTCTCGCAAGATGGAGAGGGAGGAAGCTGGAGGAGAAGGGGATCGCAGCAGAGCCGAAACCGGATTAGGAGGGGGCTGCCAGGCGAAAGAGGGAATGGAGGGGGCTAGGATACCCCCGCGGCACGGACCACCCGGCCTCCCACCCGGGCTGAGAAGCAGCAGAGCCTAGTGGAGAGAGCACGGTCCCGGCAGTCGGAAGGACCCGGGTTCTAATCCCGGCCGCGCCACACGTCTGCTGTGTGAAACGGCATCATCTAGCGGAAAGGGCACGGGCCTGGGAGTCAGAGGCCCCGGGTTCTAATCCTGCTGCGGGACCTTGGACAAATCAGCTTCCCCGGGTCTCAGTTTCCTCATCTTTAAAAGGGGGATTCAATACCTGTTCTCCGCCCCACTTAGACCGTGAGCTTCACTGGGGACCTCCTGATGATCTTGTGCCTAGCGCAGCGCTTCGTACAGTGCTTGACCCCTAGTAAACGCTTAGCCAATACCACAACTGTCATTAGTAAATACTATTGAATTAGTATTATCGGCACTATTACTGTGTGACCCTGGTTAAGTCACTTCCCTTCTCTGTGCCTCAGTGATCCCATCTGCATTTTACTTTGAGGATTAAGACCCCGAGCCCCATGTGGGACAGGGACTGGGTCCGACCTGATTAGCTTCTCTCTACCCCGTCGCTTAGCACAGTGTCTGACACACAGTAAATACCGTGATCAGTTATTAAAATACGGAGATTAGTGAGCAATCCCAGAGCACGGTCCTGGGAGTCAGAAGGATCTGGGTTCTAATCCCGGCCACCTCACTCGTCTGCTGTGTGAAACAGCATCATCTAGTGGAAAGAGCACGGGCCTGGGAGTCAGAGGCCCCGGGTTCCAATTCCCGCTGCGGGACCTTGGACAAATCAGCTTCCCCGGGTCGCAGTTTCCTCATCTTTAGAAGGGGGATTCAATACTTGTTCTCTGCCCCGCTTAGACCGTGAGCCTCACTGGGGACCTCCTGATGATCTTGTGCCTAGCGCAGCGCTTTGTACAGTGCTTGGCCCCTAGTAAACGCTTAACCAATACCACAACTGTCATTAGTATTATCGGCACTATTACTGTGTGACCCTGGTTAAGTCACTTCCCTTCTCTGTGCCTCAGTGACCCCCATCTGCATTTTACTTTGAGGATTAAGACCCCGAGCCCCATGTGGGACAGGGACTGGGTCCGACCTGATTAGCTTCTATCAACCCCGTCGCTTAGTACAGTGCCTGACACACAGTAAATACCGTGATTACTATTCCCGGGAAGGAGCCTGGCTTAGTGGCAAGAGCCCGGGCTTGGGAGTCAGAGGTTGTGGGTTCTAATGCCGCCTCCGCCATCTGTCTGCTGTGTGACCTTGGGCAAGTTACTTCACTGGGCCTCAGTTTCCTCATCTGTAAAAATGGGGATTAAAATTTGTGAGCCACACGTGGGACAATCTGATGACCCTGTATCTCCCCCAGCACGTAGTGCTCTGCACATAGTAAGCGCTTAACAAATACCATCATCATTATTATTATTATTATTATTAATCCCGGCTCCACCGCTTGTCAGCTGTGTGACCTCGGGCAAGTCACTTCTCTGTGCCTCAGTTCCCTCATCTGTCAAATGGGGATGAAGACTGGGAGCCCCAAGTGGGACAACCTGATCACCTTGGATTCGCCCCAGCACTTAAACACCAACATTATTAGTAATAATAATGATAATGTTGGTATTTGTTAAGCGCTTACTATGTGCAGAGCACTGTTCTAAGCGCTGGGGTAGACACACAGGGGAATCAGGCTGTCCCACGTGGGGCTCACAGTCTTAATCCCCATTTTACAGATGAGGTCACTGAGTCACAGAGAAGTGAAGTGACTTGCCCACCGTCACACAGCTGACAAGTGGCAGAGCTGGGATTCGAACCCATGACCTCTGACTCCAAAGCCCGTGCTCTTTCCACTGAGCCACGGATTACAGTGTGGCTCAGTGGAAAGAGCCCGTGCTGGGGAGTCAGAGGTCACCGGTTCGAATCCAGGCTCTGCCACTTGTCAGCTGTGTGACGGTGGGCAAGTCACAACTCCTCTGTGCCTCAGTTACCTCATCTGTAAAATGGGGATTAAAAAACTGTGAGCCCCACGTGGGTCAACCTGCTCACCCTGTATCTCCCCCAGCGCTTAGAACAGTGCTCTGCACTTAGTAAGCGCTTAACAAATACCAACATTATTATTAAAATACCGTGATTAGGGAGGATTCCCGGATACCGTAATTATTATTATGGAAGCGCCCCAAAAATTCCCTCCAAAAAAAAAAAAAAGGAACGGTTTGGAAAGCTCTCGGGCTCCCTCTGGCGGCCGATCGGGGGACCTGCACCTTCCCCGCGTCCCCCTGGACCCACGGGACACTGCAGTTTGGGGGGTCACGTGGTGGTGGGGGGCACGTGGTTTGGGGGTGGTCTCGACCCCTCCCCCGCTCCCATTAATCAATTAAATCATTCATTCATTCAATAGTCTTTATTGAGCGCTTACTATGTGCAGAGCACTGGACTAAGCGCCAAGTCTCACCCCCCATAAAGTTGGTTGCTGAGTCTTCCATCACCAACAACAATCAACAACCCCCAATAATAATCATAATAATAATGCTGGCATTTGTTAAGCGCTTACTATGTGCAGAACCCTGTTCTAAGCGCTGAGGTAGATACAGGGGAATCAAGTTGTCCCACGTGAGGCTCACAGTTAATCCCCATTTTACAGATGAGGGAATTTAGGCCCAGAGAAGTTAAGTGACTTGCCCACAGTCACACAGCTGACAAGCGGCGGAGCCGGGATCATGATGTCGGCATTTGTTAGGCGCTTATTATGTGCACAGCACTGTTCTAAGCGCTGGGGGTAGATACGGGGTCATCGGGTTGTCCCCCATGGGGCTCACAGTTAATCCCCATTTTCCAGATGAGGCCCAGAGAAGTGAAGCGACTTGCCCACAGTCACACAGCTGACGAGTGGCAGAGCCGGGATTTGAACCCATGATCTCTGACTCCCAAGCCACACTGCCCTCTTTCCCCCAAAAAGCTGGTTGCTGAGTCCTCCATCATCAACAACAATCAACAAACCCTAATCATAATAATAATGTGGGTATTTAAGCACTTACTGTGTGCAGAGCACTGTTCTAAGCGCCGGGGGAGATACGGGGTCATCGGGTTGTCCCACGTGAGGCTCCCAGTCTTTATCCCCATTTTACAGATGAGGGCACGGAGGCACAGAAAAGTGAAGTGACTTGCCCCCCGTCACACAGCTGACAAGTGGCGGAGCCGGGATTCGAACCCATGGCTGGGTAGATTGGGATGGAAATAAAGCGTGTAAGCACTGAGGTGCTCCTGAAGCAGGAATAGCCAGGGGAGTAGAAACGTGAAAATCCTCTGAGCAGGGGCAAGTCGCTTCTCTGGGCCTCAGTTTCTCCCCCTGTAAAATGGGGCTAAGACAACAAGCTCTCTCCCTGCCTCTCTCCGCGAGCCCCGGTGCTCATCACAGCCCCCAACAGTAAGCGCTCAATAAATACCATCGAATGATTGAACGGCGCTTCCTAGAGGCCAGACGCTTCTAGGAAGCGCCGTTCATTCATTCAATAGTATTTCCTGAGCGCTTCCTCTGTGCGGAGCACTGTACTAAGCGCTCGGAATGGACAAATCGGCAACGGATGATAGAGCCCATCCCTGCCCGGTGACGGGTTTACGGTCTAATGCTCGGTTTCGTGGCCTCCAGCTGAAGCCCCTCTCCTACCTGGAATGGAAGTTTCGGGGGGAGAGATCCGGGGTCTCTGGAAAATTGGGGGTTCAGAACGCAGCTTCGGCCCATTTCCCCGGGCCTGCTCTCTGCTTCCGGCCGGGAGAGGGAAGATCTGCGGTTCAAGAGCAACACCTGGCCGGGAGAAAAGGCTCTAACGACCCCCTTTCCCCTCCCTCCCTTTTTTTTCCTCCCTCCTCCTCCCCCCCCCCCCCAAGAGGGATCCTCCCACCCCCCATCCATCAATGAGTGATATTTATTGAGCTCGCTAGGCTGTGAGCTCGTCGTCGTGGGCGGGGAATCATCATCGTCATGTTTAGTAATGATAATAACAACGTTAGTATTTAAGCGCTTGCTATGTTTGGTATTTGCTAAGCGCTTACTCTGTGCCGAGCACCGTTCTGAGCGCTGGGGGAGATACAGGGTCATCGGGTTGTCCCACGCGGGGCTCACACTTTTAATCCCCCCCATTTTACAGATGAGGTGACTGAGACACCGAGAAGTGCTTTGCCCAAGTTCATACAGCAGACGAGTGGCGGGGGGCGGGATTCGCACCCATGACCTCTGTCCAGCCGGGCTTGGGAGGCCGAGGTCATGGGTTCGAATCCCGGCTCCGCCTCTTGTCAACTGGGTGACTGTGGGCAAGTCACTTCACTTCTCCGTGCCTCAGTGACCTCAGCTGGAAAATGGGGATGAAGACTGGGAGCCCCGCGTGGGACAACCCGATGACCCTGTATCTCTCCCGGCGCTTAGAACGGTGCTCGGCACATAGTAAGCGCTTAACAGATACCGACATTATTATTACGTGCCAGACACCGTACTGAGCGCTTGGGGTGGACACGGGCAAATCGGATTGGACAGAGTCCCTTGGCCCACGTGGGGCTCACGGTCTCAATCCCCATTTTAGAGATGAGGGAAGTGAGGCCCCTGAGAAGTGAAGTGACTTGTCCAAGGCCACATAGCAGACAGGTGGCAGAATCGTATTTAGAACCCAGGACCTCTGGCTCCCGGGGCCGTGCACTATCCACTAGGCCATTCCAAGCGCTTAGTACAGTGCTCTGCACGTAGTAAGCGCTCAATAAATACTATTGAATGAATGAATGTGTCTATTTTTATATGGTACCCTGCCGAGTACTCAGTACAGGGCTCTCATCCAATCATATTTATTGAGCGCCTACCATGTGCAGAGCACTGTACTAAGCGTTCAGGAGAGAAAAATACAACAATAAACAGACTTATTCCCTGCCCCCGTAGGAGTTTACAGTCTAGAGGACACCGTGAATGCTCAATAAGTACGACTGACTGACTGAATGAATGAATGAATACTAATCATGGGTTCGAATAACAGCTCTGCCACTTATAATAATAATGGCGGTATTTGTTAAGTGCTTATTATGTGCAAAGCACTGTTCTAAGCGCTGGGGGGTTTTAATCCCCATTTTATAGATGAGGTAACTGAGGCACAGAGAAGTTAAGTGACTTGCCCAAAGTCACACAGCTGGCAAGCGACAGAGTCTGAATTGGAACCCAGGACCTCCGTTTCCGAGCTCTTTCCGCTATCATTAGAGAAGCAGCGTGGCTCAGTGGAAAGAGCTGGGGTGTGGGAGCCGGAGGTCACGGGTTCGAATCCCAGCTCTGCCACCTGTCAGCTGTGTGATTGTGGGCAAGTCACTTCACTTCTCTGTGCCTCAGTTCCCTCATCTGTAAAATGGGGATGAAGACTGGGAGCCTCATGTGGGACAACCCGATGACCCTGTATCTCCCCCAGCGCTTAGAACAGTGCTCTGCACATAGTAAGCGCTTAACAAATACCAATATTATTATTATTATTATTATCGGCTCTATGACTTTGGGCAGATCACTTAACTTCTCTGTGCCTCAGTTTCTTCATCTGTAAATTGGGGATTAAGACTGCGAGCCTCACTGTGGGACAACCTTATTACTTTGTATCTCCCCCAGCGCTTAGAACAGTGCTTGGCACGTGGTAAGCGCTTAACAAATAGAATTATTATTACTATTGTTACCTAGAGTTTGGGAGGGTACACGACATATATATGTCTTAAGTACATATCTGTAATTTATTTATAATACATTAATATTCGTCCCCCCAAACACACACTATAAACTCACTGAGGTCAGAGAATGTGTCCGTTTATCGTATTGTCCTCTACCAAGCGCTTAGTACAGTTCTCTGCACACGTTAAGCGTTCAAAAAATACGATTGAATACATTTGTCTTACGTACATATCTGTAATTTATTTATTTGTATTTATATTAATGTCCCCCCCCAACACACACACACGCTCACACTGCAAACTCGTCACGATCAGGGAATGTGCCTGTTTATTGTTGTAGTGTCCTCTCCCAAGCGCTTAATACAGTGCTCTGCACACAATAAGCGCTCAATAAATACGTTTGAATGAATGAATACATTTATCTTCAGTTCATATCTGTAATTTATTTATATTTATATTAATGTCCCCCCCAACCCGCCACCCACTAGACCACACCGCCTCTCTAGCAGGAACAGAAGCACGGTCCAAGCTTCTCCCGAGAGGTTGTGAGGAGCGGAGGGATCTTCCCCCATTTTACGGAGCAGGAAATCGGGGGCCGGAGAGGTTGAGTGACTCGCCCTGGGTCGCTCAGAATTAGAACCCAGGACCCCGTGCTTTTCCTAGCAGCTCCTTGAAGGGCAGATGAGACGGGGGTGGCCAGGAGGAGATGGGATTACAGAAGCAGCGTGGCTCAGTGGAAAGAGCCCGGGCTAGGGAGCCAGAGGTCATGGGTTTGAATCCCGGCTCTGCCACTCGGCAGCTGTGCGACTGTGGGCAAGTCGCTTAACTTCTCTGGGCCTCAGTTACCTCATCTGCAAAATGGGGATGAACGGGGAGCCTCACGTGGGACAAACTGATTACCCTATATCTCCCCCAGAGCTTAGAACAGTGCTCTGCACATAGTAAGCGCTTAACAAATACCAATATTATTGTATGGGGGTCACCCCTCTCCCTCGTCTGGGCTCTCCGGCCTACCCGGCCGCCCGGGCCTGCCTCCCGCCGTCCGGCCGCCCGCGGGGACCACCCGACGGGGACCCCCGAGCGCAGCGCTTCCCGCCGAGCCCGGAGGACGGTTGCTAAGAGACCGGTTCCCGGGGGAGCCGTCGGCCGCCCGGCCACCGAGCGGAGCGGCCGCGTGGCTCTGTGTCTGTGGAGTTGTCACCGGGGGGGTTCGGGAAGATGGGGGGAAGGAGAGGGGAAACAAGGACAGGAGAGGGGAGGTGGAAACCCCGAGGGGCGGTGATGGGGAAGTAGCCTGGGAGTCTAGACTGTTTACTGTTGTAGTGTCCTCTTCCAAGCGCTTAGAAATAATAATAACGTTGGTATTTGTTAAGCGCTTCCTATGTGCCGAGCGCCGTTCTAAGCGCTGGGGGAGATACGGGGTCATCGGGTCGTCCCACGTGAGGCTCGCAGTTTTACTCCCCATTTTACAGACGAGGGAACTGAGGCCCAGAGAAGCGAAGTGACTTGCCCACAGTCACCCAGCTGACGAGTGGCAGAACCGGGATTCGAACCCATGACCTGTGACTCCCAAGCCCGGGCTCTTTCCACTGAGCGCTCTGCACGCAGTAAGCACTCAATAAATGCGGCTCAACGAGTGAATGGACGACAATTGGACCGCGAGCCCGTCAGTGGGCAGGGATGGTCTCTATCGGTTGCCGAGTTGTCCATTCCAAGCGCTTAGTACAGGGCTCTGCACATAGTAAGCGCTCAATAAATACTATTGAGTCACCTCTCTTTCAAGGTGTGTGTGTGTGTATTATGATGGATGATAATAATATCAATAATAGTAGTGTGGCATTTGATAAGTGTTTACTATGTGTCAAGCACTGTATTAAACCCCGGGGTAGATACGAGATCATCAGGTCCCCCAAGGGGCTCACGGTGTCTAAGTAGGAGGGAGAACGGGTACTGAATCCCCATTTTACAGATGGAACCGAGGCACAGAGTAAAGTGACGTGTGTGAGTGACCTTGAGCGAGTCGCTTCTCTGCGCCTCGGTTACTTCGTCTGCAAAATGGGGCCCCACGCGGGACGACCAGAGAAGCAGCGTCTCTCAGCGGCAAGAGCCCGGGCTTGGGAGTCAGAGGTCGTGGGTTCGAATCCCGGCTCCGCCGCTTGTATGACCGTGGGCAAGTCACTTCACTTCTCTGTGCCTCGGTTCCCTCATCTGGAAAATGAAGATGAAGACTGGGAGCCTCACGTGGGACAACCTGATGCCCCCGGATCTCCCCCAGCGCTTAGAACGGTGCTCCGCACATAGTAAGCGCTTAACAGCTACCGACATTATTATTAACAAATACCCACATTCTTATTACGACAGTGCTCCCAGTAAGCGCTCAAAAAATACGATCGAATGAACGGATGAACCCAGGGCCCGAGCCGTCGATGGGGCGGGCCGTCGATGCGTCGGCTTGGCGGGGGAGATTCGGGGCAGGGCCGAGGGTCTCGGGGGGCGGCGGAGGGGGCGGTGGGGCGAGGCCGGAGGGGTGCCAGGCCCCTGGTCGTCTTGGGGATCCGGCCTGTCAGCCCGGAGGCAGCAATTAAGTGAGCTATCGATCGCGGAGCGGCTGGCCGAGGAGCCGGGAGATAGGATCGATGGAGAGAGGAGCGTTGGGTTCCGATTACTAATTAGCTCCGACCGGGGGGGCTTTTTGCAGACGGGGGGCCGCCCTCTCCGGGAAATCCGAGGGGGAAGGGCAGCCGGGCCCCGAGGAGACGGGGGGGGCTCCCCTGGGCCGGCCAACGGCGGGGGCCTGATGCTGCCCCTCTGCCCCGTGGAGGCAGGATCGGGCCTATTGATAATAATCGTTCATTCAATCGTATTTATTGAGCGCTTACTATGTGCAGAGCGCTGTACCGTAAGTCACTTAAACGGTCCGTGCCTCAGTTCCCTCATCTGCAAAATGAAGATTCAATCTCTGTTCTCCCTCCTACTTAGACTGTGGGCCCCATGTGGGACCTCATTATCTCCTATCATTCATTCATTCAATCGTATTTATTGAGCGCTCACTATGTGCAGAGCGCTGTACCATAAGTCACTTAAAGGGTCCGTGCCTCAGTTCCCTCATCGGCAAAATGAAGATTCAATCCCTGTTCTCCCTCCTACTTAGACTGTGGGCCCCATGTGGGACCTCATTATCTCCTATCATTCATTCGATAATATTTATTGAGCGCTTACTATGTGCAGAGCACTGTACGAAGCGCTCGGAATGGACAACTGGCAACAGATAGGGCCGATCCCTGCCCCGTGACGGGCTCACAGCCTAAACATAATAAGGATGGCATTCGTTAAGCGCTTACTATGTGCCAAAAAACTGTTCTACGCGCTGGGGTGGATACACGGAAAACAGGTTGTCCCACGTGGGGCTCCCGGGCTTCGTCCCCATTTTACAGATGAGCTCACTGAGGCACCGAGACGTGAAGTGACTTGCCCAAAGTCCCACAGCTGATAAGGGGCAGGGCCGGGAGTAGAACCCATGACCTCTGATCCCCCAAGCCCGGGCTCTTTCCGCTGAGCCGTGCTGCTCTAAGCGTTTACCCCAGCGCTTAGAACGGTGTCTTGCACATAGTAAGCATAGAGCAGCAGCGTGGCTCAGAGGAAAGGGCCCGGGCTTAGGAGTCAGAGGTCGTGGGTTCTAATCCCGGCTCCGCCACCTCTCAGCTGGGTGACTGTGGGCAAGTCACTTCACTTCTCTGGACCTCAGTTCCCTCGTCTGTAAAATGGGGATGAAGACTGGGAGGCCCAAGTGGGACGACCTGATGACCCTGTATCTCCCCCAGCGCTTAGAACAGTGCTCGGCACATAGTAAGCGCTTAACAAATACCAATATTAGTATTAATAATAATAATAATAATTTAAAAAGACCCGGGCCCTGGTTTGGCGGTGCCTGCTGGGTACCTTGTGCCGCCATCTAGTGGACATCGGTACATATTTGTAATTTAAGTTTGATTTCTTTATATTTATATATAAATACCTTCTACATATTCTATTTATATAAAACCTCGATTATAAATATTCCCTTTAGATATTTAACTTAATGCCTATAGTAATAAAAATGATGCTGATGGCATCTGTTAAGCGCTTAGTTAAGCAGTTGTTGAGCATAATAATGACGGCATTTGTTAGGCCCTGTTCTAAGCGCCGGGGTAGAGCCAAGGTGATGAGGTCGTCCCCCGTGGGGCTCACAGGCTTCATCCCCATTTTCCAGAGGAGGGAACTGAGGCCCAGGGAAGTCAAGTGACTGGCTCAGAGTCACACAGCTGATCAGTGGCGAAGATGGGATTAGAACCCACGACCTCTGACTCCCAAGCCCGGGCTCGTTCCACCGAGCCACGCTATCTCCCCCTGGTCTGGGGGGCCTGAAAGGGGGGGCAGAAGGCCAGGCCGGGGCACTTGGGAGGGAGGGCAGAAGGGGAGGGGGCCAGAACGGCATTCTCTAGCACCCGAGAATAGTGGAAAAGGTAGTGGATAGAGCCCGGGCCCAGGAGTCAGAAGGTCCTGGGTTCTAATCCCATCTCTTCCGCTTGTCTGCTGCGTGACTTTGAGCGGGTACCTTCTCTGTGCCTCTGTTCCCTCATCTGTAAAATGAGGATCGAGACAGTGAGCCCCACGCGGGACGGGGGTCTGTGTCCAACCGGATCTGCTTGCATCCAATCCAGCGCTGAGTACGGTGCCCGGCAAATAGTAAACGCTCAGCCAGAACCATCGTTATGACTATTATTATTACTCTTACCTGGAAATGAGGTAGGATCACAGCACCACCTGGAACCCAGGAGTCCGACATCTCCCCCCAGGAACCCGTTTCTGTGTCCGTCAGACTCCAAGCTCCGAGACGACAAGAGTGCCATCGACCAGCCCTACCGAACTGAATCCATCAATTGTATATATGGAGCACTTACTGTATGCAGAGCTCTGTACTAAGCGCTTGGGAGGTTACAAAAATACAATAGACACATTCCCTGCCCACAGTGACCTTACAGTCTAGAGGGGGAGACGGTCGTTGATATAAATGAATAAATGACGGATATGGGCATAAGGGGCTGGGAGGGGGGCCGGATATCGGGGGGAAAGTCAGGACGACGCAGAAGGGAGTGAGAGAAGAGGAAAGGAGGGCTCGGTCGGGGAAGGCCTGTTGGAGGAGATGGCCCTTCGGTAAGACTTTGAGGGTGGGGAGAGGAATAGGATCTGTCTGTTGGATTTGAGGAGGGAGGGCATTGCAGACCAGAGGCGGGACGCGGGCGAGGGGTCGGCGTGAGCCAGACGAGATCGAAGTACGGCGAGAAGGTTGGCAGCGGAGGAGCGGAGTGTAATCGGTGGGTCGTAGGAAGAGGTTAACGGGCTGAGGTAGGAGGGGGCAAGGTGACGGAGGGCTTTGAAGCCAACGGTGAGGAGATTTTCTTCCATGCGGAGGTGGATGGGCGACCGCTGGAGTTTTCTGAGGAGTGGGGGAGGACCCGGCCTCTTAGGGAGAAGCAGGCAGGAGTCCTCAGCCTCCACCAGTCCGCCCCGGAGCCGGCCGCAGTCGGGAGCGGAGAGGATGCCGGGAACGGGCCGCCGCCGCTGCCGCAAGATGCGGTGTCGCCATGGTGACACTGCAGGATCTCGCTCTTCGTGGCAACCGTCCCCACCTTGGTTCCCTGCGGCCCGTTCTGGCGTTGGTCCGAGCGGGGATGTGCAAGACTCTAATTTATTTATCATTCATTGATTGATATTCACGTCTGCCTCCCCCTCCGGACCGTAAGCTCGTTGCGGGCAGGGGATGTGTCTGTTGTTTTAGTGGTCCCCCAAGCGCTCAGTATAGCGATCTGCACGCAGTAAGTGCTCCATAAATACGGTCGAGGGAGTGAATACGCAGGCCGGACTGAAACGCGATGGGCTGGAAGGGGCCTGTGAGGGTCATCTCATCCTACAGAGAAGCAGCGTGGCTCAGTGGAAAGAGCACGGGCTTTGGAGTCGGAGGTCATGAGTTCGAATCCCGGCTCTGCCACTTGTCAGCTGTGTGACTGTGGGCGAGTCACTTCACTTCTCTGTGCCTCAGTTACCTCATCTGCAAAATGGGGATTAAGACCGTGAGCCCCACGTGGGACGACCTGATTCCCCCGTGTCTACCCCAGCGCTTAGAACAGCGCTCTGCACATAGTAAGCGCTTAACAAATACCAACATTATTATTATTATCCTCACCCCCCGCCTTCGGGTAGGACCCCCCCCCCCAACCTCCGAAGGACTCCGGGAAAGATCTTTAGGCAACAAGATCCCCCTTGCTGTCTAACCCCGAGCCCTCATAATAATGACTGTGGTATTAAGCGCTTCTTATGCTCCAGGCGCTGTACTACGCGCTGGGCTAGATACAAGATAAGGAGGTCGGATCCAATCTCCGTCCCACATAGAGCTCACAGTCTTAATCCCCATTTCACAGATGAGGGAACTTGTGAAGCGACTCGTCACGCAGCGGATGAGTGGAGGAGTCAGGATTAGAACCCAGGTCCTTCTCGCTCCCAGGCCCGTGCTCTATCCACTAGGCCATGCTGCTTCTCTCGGGTTGCCACTCGTCTGCTGTGAGACCCTGGGCGAGTCACTTTGCTTCTCTGTGAGCCCCACGTGGGACACGGGCTCGGTCCAACCCGATGAGCTTGGATCTCCCCCAGTGTTTAGTACAGTTCCCGGCACGTAATAATAATAACGATGATGATGATGGTATTTGTTAAGCACTTATTATGTGTCAGGCCCGGTACTAGACGCTGGCGTGGATACAACCAACTCCTCTCCCTCTTCGATCCTGCTGAATAATAATAGTAATAATATTAAAAAATTACGGGATCTGTTCAGCGCTTACTACGTGCGGGGTACCGTACTAAGCGCTGGGGTGGATACGAACAAATCAGGTCGGACCCCATGTGGGGCTCACAGTCTCAATCCCCATTTTACAGGTGAGGGAACTGAGGCACTGAGAAGTGAAGTGACTTGCCCAAGGTCACACAGCAACAAGTGGGGGAGCTGGAATTGGAACCCACGATCTTCTGACTCCCAGGCCAGTGCTCTCTCCACCAATAATAATAACGACGGTATCTGTTAAGCGCATACTATGTGCAAAGCACTGTTCTAAGCACGGGTGGGGGGGTTACAAGGTGATCAGGTTGTCCCACGTGGGGCTCGCAGTCTTGATCCCTATTTTACGGAGGAGGGAACTGAGTCACAGAGTAGTGACTTGCCCGAAGTCCCCCAGCTGGCAAGCGGCAGAGCGGGGATTCGAACCCGAGACCTCTGACTCCCGAGCCCGGGCTCTTTCCACGGAGCCGCGCCGCTCCTCCGACCCTGCGGCTTCCTTATTAGAAATCCTTCTCCGCGTCTTATGGCTTCCTTGGGCAAATCACTTCACTTCTCTCCGCTTCACTTCCCTCGTCTGGAAATTGGGGATTGAGACGGCGGACCCCACGTGGGACAGGGACCGTGTCCGACCTGATCTATCGTATCCACCCCAGCACACAGTAAGACCTTAACACCCTAATTTTTTATATTATTATTATTATTATTATTATTATTATTCAGCAGGATCGAAGAGGGAGTCTCCACATTTCCGAGACCTCTGAGGCTTCAAGACCCGTCTGTTCCCTCGCCCGAGACGCTGCCGAGTGGCTCCTCCGCCCCTCCTTCCCGCCCTCTTTGGCCTCATTTTCTTTTCCCCTCTCCTCAGATCCAGGTGACTGCACCCCGTCCTCCTCTTCTCCGCAGAGCCGGAGGTGGTCCTCCCTCCCTCCCTTCATCTGCAGAGACTGACACCTGGAACGTATTTATAGGCGACGATCACGTCTCCCCCGCCGTCTCCCCCGCCACCCCCGGGCCGCACCGCCTGGCCCTTCTGTCTACGAATCCAGTTCTCGTGCCCGCCGCCTGGCTCCCGTCGCTTGTCCCCACCCACTCACGGTCACGGGGTTGGGGGGGGATTTGAAGGGGGGGTCCAGACAATTCCCCCTGACTGGCTCCTCTTGCCACTTCCCGCGCTGACCTGACCAGGGAGAGGAGGGTCGAGACACGAGTTCTACCCTTCCTGCTCGGCCTTTTTGCGTGTGTATTTTTTTAATGCTTATGAAGTGGCATTTCCTAAGCACTTACTACGTGCCAGGCCCTGTAATAAGCGTTGGGGGGGGGGATACAAACCGTAAGCTCGCTGTGGGCAGGGAATGTGTCTACTTACTGTTGTATCGAACTCTCCCAAGCGCTTGGTAGGGTGCTCTGCGGACAGTAAGCGCTCAATAAATACGACCGAGCGAACGATTACAAGCTAATCAGGTTGGACACAGTCCCTTTCCCGCGTGGGGCTCGCGGTCTTAATCCCCATTTTACAGACGAGGCCCCCGAGAAGGGAAGTGACTTGCCCAGGGTCACACGACGGAAAAACGGCGGAGCTGGGATTAGGACCCGGGTCTTTCTGACTCCCGGGCCCGTGCTCTATCCACTAGCCGCTCCCCTTGCTGCATCAAACTCTCCAAAGACGGTTCGCTGCGAGGAGCTCTTTGGGAGGGGCTGGGGACGGAGCATTCATTCATTCAATAGTATTTATTGAGCGCTTCCTACGCGCACCGTACTGAGCGCTTGGCAAAAACCCTCCTCGTCGACTGGCTGATTGTGACCACGCTCTATCCGCTAGGCCACGCTGCTTCTCTTCATAAAGCGTGGCTCAGTGGACAGAGCCCGGGCTCGGGAGTCAGAGGTCATGGGTTCGAATGCCGGCTCTACCGCTTGTCAGCTGGGTGGCTGTGGGCAAGTCACTTCTCTGTGCCTCAGTTCCCTCATCTGGAAAATGGGGATTAAGACTGTGAGCCTCACGGGGGACAACCTGATCCCCCTGTATCTCCCCCAGCGCTTAGAACAGTGCTATGCCCATAGTAAGCGCTTAACAAATACTAACATTATTATTATAAGATCATCTTTGCCCTAGGCCCCTGTAGAAAAACCCAGTTCGCACCCCTCGCCACCACCCTGTAATTTATAAACGGGCCGTATCCTAGATCTTCCATCTCTCAGAAGTGACGGGGGATGGCCACGATGACTTTTTTTTTTTAAAAGGGGGTATTTGTTAAGAATTTACTATCCGCCAGACGCTGTTCTAAGCACTGGGGTAGACGCGAGCCAATCGGATCGGGCACAGTCCCCGTCCCACGTGGGGCTCGGAGCCTTAAACCCCATTTTACAGGTGAGGTGGCCGAGGCACGGAGCAGTGAAGTGACTGGTCCAACGTCACCCGCCAGACGAGCGGCGGAGCCGGGATTAGAACCCAGGATCTCCGACGCCTGGGCCCCGGGCCCCACCCACTGGGCCGCGCGGCTTCTGCGTGTCCAGGCGGGGGGCAAGGTCCCGAGGGAGAAGCCGGTGGGCCGATGTCACTGAGAAATGACCCGCCCTCTGACCCCTGAGGGGATCGGAGCCGGGGAGGGGACGCGGAGGGGTGTCAAGCGAGGAGGTCTTTCCCGTCGATCGATAGGTCTGTCCGTACACTATCCGATCCGACCCGCGGGTCCCCTGAGTCCAGAGGGCTTCCGGATTTGGGGGGCGGGAGGGGGGTGGGGACGGGGAGGGGGGTGAAGAGGGTCCACACGGATCTCTGACCACGGCCCTCACCGCCCCACCGGCCCGCGCGCGCCCTCGTCGCAGAAACACGGTGTATACAAATAATTAAATGGAAGAATTGGAGTGATTAGAGCAGATGATTATTGTCAAATTATGATTTATCTTGTAGTGAAATTAGTATTCCCCCCAAAGGGAGCCGTCTAGCTCGGAGCAGGGGCCTGGCGCGGTTGATTAATAGCTGCCTTCAGAAGGTCACCCTACAGCCTCTGCAGATTAACTCAGTGGGAAAACTTCTTTCAGTAATTCAAGCTGCATCACAACCTGTCATCTCCCCGTGAATAGGACGGTCCCATCAGGAAGCGAGAGGGCACCGGGCTTCCCCCGTGCAGCCCCCCCCGCCTCCTTCACCTCCCACCCACCCCCCGCTTTCCCAACCGGGCGGACGCGACGGACGGCGGCGTCCGGCTTCTCGACGCGGGCGACTGGGAGAGCGGAGAGGGCGACACCCCTCGGGGAAGCGCCAACAGTGAGGAGGGAGAGGAGGGGAGGAGGAAGAGAAGAAGGACGGAAGCGAGGGGACGGCCGTGAACGGGGCGGGAAGGGAGAATTGACTGGGAGGAGGGAAAGGAGGAGAGAAGCGGGAGATGGAGAGAAGTGAAAGGAGAGCGAGATGGGGAGGGGGAGGATTAGAGGGAGGAGAAGAAGAAGGGAGGGGAGAAGAAGGGAAGAGAAGAAGGAGGGGAAGGGAAGGAGGGGGAGGAGAAGGAGAGGGGAAGGAGGGAGGAGGAAATGACGGGGAGGAGCGGGAGATAGAGTTGGGGGTGAGGAATTACGACAGGGAGTCCCACCCGGGGGGTCCGGTGCTGGGGGGGTGGGTGGGGGAGGCCCCAGCAGGAAGGCGAAGAATTAGGGCAGGGAGCGGGAGAGGAGGGGGGACGGCAGGAGGAAGCGGGACGGAACTAGGCCGTCCCTCCCATAGCGAGGGAGGGCGGCAATTACGGAGAAAATTGGATCCCTCCTGGACGCGGTCGCTGAGACGGCCGGGAGCGGGAGGCTGGAGACCGACCGGCGGGATGTCCGTCACGGCCCAGGTGCCTCCCGACGGGCCGGCTCCGCGGGGTCGGCGGGCCGGAGGCCGGCTCCGACCCGCCGTCGTCCGGGGTGGCCGAGGGAGGGGCCCGGAGGAGGCTTGGCCGAAGGAAGAACGGACGGGGAAAGGGAGACGGGCTTTCTTCTTGGCACGACTGCTTCCGGCCCGGGGGTGGAGGGGTGGGTCTCTCCTGGAGGTGCCGGGGCCATCCCCAGAGGTGCCGGGACTCTTCCATGGCGTTCGTGGCGTCCAGCCCGCGCCTGGAGGTCAGAAGGTCACGGGTTCTAATTCCGGCCCCACCCCTCGTCTGCTGGGACACCTTGCAAGTCACTTGATTTCTCTGGGCCTCGGTTCCTCCGTCTGTAAAACGGAGATAAAGACCGTGAGCCCCATGTGGGACAAGCCGATGACCTCGTATCTGCCCCAGTGCTTTGAACAGGGCTTGGCACGTAGTAGGCGCTCAATAAAGGCCATCATTATTATTATTATTATCCCCAGGGCAAAGGTCGCCCTCCAGAAGGGCCAAAGATCACCAAGGACCATCAGTCTCCCCCCGCCACACCTGAGCGACCGGACCCTCGGCGACTCCCCAGCTCCTTCCGGACCGGAGACGGAGGAGCTCCGGTGGTGAAGATTAGACTGTAAGCCCGTCAATGGGCAGGGGCTGTCTCTATCCGTTGCCGATTGGTCCATTCCAAGCGCTCAGTACAGTGTTCTGCACACAGTAAGCGCTCAATAAATACTATCGAATGAATGAAGAGGAGCTGGCCTTCCGGTGGGGACAGAATGACCTTCGTCTGGGCTCAAGGTCAGGGGTCTCGCAGCGAGGGGGGAAAAGAGGGCGGGGACTCCGCGACTTTTAACGCCCAAGCCGTCTCGGCCAGCGGGAGCGGGTGATTTCTCCTTGGGAGAGGGCGGGTTTTACCTAAGCGGCTTAGGGGAGGGGGCCGTCTGCCGCTTCTCCTTGTCCCCCCCCTCCTCCAATCTCGCCCCCCATCCGGTGTGAACTGGCGCTGAAGAAGGAGGTTGATTGCAATCAGAGCACGCAGCCCCCTCCCCCTAACCCTCAACCCACCCTCGCCCATCCCCGGGGTCTGTTTCCTTGAGATCCTGTTTCTCTGGGCGCTTTATCCCGCCACGATCCCCTCCGGGCATCTCCCACCTCTCCCCTGCGTCCCCTCCCCGAACTTGTGCTTTTCCCTGGGCCGGGGACAATAACGATAATAACGTTGGTATCCGTTAAGCCCTTACTATGTGCAGACAGTGAGGCTCCTACAGTTAATCCCCATTCTCCAGATGAGGTCACGGAGGCCCAGAGAAGTGAAGTGACTCGCCCACAGTCACCCAGCTGATAAGTGGCAGAGCCGGGATCCGAACCCATGACCTCTGACTCCCAAGCCCGGGCTCTTGCCACTGAGCCGCGCTGCCCCCAATATCCGTCAGGCGATCGCTCTCCCCACCTTCGAAGACTTATTAAAAGCGCATCTCCTCCGAGAGGCCTTCCCCGACTAAGCCCTCATTTCCTCTTCTCCCACTCCCTTCTGCGTCACCCTGATTCCCTCCCTTCCTTCACCGCCCCGGCACTTCTATCCACCTCTGCAGTTCATTTCTAATAATAATAACTGCGCTATTTGTTAAGCACTTCCTATCTGCCAGGCCCTGTACTAAGCACCGGGATGGATACAAGCTGCGAGCCCGTCGTTGGGCGGGGCTCGTCTCTATCTGTTGCCGAATTGTCCTTTCCAAGCGCTTAGTACAGTGCTCTGCACCTAGTAAGCGCTCAATAAATACGATTAAATGGATGAATGAATACAAACTGAGTTGCTCGCAGTCTCATTCCTCATTTTCCAGACGAGGGAACTGCGGCCCAGAGAAGTGAAGCGGCTTGCCCATGGTCGCCCGGCAGCCAAGTGGCGGAGCCGGGATGAGAACCTATGACCTTCTGACTCCCACAACCGTGCTCTATCGGAGGTCGTGGGTTCGAATCCCCACTCTGCCCCTTGTCAGCTGGGTGACCGTGGGCAAGTCGTCACTTCACTTCTCTGGGCCTCAGCTTCCTCAACCGTAAAACGGGGATTAAAACCGGGAGCCCCGCGTGGGTCAGAGAAGCGGCGTGGCTCAGTGGAAAGAGCCCGGGCTTGGAGTCGGAGGTCATGGGTTCGAATCCCGGCTCTGCCCCCGGTCAGCTGGGTGACTGCGGGCAAGTCACTTCACTTCTCTGGGCCTCCGTGACCTCATCTGTCAAATGGGGGTGAAGACTGGGAGCCCCACGTGGGACAACCTGATGACCCTGTATCTCCCCCAGCGCTCTGCACGTAGTAAGCGCTTAACAAATACCAACATTATCATTATCCCCTGCCCACAACGAGCTCCCAGTCTAGAGGGGAGGAGAGAGGGGTCGACAGCAGCTAAGCGGCGGAGCCGGGATTAGAATCCAGGTCCTCTCGACTCCCAGCCCCACGTTCCGTCCCCTAGGCCGCGATCCTTCTTATGCCACCTCGTTATCATCAGCGCTTGAGGCCCGGAATTCCCGGGGCCTCAAGGACAATCCCAGATGGAGAGCTGGACATTCCTCCTCCCGGGTTCATCCCCTCGGCTGCCCCGTCGCTCCCTCTTCAATCGGTCGGGTTCACACTGGTCTCCGGGCCTGGCAGACCGGGCATCCCGAGCAAGAGCCGAATTGTCCATTCCAAGCGCCTAGTACAGTGCTCTGCGCGTAGTAAGTGCTCAATAAATACTAATGAATGAAAGAACGAATGAAAGAGGCCTATCTCTGTGGGACAGGGCCAAGGTCGTGGGTCATCCCGTCCGGTCTCCCGCCTCTGTGACGAAGGGAAAGGAGACGGGGCGGGGTGGAAGCGATCCCCAGTCCAAAGACGACGGTCGCATAACTCCACCGCAGCAATCGCTAGCCCTTGCCGGCAAATGTCCCCCACCCAGGCTAGCCCGCATCCCTCAGGCCGCAGCGGCTTCCCTCCGGTCGGTCGATCGTATCTGTCGAGGGCTTACCGTGCGCGGAACGCTGTACCGGTTGCCTGGGGGAGGACAATACGACAGCGGACGCGTACGTTCCCGGCCCACGACGAGCTTGCGGTCTAGAGCGGGAGGCAGGCGTGAAGAGAAATCAATAAATTAAAGCTGCGGGCAGAAGTGGGGTGGGGCTGGGAGGGGCGGCCGAATAAAGGCAGCGAGTCAGGGTGAGGCGGAAGGGAGTGGGAGAAGAGGAGGGGCTTAGTCAGGGAAGGCCTCTTGGAGGAGGCGCGCCTTCGATGAGGCTTTGAAGGAGGGGGGGAAGAGTCACCGTCTCCATCCCGACTTCCTCGGGGTCCCCTCCACCCCAAAACCTAAGCGGCTTAAAGGAAACGGGGGTCCCTCGGGGGGGTCAGTCCCGCAGCCCAGCCCTTCCCCGGAAGGCTCCCCGCATCTCACCTCTCCTCCCCGAGGTCAGGACGGACCCTCCGTTCCGGCTCTCGGGCTTCCGGCCGCCTGGGCCGCCTCCCCGAGCCAGGTGGATGTGGATTTTATGAACCGTACCTCGGGGCCTAATTAATGCAATTAATCAAAGGACTCCCGGCCCCGACACGGCCGACGCTCTCCACCGCTCGGCTCGTCTGTGGGGACAGCCGGGGGGGTCGGGGCCGCCATTCATCATCCTGGGCCGGGGCCCCCGGGAGCTCGGCGGGGAGGGGCGGCCGGCCGGTGGGGACGGAAAATGGAGGTGGCCCCCGGGAGGTGAGGAGCTCCCTCTTCCCGATGCGGGAGGGCAATTTGGGGGGCTTAATCGCCACGGGCGGCGCGGCCTACCGGTTGGCGCCCACTAACCACCTCTCCCACGTGAAGGGGGTACGGGTGCCCCTCGGGGGGCCGTGGAAGCGCGCACGGGGGCAGGTACGTACACACGCCGTCGATCGGTCGTATTTATCGAGCGCTCGCTGTGTTCGAAGCACTCTACGCAGCACTCTGCACCCACGCACGCAGACTGACCCCCGCCCCCCGAGCCGGGATCCGTCGCGTCCGGCCATTCCCCTCCCGCTACACCGGGACCTCCTGTGTCCGGCCGCCTACGTTGGGGGCCTCTGCGTCCGGCCGCCCCCCGGCCCCCTTGCGCGCCCTGTGGCCCTGCCCCCCCAGGGGCAGCAGGAAATGGCCCTGGAGGAAGGCGACTGCGGCCAGCGGAGAGGGAGGGAGGAAAGAGAGCCGGAGGAAGCGCCGTTCCCACCGGCTGAGGCCTCTCCCCGGGGAAGGGGCTGCTGTGAGACCCCCACGCTGAGGGGAGGCGGGGCAGAGAACCGGACGACGGCGACGGCCCGGCTGGCCGTTGGGCCTGCCCGAGGCTTCGGGCCTCCCTCCCGAGCCGGGGACGTTCTCCGCGACCTCTGCCCCTGGGAAAAATGCAGCCATCTCCGGGGTGCGTCCGCACGGGCCGGACTCGACCGCGGTCCCCTCGGGAGGCCCCGCGGGGTCCCGCGAGGGGACTCGGCAATGGTCCCGGTTACTCCGGAGGACACGGGCGTCCCCTTGCCGGGGATCGAGCCCTGGGGGTGGGGGGCAAGAAGCGTGGCCAGGTGGATAGACCCCGGGCCTGGGAGTCCAAAGGAGCCGGGTTCTAATCCCGGCTCCGCCGCGTCACAGTAACGATAGTGGTGTCTGTTAAACGATGGCTACGTGGCGCACACAAGCGAATCGGGTTGACCGCAGTCCCTGTCCCACATGGGGTTCCCTACAGAGGAGGGAACTGAGGCCCAGAGAAGTGAAGTGACTTGCCCAGGCCCACACGGAAGACCTTCACACCCCCAAGCCCGGGCTCTATCCACTCCATCGTGCTGCTGCCCTGTGACCCCGAGCCACTCCCTTCCCTTCTCCGTGCCTCAGTTCCCTCATTCATTCAACCGTATTTATTTGAGCGCTCACTGTGTGCAGAGCACCGTACGAAGCGCTCGGAGAGTACGATTCAGCAAGCGAGAGAGACCGTCCCTGCCCACAGGCGGGTTTACGGTCTGGGGGAGGGAGATAGACAGCCAAGCAAGTAAACGGGCATCGGTAAAATGGGGTGAGCCCCGTGAGGGACGGGGTCCGACCTGATGACCCCGGTTCCTAGTACAGTGTCCGCCACATAGTAAGCGCTCAATAAATACCAATAATTTTAAAAAAATACCATTCTCTAAGGGGGTTCTGAAAAATGTCCTTACTCCCGGGTCGGGGGGGGGGGCGATACGAGAGAGGAGGGCTCGATATCCTGGGCTGCACACGGCCCCCTCCCCCCTCTCCGTTTCCTGTCCGGGACGCGGGGGCCTTCGCATCGATCCCTCCCGGAAGGGGGCCGTGGCGACCCCATTAGCATGCAGCGGCACGGCCAAGGCCGGAAAGCCGATCCGGCCCATAAACGAGCGCGGAGCAGATGAAAGCGGCCGCCCCCTCCCCGCACCCCTCCACCCCCGGCCGCCCCCGCTGCGGGACACGGGTTGGGGGGGGAGGGTGTCGGAAAGGGGAGCGTCCCGGGGCCCCCTTAGGATTCATTCAGTGGTATTTATCGAGGGCTTACCGTGTGCTAAGCACCGTACCGGGCGCTGGGGATAAACCGGAGTGCGACGGAAGGCCGGGGGGGGGATGGTCTCACCTTGGGGTCCCGGCGGAGGGGGCTGCCGATTCCTCCCCTCCCAGCTCCTGTCTCCGGATCTCACCCTGGGGGGCTGGGGAGGCGGGACGGCGTTCCAACGAGCCGGTGGGGGCACACACCCCATTTCCGGCAGAAAAGGGCTCCGGGCGGAGACGCGGCCGAGGCCGGACGGTGAGAGGTCGACCCTCTCCGGCACCGCGCCCCGCAGTGCCCCCCATCCCTCTCCAACCCTCTCAGTCCCGTGACGCCCCCCCCCCCCTCCCCAATCCCACCCCCACGGCGGCCGGGCTGGATTTTGCCGGATAATCTCCCCGGGTTGCCTATTCCCCACAAGGTTTGATTGAAGTCGCAGGCGAGGCCTCCCGCGGTTCTCGGCGGGAGGGGGAAAAGGGGAGGGGGCTGAGGGACGGCGGTGGAGGAAGATCGAGTGACCCCCCCCCCCCATTCCCAGGGGCCTCCTGGATCCAGTCGCCTCTGGATCCTGGGGACCACTTGTCTGCTGTGTGACCTTGGGCTAGTCGCTTAACGCCTCGGTGTCTCAGTTGGAAAATGGGGGATGAAGGCTGTGAGAGCCCCACGTGGGACGGGGGCCCTATTACCTCGTATCTCCCCCAGCGCTTAGAACAGTGCTTGGAACAGAGTAAGCGCTTAACAAACGCCATTATTATTAGCGGGGAGGCAGGGATCACGAGGAATGCCACCCCTCAGGGGTTCTCCATCCCGGGCGGGGGGGGGAAGGAGTCATTGGTCCGGAGGCAGAGGGATGGACACAATGACCTCTGCCCATCTCCCCCTCCCCCCGCCTGGGGGGTAGTAAGAGAATTTCCTGGTGGGAAAAATGGGGGGCAACAAGAGTCCGGAATCCCGCCTCTCTCTCCATCCCCCTCTTCCTTCATTCAATCAGATTCCCTGAGCGCTCACGGTGTGCAGAGCACTGTACTAAGCGCTTGGGGAGTCCAGTAGAACGATAACTTCTCAGTGCCTCAGTTCCCTCATCTGTAAAATGGGGATTAAGACCGTGAGCCTCACGTGGGACAACCTCATTCCCCTGTATCTACCCCAGCGCTTAGAACAGTGCTCGGCACATACTAAGCGCTTAACAAATGCCAACGTTATCAAACGGACACATTCCCCGCTTGCCTGTCTAGCCGTCTAGCTCGGAGTGCTCGCTTGGTTTCCCCATCTTTTTGTTTGTTTATGGAATCTGTTAAGCGCTTACCACATGCCAAGCAGTGTACTAGGGAAGCAGCGGGGCTCAGTGGCAAGAGTCCGGGCTCGGGAGTCAGAGGTCATGGGTTCGAATCCCAGCTCTGCCACTTGGCAGCTGGGTCACTGTGGGCAGGTCACTTCACTTCTCCGGGCCTCGGTGACCTCATCCGGAAAATGGGGATTAAGCCTCATGTGGGACAATCTGATGACCCTGTATCTCCCCCAGCGCCTAGAACAGTGCTCTGCACCTAGGAAGCGCGTAACAAACCACATTATTATTATTATTATTACTAAGTGCAGGGGTAGATGAGGGAATTGGGCGGGATACAGTCCCTGTCCCACATGGGGCTAACAGTCTTAAATCTCCATCTTACAGATGAGGTCAGCGAGGCTCAGGGAAGTAAAATGACTTGCCCAGGGTCACACAGCAGGCACGTGGCAGAGCCAGATCAGAACCCAGGTCCTTCTGACTCCCAGGCCGGTGCTCTATCCACTATGCCAAGCGCTTATGGTACACCGCCCTGCACACAGAAGAGCTACGTGAAGAGCCCACCAGCGGCTGGGCAGCGTGGCTCAGCGGAAAGAGCCCGGGCTTGGCAGTCGGAGGTCCTGGGTTCGAATCCCGACTCTGCCACCTGTCAGCTGGCCGACTGTGGGCAAGTCACTTGCCTTCTCTGGGCCTCGGTGACCTCATCTGGAAAATGGGGATGAAGACTGGGAGCCTCACGTGGGACAATCTGATGACCCTGTATCTCCCGCAGCGCTTAGAACGGTGCTCTGCACATAGTAAGCGCTTAACAGATACCACCATTATTACTCAAACGTATTTCCTGAGCGCCTACCGGGTTCAAAGCGCCGGTCCTAATCCCGGCTCCGCCGTTTATCTGCTGCGTGACCTTGGGCATGTCACTTCACGTCTCCGGGCCTCCGTCCCCTCATCTGTGAAAAGGGGATTGAGGCCGTGAGCCCCACGTGGGGCCGGGACTGTCCAACCCTATTTGCTTGTTTCCACCCCAGCGCTTAGCACGCTGCCCGGCACGTAGTAAGCGCTTAACAAATACCGTAATTATGATTATTATCCGCTAAGCCATGCTGTTAGACCAGGAAGGGGTCGGTGAGAGCCGCCCCCGCGAAGCAGGCTAGAGAGGAGGCGGGGGGGTGGGGTGTTCATCTCGGTCTCGGGCGCCGCGTTATAAATCAAACGCGACTCAATTAGGGCGGCGTGAAAACTTTCTGCTCATTCGGCAGAAACGGCCTCGTCTGGCCCTCGGCCAGCTGCCCGCCCGGAGGGGCGTCGGAGCAGACCCCGCCCCGGGGCCGGGGCAGCGGCCCCGGGACCCCCAAAGTGTGTGTGTGGGGGACGGCACGGTGGAAGGGGCTTTGTTCTGAGCAGGCCCGGGAGGGGGGAAAGAAGAACCAGGAGAGATGGGGGACGGAGGAGAAGGGGAAGGCGGGGGGGGTGGTTAGAGGGAAGAGTGAGGAGGGTCCCCCCTCCTCTTTGGGGAAGGAGGGAAAAGGCTCTTCCCCGACGGAAGGAGAGAAGGACGTGGTGGGGAGGGGGAAACTGAGGCTCTGGGGACGGGGGCCAGCACCCGGAAGGCGCCCCCCACCATCCGGGCCTTAGGTGGGAGGCAAGGATCTGGGGGGAGACTGCCGGAGGGGGGCTGCTGGAGAGGAAACGGTCTGTCGTGGGCGGGGGGTTGCTGGGGGAGGGTCTCCGGGGAAGGGAGGGGGGACTGTCGGGGGCTAGCCGGGGAGGGGGTGCTGCCGGAGAGGGGCTGCTGGGGCCGGGGGGCTGTTGGGAGAAGGTCTCCGGGGAGGGGACGGGGGGAGGAGGGGACCGTGAGCTGCCGGGGCAGGGGCTGCGGGGGGCTGGTCTGTGTGGGGGGGGGTCTCCCGCCTTGGAGCTGACAGGTGGTGCGGGGAGGGGGAGCGTCCGCATTCCTGTCCCAGGACCCCGGCGGAGGAGGCCTCGGCCTTGAGGCCGGCCCCTCCTGGCACAATCCCGCCCCCCGCCGCCCCCTCTGCCCGGCACGACGGACCCCCCCCCCCCCCCGTCCCCCTCCCCCAACGCCCGGCTCGGCCCGGCCCCCACACAAAAGGGCCTTCAATGTCGGTGGACAAAGCATTCCTCCTCGGCCCATAATCAGATCCCCGCCAGCTGCCCGCCAGCCAGCAAACCGCACTCGCCCGGCCCCGGGCACCGGGGTTCCACCCGGGACCCTCTCTCCCCGGGCCGGGCCGCACCGGGTTCCGGAGAAAGAAAGGAAAGGAAATCTCTCCTTTTCCTTCTTCGTTATTATGGTATCTGTTAAGCGCTCGTTAGGTGCCAGGCACCGCACTACGCGCTGGGGTATATAGAAGTCGATCAGATCGGACGCGGTCTTGATCCCCATC
Organism: Ornithorhynchus anatinus; assembly: GCF_004115215.2. Lineage (NCBI taxonomy): Eukaryota > Metazoa > Chordata > Mammalia > Monotremata > Ornithorhynchidae > Ornithorhynchus > Ornithorhynchus anatinus. The sequence goes on from NC_041750.1 coordinate 2,667,814, forward strand.
TTACAGACGAGGGAACTGAGGCCCAGAGAAGCGAAGTGATTTGCCCAAGGTCCCCCGGGAGAAGGGAGGCGGAGCCGGGGTTGGACCTCAGGTCCTTCTGACTCCCAGGCCCGGGCTCTAGCCGGTAGGCCTCGCTGCTTCTCCCATTCACCGGGCGCTTAACGTGTGCAGAACGATGTGCTGAGCACTTGGGAGTGGACAAAAGAACAATATAACATCCTCCTCCGTCTCTTTCTTCTCCACTTCCCCTCCAGGAGTCCGGCCCCTCGGTTTCCCCGCCTCTCTGTCTTCCCCTCCTTATTGTCCAGGTAACTGCGGGCCAGAGAGGGTAAGCTACTCACCTGAGGGCACCCAGCAGCCGCAGCAGAGATGGAACCCCGGTCCCCCGTCCGGACCCCCTGTTGCGGTGTGACCCCCCCCCCCAGCCCCCGGGCTTCACCATCTAGGAAGATTTGGACGAGACCCTGTTCTTTTTAAAGTTCTTTTTATAAAGTGAAGGCATTTAAGCGCGTACGGCGTCTACCCTGGAGAAGCGGTGTGGCTTAGTGGAGGGAGATGAGGCCTGGGAGTCGGGAGACCCGGGTTCCAATCCCGACCCTTCCAGCCGCCTGCTGTGTGACCTGCTCCGTGTTTCATTTTCCTCATCTGTAAAACAGGCGATAGAAATACCCGTTTTTCCTCCCCTCTTAGACTGCGAACGACTCCCAAGTTGGTGGTCTTCTCACTGGACCACACTGCCTCCCCCCCGCTTCCCCTCTACGTTCCTCGAGAACCCTCTGGCCGGTGGAGAGCGGAAGCCAACGCGACAGCAACGGTGATAACGACGGTATCGCTCAAGCGCCGACCGCGTGCGAAGCGCCGGTACGAGACGATCACGTAGGACACGACCCCTCTCCCGCCCCGGCCTCACAGTCGAAGCCAGGGGGACGGAGAACAGTATCGACTCCCCATTTTACGAACGAGGCAACTGAGGCACAGGGAGGTAAGACACTCACCCGGGGTCACCCAGCGAGGAGCGGAGCTGGGGATTAGAATCCAGGTCTTCCGATTCCCGGTCGCCTTCCGCTACGCCGAGCCGCTTCCTTGAAAGTGACAGAGAGGAGGAGGAAGTGGATATGCAGACGAGGGAGTGCTCAAGCAACAGGGTACACAAGATGTGTCACAGATCGACTTATAAATACACAAGCTACAGCGGAGCGCTGTGGCGTAACGGATAGATCGCGGGCCCGGGAGGCGGGAGGGCCCCGTATCAGTGTGTGGATCTCATAATAATGATCGTAATATCCGTGAAGCGCTTACTACGCGCCAACCACTCTTCGAAGCCCGGGTAGACACAGGATCATCAGGCGGTCCCACGTGGGCTCACAGGCTTCATCCCCATTTGACAGAGGAGGGAACTGAGGCACAAGAAGTGGCCCGCCCAAGGTCACGCAGCGGACGAGTGCGATTAGAACCCACGTCCTCTGACTCCCAAACCCGGGCTCTTTCCGCCAAGCCACACTGCTTCCGTTGGTGTGAGAGGGCATCTGATGTCAGCGTCTGTTAAGCGCTTACTATGCGCCGAGCACTGTTCTGAGCACTGGGGTAGATACAGGGTCGTCGGGGTTGTCCCACGGTGAGGCTCACGGTTCATCCCCATTTTACAGAGGAGGTCAGTGAGGCACAGAGAAGTGCCTTGCCCACAGTCCCACAGCTGACGAGGGGCAGAGCCGGGATTCAAACTCGCGACCTCTGACTCCCAAGCCCGGGCTCTTTCCGCTGAGCCACGATGCTTCTCTGCGGGGCACCTGCGCGTGTGTCTGTCTGGAGCGCGTGACGGCGTGTCCGCGACTGGGCCAGCGTGCCTGGCGCGTCGTAAGCGTTAGCGGATTCCATTCAAAACGCAACAGGGAAGAGAGCTGTGCGTTTTCAGCGCGGCGTCAATCTGTTGGGTCTTTCTCAAGCGTTCTGAGACGTGCCCAGGTCCCTGGGTATCGGGCGGGGGGGTGACTCTGGGGTGAGTTAAGGAGTGAACGTGGGACAGTCAGCCAACGGACACTGCCAACCCTGGCTTAGCCAGCCCGGGGCTCTGTCTCTGACAGGGAAAATGGGATACCTGGAAAAACCGGGTGTGGATGCCCACGGGACACGGTCCACGCTCACGGTAAGGCACGGACCACTATCCCGGCCCCTCCCCATCCTTGACTCTCCCCCAGAGACCCAGCCCGGACCATCCTCCCCGCCCCCCCGACTCTTCCCCTCGGCGCGCCGGCCGGACCCTCCAACGCCCCGACTCTCCTCTCTCCGTCCCCGACTCTCCCGGTGACCCGGCACGGACGCTCATCTATAAATCCGTCCAAGCCTCTCTGGGCCCTGCTGCTATTTTTAGCTGCCCTGGCTTCCTGTGGCTTGGAGCAGGGGCAGGCTGAGGGGCAAGACGGAGGCCCCTCTCAGGAAGCCGATCACTTCCCGGCCCTGCCCGTCTCCCCCCCACCAACGCCGCCCCCCCAACCTACCGGGATCCTCTCCCCTCCCGCCCCCGGGGGACCCCGCCGCTCCGTCCCCCTCCATCCAATCCCCCAGACCGGAACCGCCCCTCGGCTCGGGCCGGCGTCCGTGCGGCCCCGAGAAGGAGGCCTGGCTCGGTCCCCGCCTTCTGACGGGTCCGGTCAGCGCCCCGGTCTCGCCCGCGCCGCCCCCCAGCCGTGGACGGTCCGTCCCCTCCAGGCCCACCGGGGCAGGGGGCGGCTTCCCCGTACCGGAACGTCTGGGGGTCGGAAGGGCGACGGTTCTCATCCTGGCTCCGCCGCTTGCCTCTTGTGCGCTCTTGGGCAAGTCATTTCGCTCCTCTGTGCCTCAGTTCCCTCACCTGTAAAATGGAGATCGAGAGCGGTGAGCCCCAGGTGGGACGGGGACCGCGTCCGACCCGATTTACTTGGACCCACCCCGGCGCCCGGTATAGCGCGTGGCACACGGTAAGCACTTAACAGATACTACGGTTGTTATTCCCTCGAAAATTCCCCCGTCGCCTTCTGGGAAGGAGCGAGACGATGGCAGGAACGGCCCCTCCTGGCTCCCGAGACCCCCCTCCCCGGCCCGCGGCGGCCACCAGAAGCTGGAAACGTCTCCCCGGCCCCCAGGAAGCCCCACCCTCCCTCCCCCGCCTCCAGGGAGGCTTCAGGCCCTGCCCGTCCCCACGTCCCCCACATCCCCCTCCCGGAATCGGCCTCATTTCTTCTCCCGCCGCCCCCCGCCGCGCTCGGTTTCCGTGACTGATGGCGACGCGGCCTCCTCCAGTCGGAGCTCCGGGAAACCGGGTGGCCGTTGGTTTTATTTATTTCGCTCTCCCTCGCTCTCCGGAGCTGATAATTATTCAGATCATCGCGGTGATGATTTACTCGGCCATCAGAGGGGCTTGACGCCGGCGGCGGCCGGTGGCGGCGGAGAGAATGAGAATGACCGGGGGCAGCGGAGGGCGGGGGCGGGGGGGGGGTCCCGGCCCTCTTTCTTTGCTTCGTGTCCCCGTCCACCCCGGGACCCTCCCCAGAATCCACCGGGGCAGACCCGGGGGCAGGCGGGCACCCGGGCAAGGGTATGCTTCTTCACGCACGTGAAGGGGCGTGGAGATGCACACGGGTGTACGGAACGTGCACGCGTGGCCTCAAACGGGTACGGGTGCCCGGCCGTCGAAACGCAGGCCCGTGCGCAGGCGGGGTGCATCCACGTGTCCGCCCGCCCGGTGGCGGGCGGGCCCGTGGGTGAGGTCGGCCTCGTGTGCCGGCCCGCCCAGGTGAGCGACGGTGCGTACGCGCTGTGAGTCTGGGTGCCCACACGTGGGTGTAAGTGGGGCGCGTGCATCCGTATGCACGCAGGCGCGCCTGGGAATCCGCTGGTGAGGGCACGGGCGAGCAAGGGCGGACACACGCGTGTAAATGGGTGCGTGTGTGATCGTGTGTTCCTCCTCTCCTGATTGCCGCTACCAGCTTAAATGGCGGAGGCGAGGTGACCTCATTAACATCTCTGCAGCGTCCCCGGAAAAACCCATCCCATCCGTCTCATCCGGCTGCTTTAAGCGTCGGAGAACGGGGCTGTGTTTCCTTCGTCGGCCGCTTAAAATTCAGGGTCGGGGCTCAGCGCGGGGGTGTGTGTGGGGGGCGGGGGGGGGGGCTGGGTTTCCTCCCCGCTCCCCTCTCTCACGCTCACACTCGCTCGCTCTCTTTTTGGAAAACAGGGATGCTGGCGTATTGGAAAATCTCCCCCCCAACCCCTCCCCGCCCGGCCCCTCCCCGCTCTCTGGAAGGAGCTCGGTGGGGAATAAACTCTGGAATCTGTTCCACTTGAGCAGATGGCTGAGAAACTTTTGGCTGAGAAATAAATTGAGTGTGACGGCCTAGGTCCAATCACAGATGGCTGAAACCCTAGCGCCGTCCCCGATGTCCTGAGCGGAGAGAGCTCCCCGCTCGCCCCTTTCGTGCCGGAGAGCCACGGTCGGCTGTGTGACGTGGGCTGGAAGAATGTGGGGAGAAAAGCGTGGAGGGGCGAGCTTCCCGGCCCCCGGCGCTCCCATCACAAGCTCCCTCCCCGGGGCCGGTGTCCGTCGTCCCGAGGCGGGGGCGGAAGCCGGGCCCCGGGGGGGCCCCCTCCCCATCCCGCGCCCTCCTCCGCTCTCCTGCTCCCCGGTCCCGTCTCCCCTCTCTCCCTCGTGCCCCCAATCAGGCGTCGGGGTTTGGAGCACCCTCGTCCTCACTATACAGAGCTGCCCGTGTCGGGGGGGCGACGGGGCGGTGGGCCGTGGTTCCCTCCCCCCAGACCGTAAGCTCGTTGCGGGCGGGGAACGTGTCCGCTCGTCGTCGTGCTGTCCTCTCCCAAGAGCTTTAACGCCGGGCCGTCCGCACGGTGAGCGCTCGATCGATCCGATTGAACGATGGCGTGAACGGCTCCCAGCCGCGGGGGTGAAGTCACCGTCTCCCCGCCGCCAGCCCGGTTCATCCCGGGTCCCCCGCCGGGCGGAAAACGGGGGCTCTGGGACCCATTAGCTCTGCCCCCTCGACGGGGGACGCGGAGCCCAGTCGGGGCCGGCCCCGGACGCCGAGCCGATTCTCCGCAGAGGCCCCGGCCCAGAGCCCTACCTGGCCCTACCCTCCCTCAGCCTGGCTCTGGTTTCCATGGGAACTACTTGGCCACCTGCCTCGGTCATCCCGGCCTGGGGATCTGGATTCCCGCCCCCCCGCCCCGCCCCCTGCTTCCCGGAGCTCTCTCTATTCCTCAGTTTCTCCGGGAGTAAAATGAGACCGACCCAAGGGGGAAGCGGAGAGGGGGGAGAGCCTCGCGGGGAGGGGGGGATCCTGCTGAATCAGATCCTGCCAAACTCTTCAGCTCTCTCCAGACACCCAGCGGAGCCAGTATCGACCAAGGTGAAGTCAAGGTCGACATCCACTTAAGCCGCATTAAATCCCCTTCTCCCCCGGCCCCGGCAGGTAACGCCCGAGTTGCTTACGCCCTCTCCCAAACCCCGCCGGCGGCAAGGTCCTCGTCTCCCCTCCCCCGGCTCCCCGTGACGACCCGTGCCCTTTCGGGGTTTAAGACTTCCCCCACTTTCGGGGGGGACGGTCAGCCTGGGGCTCCGCTTTCCTGGAGATCTCAGGGAGCCCAGTCTCCCCTCCGCCGGTCACCTGAGCCGGGGGCCGGGGCGGGCCGAGGGGCGGGGAGGAGGGGCGGTCCTACCTGGAGGCAGGGGGCTGGACGGGATGACCTTTGGAGAGTTCCGTCGACCCGGCCTACGGTTCTTAAAAAAATCTGAAAAGGGAGACGACGACGGCTCCGTCGGGGTCGGGGGGCGACGCGGCCAATCCGGAGGCGCCGACTTACACGGGCGATGCGATTGGCGAAGGTTATTCCTCTTTAGGGTGGCACATACGGGGGTGGGAGGGGCTCAGGTGGGCCGGGGGCGGGCCCCGCCGCCGCGGCCTCCGTTCATAAAACTCCCCAGCCCAACCGCTCCATCAACGGCATTTATTAAGCGCCGGCCACGTGCGGGGCACTGGGCGACGCGCCTGGCGGAGGGCAGACCGCCGGGCCCCTTCCCTGCCCGCCGGGAGGCCGACTCCGACGAACTCCGGAGCTTACGGTTTGGAAGCCGAATAACGAGAGTGATCACAATCGCAATCAAAGGTATCCGCTAAGAGCTCACTAGGTGCCAGGCGCCGCGAGCTAGGATGGGAAGCGGCGTGGCTCGGTGGAAAGAGCCCGGGCTTGGGGGTTCTAATCCCCGCTCCGCCGCTCGTCGGCTGGGTGGCCTTGGGCCAGTCACTTCGCCTCTCCGGGCCTCAGTTCCCTCATCCGGAAAATGGGGATGGAGGCCGCGAGCCCCACGTGGGACGATCCCAGTGTTTAGAACAGTGCTTGGCACAGAGGAAGCGTTGAACCAACACCAACATTATTACTATAATTACTATCGGCAGAGGGCAAGACAACGGGCCCGTTCCCCGCCCGCGAGGAGGGTGACTCCGACGAACTACGGAGCTTGCGGTTTGGAAGTCGAATAGCGAGAATGATCACGATCGAAGGTATCTGCTAAGAGCTTACTAGGTGCCGGGCGCCGTTCTAAGCGCCGAGGGGGATTATAGGAATAAAGGCATTTGCTAAGAGCTTACTATGCGCCAAGCACTGTTCTAAACACTGAGGTAGATCATCATATTATTAACGATGGCATTTGCTAAGAGCTTACTATGTGCCAAGAACCGTTCTGAGCACCGAGGTAGATTACGATAATATTAGTTAGGGTATTCGCTAAGCGCTTGCTATGTGCCAAGCACCGTTCTAAGCACTGAGGTAAATACGATGATAATAATTATTATGGTATTTGCTAAGCGCTTACTATGTACCAGGCACTGATCTGGGGTGGATACGAGGTGACTGGGTTGGACACAGTCCCTGTCCCACACGGGGCTCACGGTCTTAATCCCCATTTTACAGATGATGTATCTGAGGCACAGAGAAGTGAGGTGACTCGCCCCAGGTCACACAGCAGACAAGTGGCGGAGCTGGAATTAGAACCCAGGTCCTATGACTCCCAGGCCCGGGCTCTATCCACCAGGCCTCTCTGCTTCTCAATCCATCAACCGATGGTACTTGCAGAGCACTGAACGAAGCGCTTCTCCCCCCTCTCCCCTCTTCCTTCTGGGCCCCGCACCGGGGGACATCCCAGACTTTTTCCTCGGGGCGTGGGGGGGGTGACTCCAAGCTCTCTAAGGGTGATGACCCTCTGGGCCCAGGGAGGGAGGGGGCTGCGGAGAAGCCAGAAGCCGATCCACGATCCACGCTCTGCTTCTTCCTCTCCTCCTCCTCTTTCTCCTCTCCTCTTATCCCTTGCCCTCTTCCCTTCTCCTCTCCCCTTATCCCCCTTTCCCCCCTTTTCCTCTCCCCTTAACCCCTTCTCCTCCACCTCTCCCTCTCCTCCCCATCCCCTCTCTCCTCCTCCTTCCCACCCCCTTCTCCTCTCCCCTTAACCCCTTCTCCTCCATCTCTCCCTCTCCTCCCCATCCCCTCCTCTCCTCCTCCTTCCCATCCCCTTCTCCTCCTCTTGGTCCTCCCGTCTCTGGGGTGGGCGGGCTGAGCTCCCCCACCCTGCCCGGAATCGCTTCCCGGGGGTTCCCGGCCATCACGTGCCCTCCCTCCTCCTCCTCCTCCTCCTCCTCCGGGGGACCAACGCGGCGCTGGGAACTCGTGCCCGGCTCCTCGGGACCCCCCAGCGCCCAAGCCCAGCCTAGCCCCCCTTCCCACCCGAACCCACGCCCATCGGAGAGCTGACGGGGGCGGGTGGGAAGGGACGGGAAAGAGGGATGTGCGTTCCAAAGCCTGAGAGCAGATGAACTTGCATCCACCCAGCGTTTAGTACAGCGCCTGGCACCTAGTAAGTGCTTAACCAATACCGTTATTAACTGGTTTAAAGCTTGCCAGGGAGAGGGATGAATCAGTGTGTCCCCCCCCCCACTCTCATTCGCTCACTGTGGACAGGGAATCTGTTTATTATTTTATGGGACTATCCCAAGTCCTTCCTGATAATAATAATGATGATGATATTTGTTAAGCGCTTACTAGGTGCCAGTCACCGTACTAAGCGCCGGGGTGGATACAAGCAAATCGAGTTGGACACAGTCCCTGTCCCACGTGGGGTTCACGGTCCCAACCCTCATTTTACAGATAACGGAGGCCCAGAGAAGTGAAGTGAATTGCCCAAGGCCACACAGCAGACATGTGGCAGAGATGGGATTAGAACCCATGACCTTCCGACTCCCAGGCCTGTGCTCTATCCACTACGCCGGGCTGCTTCTCCAGTACAGTGCTCTGCGCACAGTAAGTGCTCGGTAAAGGCGCCCGAATGAGTGACTTCACATTCGCGTGAATGCGGTCCCCATTCCAGCCGCTTCAGAAGCAGCGTGGCCTAGTGGAAAGAGCCTGGGTTCTAATCCCAGCTCTGCCACGGGTCTGCTGGGTGACCTTGGACAAGTCACTTGACTTCTCTGGGCCTCAGTGACCGCATCTGTAAAATGGAGATTAATCCATCAATCCGATTTACTGAGGGCTTACCGGACGCGGAGCACTGTACTACGAGCACGGGAGAGTATACACACTCCCTGCCCACAGTGATCTTAGAGTTTGCAGGGGGAATTAAGACCGTGAGCTTCACCTAGGAGAGTCAGGATTAGAACCGGGTCCTTCGGACTTCCAAGCCTGAGCTCCACCCACCGGGCCGTGGCCCAGGGACAGAGCCGGGATTCGAACCCAGCGTGGGAAGCGCACCCAGAGATTCCCCGGGGCTGGCGGAGCTCCTGTTGCCGAACCAAAAGTGTCGCTAATTCATTCGATAGTGTTTATTGAGCGCTTACTGTGCGCAGACCACTGTACTAAGCGCTTGGAGTGGACCATTCGGCAACAGGTAGAGACAATCCCTGCCCACTGACGGGCTTGCGGTCTAATCGCTCCGTAGTATTTACTGAGCGCTTACTCTTTGCAGAGCTCTGTACCAAAGAATTAGGAGACTTGAGCTCTGCCCTCAAGGAGTTTATAACCTGCTACGGTACGAGCCGGCGTAGGAGACGGCGTGCCATGCTGGCAAGAGCCCAGGTCTGGGAGCCAGAAGGCCTGGGTTCTGATCCCGGCTCTGCCACCCGTCTGCTGTGTGACCTGGGCAAGTCACTTCATTTCTCCGAGCCCCATCTCGCCTGTCCCGCCGTCGACCCCGGGCCCGGGTCCCACCTCTGGCCTGCGATGCCCTCCCTCCTCGAATCCGCCAAACTAACAGCCGTCCCCCCTTCGGGGCCCTCCCGAGAGCTCGTCTCCTCCGGGAGGCCTTCCAGACTTCCTCTGCTCCCCACGGCATAAAAACGCACATCTTTCTAATGCCGATTCCATTTCTTTTTACCAACGATGTGTACAGATCTACAATTCTATTTACTTATAATGACGCTACTGATGCCCGTTTACTTGTTTCGATGTCCGTCTCCCCACCTTCTAGAGCGTGAGCCCGTCGTGGGCAGGGACTGTCTCCATTTGCTGGCGAACCGTACTTTCCAAGCGCTTAAGTACACAGTAAGCGCTCAATAAACCCCACTGAATGAACAAATGGGGATTAAAATCCTACTCACTCCTACTTACACTGGGTCCCCCAGGACTGTAAATTAGTAGACACCACCTCTGCCCCGGAAGTGCTTAGAATCATGGTGTGAAATGCCTTGAAAAGCTTGAAAGGGGACAGTAGACTTTTAGTAATCAAGTTCCCTGCCCTTAAGGAGCTTATATGCGAGCAGGGGACGCGCGCATATAAGCGACCCTGAAATAATTTACAGAAAGACTAGGGTTAGGGCCCACCCCTGGAAGAATACTTCACCCCCTCGTGACTTACTGGTATTTCACCGTTCAAAGACGCAAGGAGACACAGAGCCCTGAATGGCAGAGTGAAACGGAGAAGCATCATAATAATAACGTTGGTATTTGTTAAGCGCTTACTATGTGCAGTGCACTGTTCTAAGCGCTGGGGTAGATACAAGTTAATCAGGTGGTCCCACGTGAGGCTCACAGTCTTCATCCCCATTTGACAGAGAAGTGAAGGGACTCGCCCACGGTCACCCGGCTGCCAAGTGGCAGGGCTGGGATTCGAACCCATGACCTCTGACTCCCAAGCCCGGGCTCTTTCCACTGAGCCACGCTGCTTCACATCAAGCCTCCACCCACGTCACGTCACGCAAGTGCGCGACCGCCCTCTCCTCCCCACAATCCCCGCTTGAGAAGCAGCGTGGCTCAGTGGCAAGAGCCCGGGCTTGGGAGTCAGAGGTCACGGGTTCTAATCCCGACTCCGCCACTTGTCAGCGGGGTGACCTCGGGCAAGTCACTTCACTTCTCTGAGCCTCAGTTACCTCAGCTGCCAAGTGGGGATTGGGACTGTGAGCCCCACGCGGGACAGGGACTGTGTCCAACCGGATTTGCTTGTATCCCCCGTAGCGTTTAGTAGAGGGTGAGGGGGAGAGTCGAGGAGAGAAGGTCAGGGAAGGTGATTTTAGGGGGGCTTCGACGAGGGAGAGAGTGGTGGTCTGTAGGATACAAAAAGGGAGGGAGTTCCAGGCCAGAGGGAGGATGTGGCCAAAGGGGAAAGCTCGCCGTGGGCAGGGAATGTCGTTTATCGTTGAATCGCGCTGGGTCTGGGGCTCCGCACACATTAAGCGCTCAATCTGTCCATTCCAAGCCCTCAGTACAGTGCTCTGCACATAGTAAGCGCTCAATAAATACTATTGAATGAACAGATGATTGAATGAACCGAACGGGTGTGGGCCGAGGCTCCGGAGGCAGGGGGAGGGTGGAGATGACCCCTCTGGCACCTGATGATAATGCTGGCATTTGTGAGGCGCTTACTATGTGCCGAGCTCCGTTCAGCCGGGGTCAGGCGCCAGGGGGAGAAAGAGAGTGGAGGGTGGCGTTGCGGGGGAAGCCAGGCGGAGCCGGCTGCGTGTCCCTCCGCATTGCGAAGCAAAGCCGATCCCCGGCCATCTGTCTTGATTTCGCTAAACCGCTGAGCCGGGCACAGCTGTGTGCAGAGCGGCCGGGGGGGGGGGGGTCTTGGGGGGCAGGGAGGCCGGCAAAGGATGGAGGAGGAGGGTGGGCCCCAGGGCCGGGTCCGCTCACAACTGCCCCTCTGCCCCGGCGCCTTCCTCCCGCGCCTTCCCACCTTCCCGGCCCCCCTCTACGTGTCCGTTCATTCCCTCATTCGATCGTATTTACTGAGCGCTTACGGGGTGCAGCCGCGTCCCTCCTAAGCGCCCGGGGAGAGGACAGCACGACAATATAACGGACACATTCCCTGCCCACGAGGAGATTACGGTCCGGCGGGGGCAGACGTCGACAGAAATCGATTTAGGAGAGTGCTTTGCACGGAGTAGTAATAATGTTGGTATTTGTCAAGCGCCTACTATGTGCCGAGCACCGTTCTAAGCGCCCGAGTGGATACAGGGTAATCAGGTTGTCCCACGTGAGGCTCGCGGTTAATCCCCGTTTTCCAGATGAGGTCACTGAGGCCCAGAGAAGTGAAGTGACTCGCCCACAGTCACACCGCTGACTAGTGGCCGAGCCGGGATTCGAACCCGTGACCTCCGACTCCCAGGCCCGGGGCTCCTTCCCCTGAGCCACGCTGCTTCTCCTACACGATTATTAAATAAAGGACGGGTACGGACACAAGTGGGGCTGGGACGGGGCAGGGGAAGAGCAAAGGGAGCAAGAAGGGGCAGAAGGGAGGGGGTTTAGTCCGGGAAGGCCTCTCGGAGGAGACGGGCCTCGGGAAGAGCGGGAAGGTGGGGAGGGGCGTCGGTTGGGGGTTCGAGGAGGGAGGGCGTTCCAGGCCAGAGGCGGGCCGGGGGCGAGGGCTCGGCGGGGCGCCAGGCGGGTCCTAGGCCCACTGCCGCGTCGCCACCTTCCTGTCTCCCCTGGCACGGCTCGGGGGCGAGAGCCCGGGCTTGGGAGTCCGAGGTCGTGGGTTCTAATCCCGGCTCCGCCACTTGTCTGCTGTGTGACCTCGGGCAAGTCACTTCGCTCCTCTGGGCCTCAGTTCCCTCAACTGTAAAACGGGGATTGAGACGTCGGCCCCACGCGGGGCGGGAACTCCTTCCAACGCGATTGGCTCCCATCTACCTCAGCGCTCAGGAGAGTGCCTGGCACATAGCGAGCGCCTAACGGATACCGTAATTACTATTACAGCGCACCAGCGGGTGACCAGTGCCCGCTCGCGTCCCGTAGGTGCCAAAATAGGGTAACTCGCCCCCGCCGGCCGGGCGAGGCGCCGACCCGGGAGTCAGATCGGCGGCGGCGGGTATCAGGTAATGGAGCGGGGAGTCCGGGCCCCCGTCTCCCGCCCCCGGCGGCCCCTCCCGGGGCGGCGGGGAGGGGGTCGCCGGCTTGAATGGCCCTGAATAATTCAGGGAGGCCAGCCCGGAGACATTGTTGTTTGTGTCCGGCTCCTTCTCCGACTGTCTGAGCAGCGGCAGCTGCATCCCGGGGCTACCCCCGCAAAGGCCCGGGCCGAGGGGTGCCGGCTCCGAGGGGAGGCGGCCTGGGGGGGGCCGGAGCCCACCCGACGCCGGGCTCCCAGCTGTGGGGACAGACGATGACTCTCCCCCGCCCCGTTTCCAAGCCTTATCGAGGGCCCGTCTCCTCCAAGAAGCCTTCCCTGACTAAGCCCCGCTTTTCCCCGTCTCCTACGCCCTCCTGCGTCACCCTGGCTCGCTCCCTTTGCTCTTCCCGCCCCCGCCAGCCCCACACCACTTATGTACAATTTCTGCAATTTTATTTATTTGTACTGATGTCTCTCTCCCCCCACCTCTAGACCGGGAGCTCGTTTTGGGCAGCGACTGCCGCTGTTTATCCTTATTGTTATATTGCACTTTCCCAAGCGCTTAGTACAGAGCCCTGCAGACAGTAAGTACTTTAATAAATAGAACTGAATGAACGGGACGATGTCTCATTCCCACCAACTGTCTAGACTGGATTCTGACCTCCCTCTAAACAATTATGGTACATGTTAAGCGCTTACTCTGTGCAGAGCGCCGTTCTACGCGCTGGGGGAGATGCGGGGTCATCGGGTGGTCCCTCGTGAGGCTCACGGTCTTCATCCCCATTTGACAGATGAGGTCACTGAGGCCCAGAGAAGTGAAGTCACTTGCCCAGAGTCACAGAGCTGCCAAGTGGCAGAGCCGGGATTAGAACCCATGACCTCCGGCTCCCAAGCCGGGGCTCTTGCCACTGAGCCGCGCTGCTTCTCCGCAAGCTCATCAGATTAGACCCGGTCCCTGTCCCGCATGGGGCTCGCGGTCTTAATCTGCATGTTACAGATGAGCTAACTGAGGCCCAGGGAAGTGAAGTGACTCGCCCAAGGTCACGCAGCAGGCAAGTGGAGGAGCCGGGATTAGAATCCGGGTCCTCCCGATTCCTAGGGCCGTGCTCTATCCGCTTGGCCACGCCGCCTGAGAACGACACAGAACCCGTGTGAAGGAGCCCACTGTCATATAACAGTGGCACCTGTTAAGGGTTGATGATTTGCCAAGCGCCGTACTAAGCGCTGAGGCAAAGACGAGATAATCGGCTCGGGCCCGGTCCCTGACTGACACGGGGCTCGCAGAATAAGAGGATCGCCGGTATTTAGGCCCCATTTCACAGAGGAGGAAAACTGAGGCCCAGAAAAGCCAAGTGACTAGCCCGAGGTCACGGAGCGGTCAAATGGAGGGGCCGGAATCAGAACCCAGGTCCTCTGACTCGTCGGCCTCGCCGCTCCCTTCACGCTGCATCTCCCCGGACGGGAAAGCGACGCGCAACCAGCTGGGCGGGGCTCGCGCCCTCCGGCCCCAGTCCGGAAGTTCAGAGGTGACGATATACCCTGAATCCGAAGTCCGCGTTAATGCCTTTCCTGGATCTCGATGGCCTTCCCTAACCGGTCCCGCGTCTCCCGACTCCGTTCCCCTCCCTTCCGCGTCACCTACGACTTGAGTTCTCACCCTCAAAGCACTTACTCCCATCCCTAAAGCACTTAGTTGCTTCCTCCACCGGTAATTTATCTTAATGTCCGTCTCCCTGTCTGGATTTTAAGGTCGTTGAGGGCAGGGATCGCGTCCTGTCCTGTTTATTGCTCGGGGAGTTCCACCAGTAAGCGCTCAACAGATCCAATGGATCGATCGATTGATTGATTGATTGATTGACGGGGCGGGGGGACTTGGGGCGGAAGCAAGAGGGGGTGGGATCTGAAGCAAGATCAGCCCCCCCGCACCCCGGTTTACTGCCCTCCCTCCTCCTGATCCCTTTTGCGAGGGAGACCCCTGGCGATCGAGAAATCAATAAATACGATCGACTGATCGGGGGGTTTAATGATTGAGCGGGGTTGGGAGCGGAAGCCAGGCTGGGTGGGTGAGGATGGGAAGCAGCAGCACGGCCCGGTGGATAGAGCAAGGGGCTGGGAGGCAGAGGACCTGGGTTCTAAACCCGGTCCCGCCACCGGCCTGCCGTGTGACCTTGGGCAAGTCACTTAGATGGTCTGTGCCTCAGTTCCCTCATCTCCAAAATGAAGATTCGATCCCTGTTCTCCCTCCTACTTAGACTGTGGGCCCCATGTGGGACCCGATTATCTCCTATCGTTCATTCATTCGACAGTATTTATTGAGCGCTTACTAGGTGCGGAGCACTGTACTAAGCGCTTGCGACGGACAGTTCGGCAACCCATAGAGACGATCCCTGCCCACTGACGGCCTCACGGCCCAATCGGGGGAGCCGGACGGACAAGTGTTTCATTCATTCAACCAATCATATCTATTGAGCGCTTACCGTGTGCAGAGCACTGTGCTAAGCGCTTGGTAAAATACAACAATAAAGAGTGACATTCCTTGCCCACGAGCTTAGAGGAGGGGAGAGAGGCATCACACATTAATAAAATTACAGATATGTGCAGGAAGAGCAAAGGGAGCAAGTCGGGGCGAGGCAGAGGGGAGTGGGAGGTGAGGAAAAGTGGGGCTTAATCTGGGAAGGCCTCTCGGAGGAGGTGGGCCTTCAGTGCTTGGCACAGAGTAAGCGCTTAATAAATGCCGTCATTATTAATAAGGCCTTGAAAGGGGGGAGAGGAATCGTCGGTTGGACTGGAGGAAGGAGGACGTTCCAGGCCAGAAGCAGGACGTGGCGCAGGGGTCGGAGCCGAGACAGGCGAGATTGAGGCACGGGGAGAAGTCGCGCTTAATGCAGGGCTTGGCACATAGTAAGCGCCTAACGAATATCACAATGATTATTATTATATGAAGGAGAGTGCTGTGACCGCCTGATCACCCACGTGCCGGCTCCGGCCCGAGGGTGGAGGAAGTGGGAAATTGATGCTGCGCCCGTGACCACGCCTTCACCCGGATCCCAGCTCTGCCCCCAACCCGTCAACATTAATAACAATAATAATAATAATGGTATTTGTTAAGTGCTTACTATATGCCAAGCACTGCTGGGGCCTGGGGCTTGCGGCGTGCCTTAGTGGCAAGAGCCCGGGTTTGGGA
The DNA here is from genome assembly GCF_004115215.2 of Ornithorhynchus anatinus. NCBI lineage: Eukaryota > Metazoa > Chordata > Mammalia > Monotremata > Ornithorhynchidae > Ornithorhynchus > Ornithorhynchus anatinus. Next base: position 2,683,353 of record NC_041750.1, read on the forward strand.
GTCAGAGATCATGGGTTCGAATCCCAGCTCTGCCACTCGTCAGCTGTGTGACTGTGGGCAAGTCACTTCACTTCTCTGGGCCTCAGTTCCCTCATCTGGCAAATGGGGATGAAGACCGGGAGCCTCACGCGGGACAACCTGATGCCCCTGTATCTCTCCCAGCGCTTAGAACAGTGCTCTGCACATGGTAAGCGCTTAACAGATACCAACATTATTATTATTAAGGTTCAGGCCCCGTCCCGGCAACGCTCCAATCAAAACCCAGGCCCCGCTCCCCGGGTGCGGGCCGCTTTCCTGGCCGTCGTCCCGGCTGTCCGTCACGGGGCTGGGTTCCCGCCGGGGCCCTGCTCTCGAGGTCACTTCCCAGCATTGTCCGGCCCCGCGGCCCGCCGGCCATCTGCTCGGCCGCCGGAGGATGTGGCCGGCGCCCCCGCCGACCCCCCGGCCCGGTCCCTGGACCCCGGCCCCAGGGGAGGGGGCGTCCTGGCCGACCTCGGGCAGGAAGGTCACCGGTCGGCGCGCCCCCGAATCCTCCCGTCGTCGGGGGGACGGGTGGGGGGGGGGGTCTCTGCCCCACTGGCATCCGGGCCTTGGCTGGCAGGAGGGGGTCCACCGGTGAACCCACCTGGGGGAGGGACCTACCCCAGATACCATACCATAATGATGGTATTTGTAAAGCGCTGACTATGTGCCAAGCACTGGGGTAGATACAGGGTAATCAGGCTGTCCCACGTGGGGCTCACAACGTCTTCATTCCCATTTAACAGATGAGGTCGCCGAGGCACAGAGAAGTTAAGTGGTTTACCCCAGGTCACACGGCAGACAGGTGGACGAGCCGGGATTAGAACCCACGTCCTCTGACTCCCAAGCCCGGGCTCTTTCCGCTGTGTGGCTTAGTCCTGCCTTCCCCCTCTCTGACCCCTTCGTCTCTGTGCCATCGATTCATTCCTGCCTCCTTCCTTAGGGTATCCGTTCAGCGCTGGCTACGAGCCGGACGCTGTTCTAAGCGCTGGGGTACGTGCGAGGTAATCAGGTCGGACCCGGTCCCCGTCCCACGTGGGGCTCACGGTCTTAATCCCCATTTGACAGACGAGGCCCAGGGAGGTGAAGTGACTTGCCCGAGGTCACCCGGCGGACGAGTGGCGGGGCCGGGATTAGAACCCACGTCCTCTGGCTCCCCGGCCCGGGCTCTCGCCGCTTGAGATCGAGCGAGCCTGGGCCTGAGGAACCTGCGTGAAAGAGTTGAGGGTCATAACGGTGGCATTTGCTCTCTGTTGCCAAACTGTACCTTCCAAGCGCTCAGTACAGTGCTCCGCACAGAGTAAGCGCTCAATAAATACGATCGAATGAAATACAACTGAATGAATGAATTTGCTAAGGGTTCACGATTTACTAAGCGCCGAAGCCAATGCGAGACGATCGGCCGGCACACGGTTCCTGCCCGACGTGGGGCTCACAGAGTAAGACCGGGTATCTCGTCCCTATTTTACAGAGGAGGAAACTGAGGCCCGGACTTGCCCAAGGTTACACAGCAGACAGGTGGCAGAGCCACCGTTAGAACCCGGGTCCTCTGACTCCCGGGCTGCTCTATCCACTAGGCCGTGCTGCTTCCGCTTCACGAATCCCCCCACCGATACAAGACCAAACCCGTGAGCTCTCTGCGGGCGGGGGACGCGTCGCCGACCGCGTCGTGCCGCACTCTCCCGAGCGCTCGGCGGAGCGCTCTGCACACGGTGAGCGCTCGATAAATGCCATCGATTGCTTCCATCTGTCCCTCCCTGTGACCGTCCCTATTGTTCTTCCTCTCTCTGTGACTTTCTCTCCGCGCTGGTGCCTGTCTCTCTCTGCCTCCCTCCACGGCTCCCTGCCTCTCTTTGTTTCTACCTCGAGGCCCGTGTCTCCGCGTCTCTGGGACCGTCTCTCTCTGCGTCTCTCTGCCTTTCCTCCCCCCCTCTTCACCTTTCTCCGCTTCCCCCACCCCCCTCCTCCCCGCAATCTCTCCCTCCGCGTGCCCTTCCTCTCCTCCTTCCTTCCTCCAGGCGAGGTCTGCACGCCGGTTCCCAGCCGGATGGCGGCGGTGGAGGCGATAATAGCCAGGCCGGCTTCTCACTCGGAATTATTTTAGACGGCAGACAGACACGAGGCAGATGGTGACGGGAGCTCCTCCCCGCTCCCCGCGGAGGATCGCTTTACGCCCCGCAGCCTCGGGGTCCTCCTCCCGCGGGAATATTTTGGGCCCGACTTCGGAGCTAAAAGCGGCTATCTGGGCTCCGTGCGCTCCGAGCCCGCCGGCGGCGGGGTCGGATTCCCAGCGGCGCGGCAGGCTCGTGACCTCCGTCGGAGTGACCGGCGGTCCCCGCCCCTCGCCTCCCGGCCCGAGACGCCCAGGGGCCCGGCGACCCCTTCCCGGCTCCCCCCCCGCCCCCCGGGGCGCCAGTCACTCGTCGGACCCCCGCCTGCCCCCGGCCCCGGTGACCGGCGGGCCGCCCCACCGATGCCGCCGGCTCTTCTGGAGGAGCCCGGTGACGACGCGCGAGTCGCCGACGGCCGGCAACCGGGCCCCCAGATGTTCTCTTGCAGGAGCTTGGCCTCCCGGGAATTTGCCTGCCGGGGGCGGGTAGTCCTTGGCTACCGTGGGCCTTCCCAATAACTGGAGAGATTCTGCCTCCACCCGCCCACCCAGCTCTTCCCCGTGCTTCCTGGACTCTCTCGGATACCCCGGGGTGTCGGGTGGTTCACGGTGGGTCACGGGGTGGGGGCAGAATTAGGGAGGGGAGAGTCGGGAGCGTCGGACGGTCCGGGCGGGGTCCCGGGGGGAGAGAGCCAGGAATGGAGGGGAGAAACTCAGGGATGAAGGGGAATTAGGAATATTGGACCATCCATCCATAACCGAGGGGTTCCCTCGAGGGTCTCGGCGTCCCCGAGGGAGACAAAGTCCCGGGCTGGCTGACCGGAGGATGACGGAGCCTGTCGGCTGCTGTTGTACGTTCTCACCTTGTTCTCCGACCCAGACGGCCACAGGAATGTGACTGGCCTCTGGTTCCAAGGGAAAGGCGGAGGAGCGGCGAGGCCTAGCGGATGGAGCAAGGACCTGGGAGTCAGAAGGACCTAATCCCGGCTCCTCCGCCTGTCTGCCGGGTGACCTCGGGCAATTCATTTCCTTTCTCTGGGCCTCAGTCACCTCGTCTGTAAAACGGGGATTAAATGCTACTCCCTCCTACTTAGACTGTGAGCCCCTTGTGGGACAGGGACCTAATTAACTTGTATCTACCCCAGCGCTCAGAACGGTGCTTGGCACATAATAAATTCCATAATTAATATTGTTATCATTCCCCAGTCCCTGCAGGGCACACCGATTCTTTGATCCTAGACCTCCATTCACTTGAAGTCTCAGTCTGGGGGGCTCACGGGCTCCTGGCCTCGAGGCCACCCCCTCCTACCACGTCCGGACCGGAGCCACATCCCTTTTTGCTCATCCTCCCCTCCGAGTCCCGCTCCCGGCTCCGAATCGCAGCCGGAAACGGGATCTCTCGCTCGGCCGATAAATTCTCCCCCATCTCACGCCCACTCGCCAGCGATTCTCAGCGCATCACTCTGCACGCTTGGTGAAGGGATTCAAGCCATTGGTCCTGGGGAGAGCGGGCTGGTAAAATCCATCCTTATTTGCAAGGCTACACGCCAACGGAAATTGGCAGTGGGCTCAGACGCTAGGTGCCCCCTACGCCCCCAACTCCACAGATTCCCCCCTCTGTGAACCTTCCAAGCGGGGAGGGGGAGGCCGGACCGCCTCCTGTGTCCCGTCCACCAGAGACCCCGACCAGCCGAGACGGAGACGAACCCTGGAGGCTGGACCGATGTCTGTGTATCGCCTGCGTTTCTTTTTTAATAATAATAATAATAATAATGATGGTACTTGTTAAGCGCTTACTATGTGCAGAGCACTGTTCTAAGCGCTGGGGTAGATACAGGGGAATCAGGTTGTCCCACGTGGGGCTCACAGACTTCATCCCCATTTTACAGATGAGGTGACTGAGGCACAGAGAAGTGAAGCGACTTGCCCACAGTCACACAGCTGGCAAGTGGCAGAGCCGGGATTTGAACTCATGACCTCTGACTCCAAAGCCCGGGCTCTTTCCACTGAGCCACGCTGCTTCTCTAAGGCATCTGTTAAGGCATCTGTTAAGCGCTTACTATGTGCCCCACACCGTACTAAGCGCGGGGTAGATAAAATTTAATCAGGTTAGACACACTCCATGTCTCCCGTGGGACTCACAGTGTCAATCCCTATTTTAAGATGCGAGAACTGAGGCGCAGAGAAGCGAAGTGACTTGTCCAAGGTCACACAGCCGACAAGGGGCAGAGCCAGGGTTAGAACAGTGCCTGGCACATAGTAGGCGCTTAACACGTCCCACAGCTATTATTATTCCGGCAGAGCACGCTACTCTCTTAGAGCAGAAGCTTCAAAATGAATCGGAAGGCAAAGAGGCAGCGCCAGGCACTGCAAACACGACAACGAAACAAAGGACGGTCTGTGCGTGTTTGTGTGAGTGTGTGCGCGCGCGCGCCCAGTGCGGTTACGATTGTGGGTCGTTCTTGGGCCCCTACCAACGCACCCATGCCCTACAGTGAATTTCTCCATTAATGGCGCCGTCTAGTTGTTCTTTGTTGTCAAAGAAGACGCCACTGATGGTGTGCGTGTGTGTCTGGAGGGCTCAAACCAGGCTAAGACAATTGTGTCTGTGTCGAACTCTAGGAAGAGAGGAAGGTGGAGGCAGGGGGATTAGATAAAGGCCCCAAACCTGCAGCCCTTTTAAAGCACCCGGGCAGCCGACTCGAAAGGTGGCAAACGCCCACGCGAATAATTTTTGGCCGGTCACTCACGTCATCGATCGTTGAGCCCTCTCCATCACCACGTCCCCCATCCCCGTTGGGTCAGAGGAGCCCAGCCCAGCCTGAAAACACACCTAGTTGGACTCCACCTAACTGCCCCCAGATCTCCTTCCACACCCCAGGGTGTTGAATACCAGGTTCACTGCTACGCGAGAGTCCAGTGGCCTCGAACCCACGTCCCGGGGAGAGAGCCGAGGCCCTAAGAGGCCCTTCTGCGTCACCCTGACTCGCTCCCTTTATTCATCCCCTCTCGCGGCCCCACAGCACTTCCCTACAGATCTGTCATTTATTCATATTAATGTCTGTCTCCCCTTCTAGACTGTGAGCTCGTTGTAGGCAGGGAATGTCTCCGTTCATTCTAATACCGTACTCTCCCAAGCGCTTAGTACACAGTAAGTGCTCAATAAATACGAGTGAATGAAGGAATGAACGAATAAAATGACTTTTCCTCAGGGCAGATCCAGTCAAATAGGGGGCAGAACTCCCGAGGCTAAAGACCTTGGAAGGAAGGACAGGAGACGGTCTTCAATTGCAGCAAGAGGGGCTAAGGCTAGACCTCACGAAGGCCTTCCTGGCAGTGAGGATTGGGAGAGACTAAAATGGGGGAGGGGAGTCAGGACATCCATTTCCCTGTGGAACTTTAGTGGCAGTAGGAATAGTATTTATTCCTGGGTGCAAAGCACTGGGAAAAATACGGGGGACAGAATAGACACAGCCAAGGTCTCACAATCCAGAGTGTAAACTCCCTGAGGGCAGGGATTGTGTCTACCAACCCAACTCTATCATAATAATAATGGCGGTATCTGTTAAGCGCTTACTATGTGCCGGGCACCGTACTAAGCGCTGGGGTAGACACAGGCAACAAATCGGGTTGGACACAGTCCCCGTCCCTCATGGGGCTCACAGTCCTAATCTACATTTTCCAGATGAGGTAACAGGCACAGAGAGGCAAAGTGACTTTCCCGAGGCCGCAGAGCAGACAAGTGGCGGAGCCGGGATTAGAACCCATGACCTTCTGACTCGCAGGCCCTTGCTCCAGCCACCACGCCATGCTGCTTATACCCTCCTAAGCATTTAGAGTTCTCAACATCGTAAACCCTTAAGGACAACGGCATCGATGGATTGATAAGGGGGGGGTTTGGAGACGACCCTTAAGGAAAGGTGAAAAGATAGAAACACAAAACACACAGGACCAAACTCGGAGGTTCACGCGGCCTCCGGTGGGGAAGGGGGACCAGGGGAAGGCCACGGGATGCCGCTGGCCGGGTCGTTCCGAATCCAGACCGGACCACGTCCTTCCCAGTGTACTTACGTTTTTGGGGCGGTCTCGCGCTCCTGGACTTGATTTCCTCACGGCCCCACGGGCACAGGGCGTGTCGGGCGAGAGAAGGGCCTTCCTTTGGACAGGACCGATCCTTCCTGATAATAACAATAGTATCTGTTAAGCACTTACGCTGCGCCAAGCACTGGAGTACATACAATACGATCAGATAATAATAATAACGTTGGTATTCGTTAAGCGCTTACTATGTGCAGAGCACTGTTCTAAGCGCCGGGGTAGTTACAGGGTAATCAGGTTATCCCATGTGAGGCTCACAGTCTTCATCCCCATTTGACAGATGAGGGAACTGAGGCCCAGAGAAGTGACTTGCCCCCAGCCACCCAGCTGACCAGTGGCGGAGTCGCGATTCGAACCCATGACCTCGGACTCCCAAGCCCGGGCTCTTCCCACTGAGCCACGCCGCTTCTCCAATCAAATACAGCCGCTGTCCAACGTGGGGCTCACGCTCTGTGGGGCATTTTACAGACGAGGAGACTGAGGCCCAGAGAAGTTGAGTGACTTGAGGTCACACGGCAGGCGAGTGGCAGGGCCGGGATTAGAACCTGGGCTTTTGCCCCCTCCAGGCCATGTTTTGGCCGCCCGCCCGTCCCGAATGGAGGCAGGGGGATGGATGGATTGACCACTTTGGTAGGGGTCTGGGAGTGTGGGTCATGAGGGCGGAGGCCGGGCGGGGAGGGAGGATGAAATGGGGGAGCTGGGGGGGCCGAAAGGGAGGTCGGATGAGGCCGGGAGAGGGGAGTCGGAGGATAACCGATGCCCAGAGTAGGGAAGGGTCTTTGGGGCAGAGAATCCTAGCTCCACAAGCGACTCTCCCACCATCCATTCCTCTAGATCGTCAGCTCTTTGTGGGCCAAGAGCCCACGTGCCTGTCAACTCAGTTGTACTGCACTTTCCCAAGCGCTTAGTACAGTGTTCTAAGCGCTCCATACAGTTCTCTAGACTCTAAGCTCATTGTGGACAGGGAATGTGTCTCTTTAATAATAATAATATTGGTATTTAAGCGCTTACTATGTGCAGAGCACTGTTCTAAGCACTGGGGGAGATATTCATTCATTCAATAGTATTTACTGAGCGCTGACTATGTGCAGAGCACTGTACTAAGCGCTTGGAATGACAGATAGAGACAGTCCCTGCCCTTTGACGGGCTTACAGGGTCATCAGGCTGTCCCACGTGAGGCTCACAGTTAACCCCCATTTTAGAGATGAGGTAACCGAGGCACAGAGAAGTGACTTGCCCCCGGTCACCCAGCTGACGAGTGGCAGAGCGGGGATTCGAACCCATGACCTCTGACTCCCAAGCCCGGGCTCTTCCCACTGAGCCACGCTGTTTCAACTTATCGTTGCATCGTCCTCTCCCGAGAGAGTCGAGGGCAGAGACTCGGGTTTACGGCGCGGAAGGAGGCGATGGTATTTTTATTTGGTATTTTTACCGGGATTCGCTACCGGGACGATCGGAGACGGAGGTGGGGCGTCCGGGAGTCGCTAAGGGCGGAAACGACTCGACAGCAAGAGACGAGACTCTCCCGAGCGCCCGGTACAGTGCTCTTTACACGGTAAGCACTCAATAAATATGATTGAACTGAATACGGTTGAGTGAATGCATTCACTAGTATTTACTGAGCACTTACTATGTGCGTTTCGAATGTACAATGCGGAAGGAATAAATACCACTCATCGATCCCCTCGCCTGTCTCACCTAAATTAGAATTCCTCAGACCTCCGCCACCGCTCCTGCCAGCCGCACGAGGAGCTCCGAAGTTTAAAATGAATCTAACTGTGGCAGCAGAGGCAGGGGAGGCTGAGGAGGCGGGGGAGGCTGAAGAAATGGGAAGGCTGAAGAAATGGGAAGGCTGAGGAGGCAGAGGAGGCTGAAGACATGGGGAGGCTGAAGAAATGGGGAGGCTGAGGAAGCGGGGGAGGCTGAGGAAGCGGGGGAGGCTGAGGAGACAGGGGACGCTGAGGAGACGGGGACGCTGAGGAGGCGGGGGAGGCTGAGGAAGCGGCGGAGGCTGAAGAAATGGGGAGGCTGAAGAAATGGAAAGGTTGAGGAGGCAGGGGAGGCTGAAGAAATGGGAAGGCTGAGGAGGCAGGGGAGGCTGAGGAGGCTGTGGCCTCGGCCCCTTCCCGGGGACAATACAGAAGGATATTATGTGTGGGGAGAGTCAGTCTTTTTGTCTGGGGAAGGAGACAGCGGTAGCGGTGGCGTCCCATTCCGGTGGACATCAAAAACAAGCACCCCTCTGTCGGCGGCCTCAAACTAAACACACCCTCACATGCGGATTCACCCAAAAGCACACAAGACACACACTCGCCCACAGACATACAAAAACACGCCCAGATACACAAAACCACACCTCTACAAAAACAAACGCAGACACACAAAACCACATACTAGACATGCACATACACACACGGACCCATTTATCCACATACACAAAAACCCACACTCACACACACTCACCCCTACACAGACTCACATTCACACACACGCCCACACAAAACTCCAGACTCACACGTATAACACCCCTCCACACGCAAACCCACTCATACACATACCCCTACACGCAAACTCAAAAAACTCACCTCTACACACAAAAACCCCTATTCACACCCACTCACCCTCACAAAAATCCACTCATATAGCTACACTCACCCCCTGACACAAATGCCTACTCACCCCCATACAAACACACACACCTACCCCTATACATACGCACACCTACCCCTACACACTCACACCCGCTCCTATATACACACACACACACACACGCCTACCCCTACACACAAAATCTCACCCACACACCCCTACACCCCTACCCACAAACACTCACACCCATCCCTACCTCTCCACACAAAAATGTCGGTATTTGTTAAGCTTACTATGTGCAGAGCGCCGTTCTAAGCGCTGGGGGAGATACAGGGTAATCAGGTTGTCCCACGTGAGGCTCACAGTCTTAATACCCATTTTACAGATGAGGTAACTGAAGCACAGAGAAGTTAAGTGACTTGCCCACAGCCACATAGCTGACTGACACCCACCCATACACCTCTACCCACAAAAACTGCCACCCACCCACATACCACTCCCCACAAAAACTAACACCCACCTACACACCCCTCCCCACAAAAGCTGACACCCATGCACACACCCCTCCCCCCAAAAACTGACACCCACCTACACACTTCTCCCCCAAAAAACTAACACACCTACACACCCCTCCCCACAAAAACTGACACACACCTACACACCCTTCCCACAAAAACTGACACACACCTACACACCCTTCCCACAAAAACTGACACATACCCCTATCTCTCCCTCAAAAACTGACAACTACCTACACACCTCTACCCACAAAAACTGACACCCACCCCTACCCCTCCTCACAAAAACTGACACCCACCTACACACCTCTGCCCACAAAAACTGACACCCATCCCTACCCCTCTCCACAAAAACTGACACCCAGCCACCCACTCGTATCCACAAAAACCGATACACACCCTTACTCCTCCACACAAAAACTGCCACCTACCCACACGCCTCTGCCCACAAAAACTGACACCCATCCCTACCCCTCCCCACAAAACCTGCCACCCACCCACACACCTCTACCCACAAAAACTGCCACCCACCCACACGCCTCTACCCACAAAAGCTGCCACCCTCCCACCCGCCTCTACCCACAAAAACTGACACCCACCCCCACACCCCTACCCACAAAACTGCCACCCACCTCCACACCTCTACCCACAAAAACTGCCACCCACCCACCTCTACCCACAAAAATGGCCACCCATCCCTACCCCTCCCCACCAGAACGGCCACCCGCCCACACGCCCCTCTCCCTCCCCGGCGAGTCACCCCCACACAGAGACACAGCCAGACACACACGCAGGCGGCCCCCGAGAGGCAGCCGTCCCGGGCCGGTTGGGGCTCCGGGGCCTCCTGAGGCCCGGTCCCCTGGCCGTGTCCCGGTGAGGCCCGCAGGCCGCAGGTCGGCACGCACGCCCGCAGACACACGGACAGGCAGGCAGGCAGGCAGGCAGGCAGGCAGGCAGGCAGACAGACAGACAGACAGACAGACAGACAGACAGACAGATGGGCAGCCGGGCTGCCCGGCCCCGGCTCTGGGCCTCGCTCCTCCCGCCATCCCGCACATCATTCATGGGAGGGAGGGAGGGAAGGAGGGCGGGGGCGGCGGCCTCGCCGCCGGGCAACGCTTAACGCTTGGAGCGCCGCGGCGGCGGGGAGGGAAGGAGGGAGGGAGGAAGGGAGGCAGGGAAGGAGGGTCACCGAGCCCCCACCCGGCCCCGGCCCCGGCCCCACCGGGCGGCCCCCGCCTCCTCCTCCCGCCGCCATCAAGGCGAAGGCGGCGTCCTAATCCCGCAGACAAAGAGCCGGATTGTCTGCGGGCCGCGGGCCGGCGCCGGCCTGGCCCCGGGCCCGGCCCCGGGAGCGAGGGTGGCCGGCCCGGCCCGGCCCGGACCCGCCTCCCTCCCCCAGCCCTGCACCTGCCCGCCTTCCTCCTCCTCCTCCTCCTCCCGCCGCCGGCGACCTCGCAGCCGATCGTGCCGAGGGGAGATTAGAGACGATTAATCTATTAGGGCGCTAATTGCCGGGTGGGGAGAGGGAGCGGGGCCGGGGGGCCAAGGGGCCCCCCCGCCCGCATCCCGTCTCCCCCGGACACCGGCCCCGCCCGCCACGGGCTGCTAAGTATAATAATGTGGGTATTTAAGCGCTTACTATGTGATGATAATAATAATGTTCGCATTTGGTAAGCGCTTACTATGCGCGGAGCACCGTTCTAAGCGCCGGGGTGGCTACGGGGTCATCGGGAGGTCCCATGTGAGACTCACAGTCTTCATCCCCATTTTACAGATGAGGGAACTGAGGCCCAGAGAAGTGAAGTGACTCGCCCACAGTCACACGGCCGGAGTGCCGGAGCCAGGATTCGAACCCATGGCCTGTGACTCCCCAACCCGGGCTCTTTCCACTGCTGCTTCTCTAGGTGCCGAACACTAAGCGCTGGGGGAGACCCAGGGTCACCGGGTGGGTCCCCCGGTCTTCCCATTTTCCAGATGAGATCACTGAGGCCCAGAGAAGCGACCTGCCCACCGTCGCCCGGCTGACAAGCGGCAGAGTGGGGATTCGAACCCATGACCTCTGACTCCCAAGCCCGGGCTCTTGCCGCGGAGCCACGCTGCCTCTCTAATAATACTGACGGCCCTGGCCGAGCGCTCGCTCCGGGCCAGGCGCCGTACTGAGCGCCGGGGCGGACGCAAGCCGATCGGGTTGGCCGCGGTCCCCGTCCCGCCCGGGGCTCGCCGCCTGAATCCCCGTTTGACCGGGGAGGGAACCGAGGCCCAAGAGAAGCGAGGCGACTTGCCCGAGGTCGCGCAGCAGACGGTTGGCAGAGCCGGGATTAGAACCCAAGGCTTTCTGACTCCCGAGCCCGTGCTCCACCCTTACAAGACGGACATACCCGAGCCCCGCTGGCCCTGCTGGAGACCCCGGGGGGAGTGAAAACACGACCACAAAAATAATACTGGTGTTTCTTAAGCGCTTACTATGTGCCAGACACCTACTAAGCGCTGGGGTGGACCCAGTCCCCGTCCCACAAGGCGCTCACCGCCTTAATCGCCATTTTAGAGATGAGGCCACTGAGGCCCAGACAAGTGAAGCGTCTAGCCCAAGGCCACCCAGCAGACAAGCGGCGGAGGCGGGATTAGACGCCATGACCCGATTTCCAGGCCCGGGCGCTATCCGCTGCGCCACGCCGCTTCCGCAAGGGAATAAGCACCCTAAGGGGACAACAAACACCCAAGGGGGTGCCCGTTTTCGCCGCCGGCCCAGTGCGAAGGTGGGGTTCCCCGGGCCCCCCCGAGACCGGCGTCCAGCGTCCGGACAGCGACACCCCAACTGGCCTCTGGAGCCCGGCCCGCCGGCTGTTTCCGGAGGAGGCCGGCGTGTCCTGTGGCTTTGTTTCTCTGGCTCCTTCCTCCGGGAACGCCAAGACCGCCCGCCCCCCACCCCCCCGCCATCCTTTGGTCTCCCCCCTCCCCACGTCCCTCCGTCCCCCTCCCCGCTCCCCGCCGCCTAGATCCAGAAGAAAGGAACGTGGCTGAAATCTGTCATCTTTAATTAAAGGCAGCGAGCGGAGCTCGAGGGCGGCACAGGGGACCCCGGGCTGCTGGCCAGCGGAGATGCCATGCGGGGCCGGCGGGGGAGGGGAGCGAGGCCGGGCGGTGGGGACCGCGGGGGAGGGGGCCGGCGGTTGGGGGGGGGGGGGACGAGGATGGGGAGCTGGCTTTTTCCACCCGCCTGTTAACCGATCCGCTGAGTGAGCTTCATTGGCGTCAGCTCCCGAGGTGTCCTTGCACGCCCGTCACCCGGGCCGGGCCCGGAGGGTCGCCGGTCCCTTCCTGCGGGCAGGAGGGAGCGGAGAGGAGAAGGGGGAGACGGGGTGGGGCCCTGGGGAGCGAGGAGACAGAGCGGAGATGGCAGCGGCCGCCCCGGTGATGGAGAGGGGTTGAGGGGGTGGCGGGCTGCGGAGCATCTGCGGTTATCAATCACCGGGTCGGTCGGGTTTCTTGAGCACTCACGGTGGCCGGAACGCCGCGCTGAGCCTTTGGGGGAAGGATGGTATAATGATGATAAAAAGAATGGTTATCTGTTAAACCTTTACTATGTGCCGAGCACTCTTCTAAGCACTGGGGAAGATACGGGTTAATCGGGGTGGACGCGGTCCCACGTGGGGCTCACACTCTTCGTCGTTATTCAGGAGAGGTCACTGAGGCCCAGAGAGGTGAGGCGGCTTGCCCGCGGTCACACAGCGGATGTGGCGAGGCCGGGATATACAGTAAAACCGACACACTCCCTGCCCACTAGGAGTTTAGAGTCTGGGGGTGGGGAAAGACATTAAAAACAAATAAAATGACAGCTGTGGACATAAGTGATTTGGGGCTGGGGGCGGTTAATAATAGTAATTGGGGTATTTGTTAAGCACTTACTACGCGCCAGGCACTGTACTAAGCAGTGGGGTGGATCCGAGCAAATCGGGCTGGGCACGTTCCCTATCCCACGTGGGGCTCACGGTCTCGATCCCCATTTTACAGATGAGGCGGCTGAGGCCCAGAGAAGTGAAGCGACTCGCCCAGGGTCACGCAGCAGACGGGTGGCAGAGCCGGGATTGGAACCCAGGTCCTCCTGTCCCCCGGGCCGGGGGGTTCTCTCGCTAGGCCAGGGTCGATGAAGCCGGGCTGCGGTCCGCGGACGGTCCATTGATCACTTTCTGCTTTCTCCGAGGGTTGGGGGGGGGGACGGGGGGGCGGAGGGAGGGCGAGCCGTGACTTATCTCGGCTCCGTCCTGCGTCTCCGCTGGCCGCCTCTAATGGCTGTTTCCCCGGCCACCCTAAATCAAGCGGATGGCAGCTAATGGCCGTTGCGATGGATCGGTGGGGCCGCGGGGGTCTCCCCCGCAACCGTGGGTGGGGGGCAGCCTGAAATAGGATGAGGGAAGGGGCCGGGGGGAACCAGATACCCCCTCCCCCGGCCGAAGGAACCGGGGGTGCAGGTGGAACGGCAAGATTCTGCAGCCCCCGGAAGGAAGCGTCATCATCGTCACCATTATTATTAACTAGCCGTAATCATTTTAAGTGCTTACTGTGTGCCAAGGACTGTACTGAACTCTGGGGTAGATACAAGATAATAATAATAATAATGTTGGTATTTGTTAAGCGCTTACCATGTGCCAAGCACTGTTCTAAGCGCTGGGGGAAATACAGGGTCATCAGGTTGTCCCACGTGGGGCTCACAGTCTTCATCACCATTTGACAGATCAGGTCACTGAGGCACCGAGAAGTGAAGCGACTTGCCCACAGTGGCGGAGCTGGGATTCGAACCCATGACCTCGGACTCCCAAGCCCGGCCTCTTTCCGCTGAGCCCCGGCTGATAAGCTGAGAATATGTCTGTTGATCGTTACACTCTCCCAAGTGCTCGGTACAGTGCTTTGCCCACAGTGAACGCTCGATAAATCTGGTCGGATGAACGATCGGGTCAGGCACAATCCCCGTCTCACCTGGGGCTCGCAGACTCAGTGGAGGGAGAACGGGCCATTTTCCAGATGAGGAAAGTGAGGCCCGGAAATGTCAAACGACTTGCCCAAGGTCATGCAGCAGGCGGAGGTGGGATGGGAATCCCCGCTTTGCTCCTCTCCTCGGTCTCTTTCCCCACCCGCCCTCTCCTGCCCCGGCCCAACCGGGCCCCCTTCCCTACATGCCCCGACACCCGGGCTCTCTACCAACCCCGGGATCCCGCTGCTCCTTGCGAACTGTCCCTTCCCCACGGACCCCTCTGCTAGGTGGTGTCAGTGATGGGGCTGAGGGGTCCTGGGTGGAGATCACCCCCCCGCCCCCAGTCCCGCCCCCATCTCACCTGGCCCCAAGACGTCACTCATTCATCAATCGGATTTATCGAGCGCTCACTGAGCGCGGACCACTGTACTGAGCGCTTGGGAGAGCACAACGGAACAATAAACAGACACATTCCCGGCCCACAAGGAGCTGTCAGCCTCATATAGGGGTCTCGCCCACAGCCCTTAGGATCACCAGCCCCCCCCAGGCCGGGGGAGGGGGGACCACCGGCCCCCGAGAGAACTTTTCAATGTGGGGAGCATCACACGGGGGTGGGGGCTGCACCTGACCCAACTGTCTTGTACCTCTCCCAGAGCTTAGCACAGAGTAAGCGCTGAGCAAATAGCCAATCGAATTTATCGAGTGCTTACTGTGGGCAGATCACGGGACTGAGTGCTTGGGAGAGTTCAATATGACAATAAACAGACACGTTCCTTGCCCACGGTGAGCTGGTAGTCTAGAGTAATAATACTACTAATAGAAATGGTATCTGTTAGGCGCTATGTCCTAAGCGTTGTCCTAAGTGCCGGAGTAGATACGAGGTCATCGGTCCCTGTCCCACACGGGGCACACGCTCTTAATCCCCATTTTGCGGAGGAGGGAACTGAGGCCCAGAGAAGGAAAAGTGACTCGCCCAAGGTCACACCGCAGACAAGTGGAGGAGCCGGGATTAGAACCCAGGTCCTTCCGACTCCCAGATTCTGCAGCAGGACCGCGTTCTACCGGATTACGCGGTATCGAACCCAGCACCTGGTACAGTGCCTGCCATATATTAAGCGCTTAAGAAATGCCACTAAAAAAAGGGGTTGCGATCCTGGAAGTCAAGGGGAGAGGGGATTGGGGAATTTCCTTTCTGGAGATTTTGAAGGCCAGGATGGATTTGGTCCAGGGCCCCACCTGCAGGCAGTGGGTGGCTGGAATTCATTCGTTCACTCAATCGGATTTATTGAGCGCTTACCGGGTGCACAGCACTGTACTAAGCGTTCGGACGAGTCCAGTAGAACAATAAACAGACACGTTCTCTGCCCACAACGAGTCTACCGTCTAGAGATGAGCATGGAGCCTAGAGACGAGTTTCAGTTCTGTCACACTTTGCCCAACTCCCCGCCGAAGCCCGGACCCACTGCCAGAGGGAAATCGAAGATCAGGCGGTCCAGAAAGGATGCCGGTTTCCATGGTAACGGGGTGGTCACAGGCGTAGCGGGGCGGTTACTGCCGTCTGTCGGCATCTCAATCAAATGATCCATCGGCCTTTCTCTTTTACGGACTTTGTGAGGCGCTTACTCTGCGCCAGGCCCTGGACTAAGCGCTGGGGTAGATCCGACTAAGCGGGTCGGTCGCAGTCCCCGTCCCACGTCGGGCTCGTGGTCTTAAACCCCACTTCCGAGATGAGGGAACCGAGGCACAGAGAAGTGAAGTGAGTTGCCCAAGGTCACACAGCAGACACGTGAGAGAGAGAGGGAGGATTAGAACTCGGGGCCTCTGACTCCCAGGCCCACGCTCTTTCCACGAGGCCAAGGGGCTTATTGAGGACATGATACATGCAGAGGACTGTACCAAGCGCTTGGGAGGGTACACTAGAGTTACTATATAGGATCCTTCCCCACAAGGACCCTATAGTTTAAAGTGTGCAGAGGATCGCACTCAGCACTTCGAAGAGTTCACCTAGAGCCCGGGCTTGGGCATCAGAAGGTCACGGGTTCTAATCCCAGCTCCACCACTTGCCTGCCGTGTGACCCTGGGCCTCAGTTCCCTCATCTGGAAAATGGGGATTGAGACTGGGAGCCCCACGTGGGCCAGGGACTGTGGCCAACTCGATTTGCTCACGTCCACCCCAGCGCTTAGTACAGTGCCTGGCACGTGGTAAGCGCTTAATACCATCGTCATTATTATTACAGTCTGTAGGCACAATCCCCAGGGTCAAGGAGTTTCCGGGCTTTGTCTTGCAGGGCACTGTACTGAACACTTGGGAGAGTCTAATAGAGTTACCAAACAGGATCCCTGCCTTCAACGAGCCTACAGTCTACTGTGCGCAGAGCACGGTACCGGGTTAAGTGATCCACGCAGAGTAGGGCCTCAATCAGGCAAGTCACTTCACTTCTCTGGGCCTCAGTGACCTCATCTGTAAAATGGGGATTAAGACGATGAGCCCCACGTGGGATAACCTTGTATCTACTCCAGCGCTTAGAATAGCATAGAGTGAGCGCTTAACAAATACCATCATCATCATCAGTTCCACTGATTAATTTATAGGCCTCTGTTTTACCAGAAGATTCCATCCTTCGTTCCTTCCATCATATTTATTAAGTGCTTACTGTGTGCAGAGCTCTGCGCTGAGCGCCCGGGAAAGTCCAGCACAACAATAGACAGACACGTTCCCTGCCCACAATTCCTAGGTCCAAACTGATGAAATCCATCAATTCTGAACCGGGGAGATCTTTCGGTTCCGGCTGATCGGCTCTCCCCCGCGGAGGCCAGAGGGACGCGAAGGGGATAAATAGCACAGGGGAAAGGGTTAACGCCACTGCCCCGTCTCCAACCTCGGAAATTCACTAAGGTTCGAGTTCCGGGCAGGGGGTCAGAGTGGGACTTATTTTATCCCACTGGCTCTGCCCTCGCGAGACACCCATCCGGAGGGGAAGGCGGAGGAAGCCGGGGAGGTTAGGGAGCGGGGCTGGGGGACTCCGTCGGCACCCCCGGCCCCCCGCTACTCGGGCACCGGCCTCTCCCCCTCGGAGCACGTGGTTTTCCCGCCGGGTCGGGTCGCTGGATCAGCCCTTCAAAGCCAACGGCCTTTGAGAGGGGGATCTGAAATGGCGGCGGCGAAGCCACCGTCCCTGGGAGCCTCTCTCTGACAGCGGCGGCAGGCGGGGCTCGGGGAGACGCCTCGGGGACCGGGCTGGAGAGGGGGATTCGGGGGATTCTGACCGGAACGGATACTCGAGCGAGGAGCCGAGTAATAGAGGCGGATTAGGCCCCACACCCGGCGCTCCAACGGCTCAAGCATGCTACTCTCCCCCTCTTCAAAGCCTTATCGAAGCCCCATCTCCTCAGAGAGGCCTTCCCTAAGCCCCCCCTCCCCATCTCCCACTCCCTTCCGCCTCACCCTGACCTGCTCCCTTTGTTCATCCCCTCTCCCGTCCCCACACCACTTACTGTCCCTATCTATCATTTATTTATTTATATTAACGTCTGCCTCCCCCCGCCCCTTAGATTTTAAGCTCGCTGTGGGCAGGGGACGGGTCAATTTATTGTTGTATTGTACTCTCCCAAGCGCTTAGTACAACGCTCTGCACGCGGTCGGCGTTCGATAAATACGACTGAATGAACGAATTCATCTTCCGTACCCGCTTCCTGCCCCAACCGGCCCTGGAGACTCACGAGATCCTTCGTGAAATAAAACAGTGCTCGCCCCCCCGGGGATGAATGGAGAGGAGGGTCACGGGGGTCGGGAGATGGGGGTTTTGGACCCCTGGCCTGCTGCGAGACCCCAGGCAGGTCCCCCTCTACCTCTCCGGGCCTCAGTTTCCTCATCTGTAACTCGGGGATGATAAATCCTTGCCACTCCCTCGCTCACGGGGAGGGTGTGAGGACAAAAGGAAATCACTGAGGTGAAAACACCGTGGGAGGAAATGACGGTGCCAACTCAATTTAAGGTGTTATTCGAGAAGGCTCCTTTAGCACTTCAGTCTCTATCAAGTTTATTTATTTCTGTTCACTGCTGGTACCAGCAAATTTTTTTTTTCCCCTCCCGTTCCCCACTGCAGGGCATTATCTGGGTCTGCCTGTCTCACTCATTAGGAGAATGGGGTTCGAGTCCCAGCTCTGCCACTAGCCCGCTGGGCGGCCTCGGGCAGATCGCTTAACTTCTCAGTGCCTCGGTTTCCTCATCTGTAGACTGGGATTCACTACCTGTTCTTCCTCCTCTTTAGACTGGGGAGCCCCGTATGGGAGAGAAACTGTGTCTCACCCGATTATCTTGGATCTACCCCAGGGTTTAGGAGACTGCTTGGCACACAGTAAGCACTTGACAAGTTATTATTAATGTTATTATTATTACCTTAGCTCTGCCACTGGTCTGCTGGGTGAACTTGGGTGTCAGAGTCTCAGCCTTCTGGGCCGCACCTGTAAAATGGGGATAAAATAGATTGTGAGGGCTTATTATCTGATCTAATGATCTTGTACCTCCTCCAGTCCAATGCCCTGGAGCCATTTCTGAGACATTTTTGATTCTGAGTCGTTTCTGCTTCTGATCCTGGCTCCACCACATGTCTGCTGTGTGACCTTGGGCAAGTCACTTCGCTTCTCTGGGCCTCAGTGACCTCATCCGTAAAATGGGGATTGAGACTGTGAGCCCTATGTGGGGCAGGGACTGTGTCCAACATGACTACCTTGTATCTACCTCAGTGCTTAGAACAGCGCTTGACACATAGTAAGCGCTTAACGAGTACCATAATGCTAGTTATTATTATTGGGACTCCATGGCTGTATTTTCTCCAGAACCTTAGCCCTTAGTCTACACTGAATAGAGTAAGCGCTTAACAAATACCATATTATTATCATTATCCGGTGAATTCCCTTGCCTCCAGGGATCTCACCCACCCCCGGAGAGGGCTGCATTTTCTGCCACAAAGGAATCAGGCGTGGACCCCAGGAATCTGATAGTCGGGTACCGGGGAGTGGAGGGGAAGGAGAGAGAGGCGCGAACGGCCGGACAAAGGATGACCTCTCCGTCCCTCTGCCTTCCCAGTACGATGCCCTACTACCAGCAGTCTGGCCCAGAGCGGAACCCGAATGAATAAAAGCGAAGCTCTCCCAGCCGAGACGTCCCGTGATCCCGGGGGATGAGGTCAGGGCGGTGACATTTTTGCTGCGGCGGAGCGGGTGGGACCCCCGAAACCGACCCTGAAACCTCCCATTCTGATTTCAAGGCTTCGAGATCACGTTGACCGCTAATCAGATTAAAGTATTAAACCGGGCTACAAAGTTGCTTCCTTAGGCTCCCAGTTCTCTCCCCTCAGCCCCCTTTCTGCCCTCCCGCCGTCTGCTTTCTTTTCCTCAGCAACAGCTCGGGCTGCCCAAGCGCTCTTCGCTTACCAGGTCCTACCCGCTGGACATCTCCAAGCCCTGGGCAGGCTTCATAATAATAATAATAATTATTATGATTATGATACTTTAGCGCTCGTTATTTGCCAGCACTGTTCTAAGCACTGGGGTAGACACAAGGTAATCAGGTTGGACATCTTGTCCCACACCGGGCTCACACTCTTAATCCCAGTTTTGTACAGATGAGGGAACTGAGGCCCAGAGAAGTTAAGTGACTTGGCCAAGGTGACACAGCAGACGTGCGGCGGAGCTGGAATTAGAACCCGAGCCCGCGCCCTGACCGCTAAACCACGCCGCTTCACCCCAGCGGGGATCTGGGGCAGCTCTCTGGGTTGAGAGGAGCCCCCCAAGCCCCCCCAACCCCCCAGTTCTGCAGAAAGGGGCCGGCAAGGGACCGCTTGGACCACCGGCTCCAGCCCGGCTGGAGACCCCCTCCCCGGGGACTGACGGGCGGTGGACGCCCCTCGGATAACTTCCAACCGGGGGGAAGGGGATGCGGGCGAGGGGCTTCGGGGATAATGAAGAAAGCCCCAGAACTGGCGGGTGGTGAGCGCCTTCGAGGGGTCGGTACACTTTTAGCAATTAGAGGGTTAAGTTTCTTTGGGTCCTTGCTGTGTTAGCTGGAAAGGAATGAAGTGTCAAGTATGTTCTCACCACAGCAGGCTGTTGGAAAGCAAGTCCCCCCCACCACCCCGGTCCCCCCAACCTCCCCCTCCTCTCTCTCACACACTCACACACGCACGGACCCACACCTCCCACTGCTATGCCCAAATAATTTTCTATCCTCCAGAGGCTCGGGATGCCAGACAAAATCCGCAAGCCCGACTCTGATTCATTGCAAAAGGATGCAGAGGCAATAGTCCCTTTTCACCAGGTTTCCCTTCCGCCGGCTGGCACCCCTCTCCTCCAGCATTTTGGGAACTTTGAGCAGCGTCTCCCCCCCTCCCCAGATCGATTCTCCCCTCACCGCCCCCCCACCCTTCAAGGGAGAGGAGGGTGGGAGGGGGAGTCGGTTCACATCAGACAGCCTCCTAGGAAGCCGGCCTCAACGTGCTAATTAGCTTCCTATTTAGAAGTAAATAGGTATGATTGGCGGCAATTTCCTGGCTGTAAGGGTAATTATTTGTTTCGAGCCGTCTGCGGAACCAGGTGAAATAGGAAACTCAATTCAAAGGGAAGTTTCCTCTTCCCACCGAGCCGGGCTAGGATCGGGTCTGAAATTCCTCTTTTTTTTTTTTTTTATATATTTATAGTGCGCCGTCTCCATGGAAACCTGCAGAGGAGGTCACGGTAGCTAGGCCTCGCCATCACCCCGGCTCGCTCGGGGGGGATTACGGTTTCGCCTCCGGGCAAGGAGGGAAGGGGGGTTCGCGGGTCCCGGGGCTGGGGGAGACTCCCGGGACTGGGGGACGGTTCCCAAAACGCTTCCCACCCCTCCCCCTCCGTGGGCAGGGACCCCTGGGGCCGGGAGGCCTGGGAAGATTTATGGGCGTCCTCCCCGCGTGCTCATTAAAGCCGGGGCCGGAGGGGGCTTTAATCAGCCGTAAATCGGGAGGGGATCGAAGTCCCCTCGGTCGTGGGGGGAGGGAGGGGGGTCTTGCTGGAGCCCCCGACCTCCTGGGTCCCACCTACCCGCGTTTCAGCAGGAGCCGGCGCGCTCGCCCGCTTTGCGCCGACGGCCGTCTCCATCCAGCCCGGCCCTGTTACTGACAGACGTGTTTCACTCAGTCGGGTTGTATTGAGCGCCTACTGCGGGCACAGCACTGTGCTAAGCGCTCGGAACGTACAGTGCCGCACTAGAGAGAGGGACAATCCCTGCCCACAACGGGCTCACAGTCTAGAGGTCTTAGTTGTGCGCCGACTGTGCGCCGGGCGTTCCACTAAGCACTGGGCTTGACACGGTCCCCGTCCCACACGGGGCTCCCGCTCCCCGTCCTGCAGAGGAGGGAACTGAGGCCCAGAGGCGGGAGGTTGGTATTTGTTAAGCGCTTGCTAGGTGCAGAGCACTGTTCTAAGCGCTGGGATAGATCAGGTTGTCCCACGTGGGGCTCACGGTTTTAATCCCCAGTTTACAGATGAGGGAACTGAGGCACAGAGAAGTGAAGTGATTTGGGTCACACAGCAGACAGGTGGTGGGGGCCGGGATTAGAACCCACGACCTTCCGACTCCCAGGCCCGGGCTCTATCCACTAGGCCGTGCTGCTTCTCAGGACTAATGAGGACGGTATTCGTCGAGCACTTACCATGTGCCAAGCACTCTTCTAAGCACTGGGGTAGATACAGGGTAACCGGGCTGCCCCCCGCTCACAGTCCCCATTTTCCAGATGAGGGAACGGAGGCCCGGGGAAGTGAAGCGACCTGTCCAAGGTCACAGAGCCGACAAATGGCGGGGCCGGGATGAGAATCCAAGTCCTCTGAGTCCGGGAGGGGAGAGGGCGAGGTGCCCGCTCCATACAGCACGGGGGACGGCGCTGGCAGGGCCGCCTCATTATCGCATCCCTTATTACGGGCGAGTCTGCCGGCGCGGAGGGCAGGGAGCTGGCATCCTCGCCAGCCGGGGAGAAGCCCCCTCCTCCGCCGGCCGCCTGGAGCGCAGACAGGCGGAGACCCGGCCTCTTTACAGCCCACTGCATCCTCCCTCGCAGCCCTGGAAACGCCGGCTCCTTGCGCCAATCGGCCGGGGCCGCCCGCGCCATGGCAACCGGCTCGGCTGCTCGCCGGCTCCCGGGTCCCCCCCGGCCCCACGGGGCGAGCACACCTGCGAGGAGGGGCGGGGGGGAGGAGGGAGAGCCGGAAAGGGCACCCGGGATCATCCGTTCGATAACGATGATAATAATTACGGTATTGGTTAAGTGCTTACCATGTGCCAGGCCCGGTTCGAAGCGCCGGGCCGCCAAGGAGCTAAGGAAATACATGGAAATCAGGTGGGACAGAGTCCCTGGCCCAGGTGGGGCTGACGGTCTCAATCCTCATTTTACAGATGAGGGAACCGAGGCACAGAGAAGTGCCTTGCCCAAGGTCACGCAGCAGACGTGTGGCAGAGCCGGGAATAGAACCCACGACCTCTGACTCCCAGGCCCGTGCTCTTTCCACTAGGTCATGCCGCTGAGGTACTGCCTGCCTTATCGTTATTATCATTCTTATTATTAGGATATTTGTTAAGTACTTACTAAGTGCCAGGCACTGTTCTAAGCACCGGGGTAGATACAAGATAATAATAATAATAATGTTGGTATTTAAGCACTTACTATGTGCAGAGCACTGTTCTAAGCGCTAGGGTAGATACAGCGTCATCAGGTTGTCCCACATGAGGCTCCCAGTCTTAATCCCCATTTTACAGATGAGTTCACTGAGGCCCAGAGAAGTGAAGTGACTTGCCCGCAGGCACCCAGCTGTCAGGTGGCAGAGCGGGGATTCGAACCCATGACCTCTGACTCCCAAGCCCGGGCTCTGGCCGCTGAGCCACGCTGCTTCTCCTAAAGTGCTCTGCCCACAGTAAGCGCTCAATAAATACCACCGATCGATCGATCGACGGGAAGGGGGTGGGGGGGATCAGAGCGCAGCACGGCCTATCCACGGCCTCTGGATAGAGCACGGGCCTGGGAGTCACGAGGTCACGGGTTCTGCACCCGGCTCTGTCACTTGTCTGCTGCGTGACCTTGGGCGAGTCACCTCACTTCTCTGGGTCTCAGTTCCCTCATCTGTAAAATGGGGATTGAGACTGTGAGCCCCTTGTGGGACAGGGCCTGCGTCCAAGCTGATTCGCTTTTATCTACCCCAGGGCTTAGACCGGTGGCTGGCGCACTGTAAGCGCTTAGCCAATACCATCGTCGTCCTCGTTATTATTAATCAAGCGCGGGGATCCATCGGAACTGAGCGGGCCAGCCCACGGAGGGGTTAAAGAGAGGCAGAGCCTGTTTTCCGGGCTCCCCTGGCCCGGCTCCGGGGCTCGGCGGATCAGCTGACCGGCAGGACCCCCCCCGGGGGAGCAAGGATGGCGAGCTGGAGGCTGCAGTGGCCCCTTTCCCTGCCAAGGCTGCGGCGGCGGCTGGTGGAAAACGCCCCCCACCCCCGCACCCCTTTGTCTCCGCAGGAACAGGCGGCCTCCCCTCCCCTAGACCCCAGGCCCGGCCACCCCAGGCTGGGTTTTCCATCCGGCTCCCGGCAGCTGTCAGGGGACGGGGCTGACCTTCTCCAAACAGGGAGTTTCAATTAACTGGAAATCAGATAAGCGAGGCCCGGACGGTATCTCCTGTCCACGGCGGCTTTCATCCCCCCCGGCCCCCCCAACCCCCGGCCCCCCGCCCCAGCTCGGAGCTCAGTCCCACGGCGAGGACAATAAGGACGCTCCAGGTTGGCACTGCGGAGGCAGGGTGGGGCTGTCACTGAGGGAGGACCCGGGGATGGGGGGGCTTCTCCTTTGGGGTATCCTGAAGGAAGGGGGCGGCGCACAAGCCCTGGGGGTCTCCGAACGGAGGGTCCCTGACCCCCTTTTACAGAAAAAATGGAATTCGTTCATCACTATGTGCCACGCGCCACATTACGCGCTGGCGAGGATGCAAGCTCATCAAGTTGGACAAGGTCCCCGTCCCACAGGAGGATCACAGTCTTCATCCCCAGTTTACGGATGAGGCAACTGAGGCACAGAGACTTGGCCGAGGTCACAGAGCAGACAGAGGGGCGAAGCCAGGGTCAGAACCCAGGCCCCGGCCTAGCGGCAAGAGCCCGGGCTTGGGAGTCAGAGGACGTGGGTTCTAATCCCCGCTCCGCCACTTGGCTGCTGTGTGGCCTCGGGCAAGTCACGTCACATCTCCGGGCCTCAGTTCCCTCATCTATAAAATGGGGATTACGACCGCGAGCCCCACGTGGGACGACCTGGTTACCTTCTATCCACCCCAGCGCTGAACAGATATCATAATCATTATTATTCCTCTCGGTCCTCTGACTTTCAGCTGTTTCCACTAGGCCACACCGCTTCCCTCCCGTCTCACAAAACGCACTGCCCCTTCTGGGGGTCTAATACGAGGGGAAGCGGGGGACGGGATGACCGGGGAGGTGACTTCGGGACCCTGGTGGTTTTTCCTCTCAGACTGGGGTCAAGGCTGTGGCCCACAGCAGATCGAGACCCCGTGGTTCCCGAGGGCCGTTCGGATGACGCCGGAATGACGTCGCGTGCCCCTCCCCAGGCGCCAGCCAGAGCTCGGTTCAGTCGCCCCTCTCCCCTTCCTGCTGACAGGGGAGGGAGATACTGTTGACCACGTGCTAATCGGGGAGGGCAGGGGCGAGATGTCGGTTTGAATCGACCCCCAGCTCCCAATCGGGAGGTCCCTCGTGCTCCTATATGAAATCAAGCTGCAATCCCATGTTTTTTTTTAATGGTATTGAGCACTTACTACGTGCCAGGCGCCGTTCTAATCCCTGGCAAGCTAATCAGACTGGATTGAGTCCTGGTCCCACATGGAGCTCATAGTTTTCATCCCCAGATGGGGGAACTGAGGCACGAGAAGTGAAGTGACTAGCCCAAGGTCACACAACAGACAAGCGGCAGAGCGGAGATTAGAACCCAGGTCCCTCTGACTCCCACTCTATCCATTAGGTCGTGCTGCTACTCTACAAGAAAAAGAGACTGAGTTACTGATTTACAAAAGAACGTAGTCTAATTTTTTAAATGGAATTTATGCGCTCACTCTTGTGCCAGTCACTATGCTGAGCTTTAGGATAATCAGGGTGGCCACAGATCACGTCCCATAGGATGCTCGCAGTCTCAATCCCCATTTTACAGATGAGGTAACCGAGGCACAAAGAAGTGAAGTGACCTACCCAAGGTAAGGGCTCAGAAAAGCAGCAGAGCCTGGATTAGACCCCAGATCCTTCTGACACCCAGTCCTGTGCTCTATCCACTAGGCCCTGCTGCTTCTCAATCTGCACTGAGAGACCAATCCATCAGTGGTATTTATTGAGCATTTACTACGTGCAGAACACTGTACTGAGCACCACAGAGAGTACTGTACAACAGAATTAGCAGACACATTCCCTTCCCATGACCATTTCTAGGTCAGATCCACACCCCACCAAGGCCAGGACTTTGTCTCCAACAGGGCACCAGGGTGCTTGGAGGGAAGCAGCGTGGCTGAGTGGAAAGAGCCCGGGCTTGGGAGTCCGAGGTCATGGGTTTGAATCCCGGCTCTGCCGCTTGTCAGCTGTGTGACTGTGGGCAAGTCACTTCACTTCTCTGGGCCTCAGTGACCTCATCTGTAAAATGGGGATTAACCTAGAGCCTCACGTGGGACGACCCTGTATCTACCCCAGCACTTAGAACAGTGCTTGGCACATAGTAAGCATTTAACAAATACCAACATTATTATTTATTATTAGTCAGTCTCCTGGACACCCTTCCTCATACAGAAGAATGTCCAGCCAAGGACATCTGTCCTTCCTCCAGTGACCCAGCACCAACCATCCAACACCCTTGACTGTCCCCTCTCCATCCCTGACTCTCCCCAGTGACCCAGCACGGACCACCCCACGCCCCGACTCTCCCCTCTCCATCCTTGAATCTCCCCCAGTGACCCAGGACGGGCCATCCAACACCCCGATTCTCCCCTCTCCGGCCTTGACTCTCCCCCAGTGACCCAGGACGGGCCATCCAACACCCCTGACTCTCCCCTCTCCATCCCTCTCTCTCCTATCGTCTCTCCTGCCACTGACCTCTAGCTCACGCTCTCCCGTGGGCCTGGAACTCCCTCCTCCTTCACATCTGATACTCCACCGCTCTCCCGTTTGAGAGCCCAAAATGGGACAGGGACCGTGTCCAACACTGATTAACTTGTATCTACCCCGGGTGCTTAGAACAGTGCTTGGCACATCGTAAGCGCTTAAGTACAATAATTATTATTCAAAACCTTCCTAAAATCACATTTCCTCTAAGAGGCCTTCCCTGACAAAGCCCTTCATTTCCCCCTCTGCGGCTACTAGTAATTATAGTATTGGCTAAGTGCTTACTATGTGCCAGGCACTGTACTAAACACTGGACTCTGAACTATGAACTTTTAGACTGTAAGCCCGGTGTGGGTAGGGATTGCCTCTATTGCTGAATTGTACTTTCCAAGCGCTTAGTACTGTGCTCGGCACACAGTAAGTGCTCAAAAAAACGACTGAATGAATGAATGAACTTAGCCAATGCCCTTTCTCCTAGACCATGCTGCTACTCACGCCTGCTGTGGACAGCGTGCTATACTATACTGAACACCTGCTATGTGCAGAGCACTGTACTGAATGCTTGCTTTGGACAGAGCGCTATACTGAATGCCTGATATGCGTGCAGAGCCCAAATGTACAATGCCCCTCTAGACTGCACGCTCACTGTGCGCAGGGAGCGTGTCTGTTGCATTATCCACTCCCAAGCGCTTAG
Organism: Ornithorhynchus anatinus; assembly: GCF_004115215.2. Classification (NCBI taxonomy): domain Eukaryota; kingdom Metazoa; phylum Chordata; class Mammalia; order Monotremata; family Ornithorhynchidae; genus Ornithorhynchus; species Ornithorhynchus anatinus. The sequence continues at coordinate 2,710,518 of NC_041750.1, forward strand.
TACAGTGCTCTGCACACAGTTAAGAGCTCAGTAAATACGACTGACCGACTGACTTGCACCCCAGGCCGCTGGCTGGTCCCACCTCCTCTCCCAGAAACCTGTATTCCCAATTCTGTCCAATGGGAAGATGGGATACCCACCCCCGGTATCCCCAACCTGGGGCCTGGCAGATCTTGAAATTCCCCACCAGCCACGGCGCCACCTCCGTATCGAGTACGGGCATCCCAGCAAGAGCAGAGATGGTCAAGGTGCCCATCTAGGGTAGAGGATTCGAACCCAGGACCCCACTCTGCCGCATCCAGTACGGTGCCCCCACATGCAGTAGGTGCCCAGAACAGGCGGTGGCTTTCTAGTGGGGTTTTGAGGGCGACTCATGCTTGGAACAAACTCCACCTCCAGGAGGTCTGCCCAGATTAATTCTCTCTTCCACAGCCCCACATACCTCCGGATCATGCCTCCATTAGGAATTCAGTATTTCAGTGATCTGAAAGCTTGTTGTGGGCAGGGAATGTCTCTCCCAAGTGCTCAGTGCAGTGCTCTGCGAGCAGTATGCGCTCAATAAATACGCTTGACTGGCTACTGGTGTCGGCTCCGCTCCCACCTTGCTGTGTGACCTGGGACAAGCTGCTTCACCTTTCTGGGCCTCAGCTTCCCCATCTGTAAAATGGGGATAAGACAGATTGTAGGGGGCAGGTTACAATTGACTACAGGGCCTAAAGGCCCCACTAGACTGTCAACTTCTTGAGGGCAGGGATCATATCTACTGAGTCTACTGACCTCTCCTAAGTACTTAGTGCTCTGCACACAGTAGATTGTAAACTCCTTGAGTGCCTACGAACTCTATTGTTCTCTTCTAAATGCTTAGTTCAGTGCTCTGCACATGAACTCTATTGTACTCTCCCGAGCGCTGGGTAAAGTGCTCTGCTCACGGTAAGCACTCAATCAATACCATTAATCGATTGACTGCTGATTGCTGTCAGTGACAAATCTTCAACTCGCTGTCCTATGCCATGATGGCTATTTTCTGAGCGACATTTCTGGGGGGAGTTGAAATCCCAAATGCCAAACTCCTCAGGCTTCGGGCAGAAGCTCCCAGAAGAGTGATCGGCACACGGTATGCGCTCAGTAAATACGACTGATTGAGGGCAGGGACTCAGTTCGATTTACTTAGTGCTCACCGTGTGCGGAACACGGCACTAAGCCCTTGGGAAAGTACAATAACTGACACATTCCCTGTCCACGGGGATCTTATAATCTAGATTGACTGGTTCTTGACTACCTAGAAGAGATAGGAAGGAGGGCAGAGGATTCATTTCCTCTGAAGACCCTAAGGGAGTTAGGGAAGGCCTGGAAAGCAAAGGTCGCAGAGCAGAGACAGAGGGAGAGAGGGAGAGAGGGAGAGAGACAGGGGGAGGCAAGGAGAGACAGAAGAGAGAAGCAAGGAGAGAGACAGAGACTGAGAGAAAGACAATTAATATTAATAACTGTGGTATTTGTTGAGCACTATGTGCCAGGCACCGTTCTAAGACTGGAGTAGATAAAAAAAGATCATCGGGTTGGACACGGTCCCTTATCCCACCTAGGGCTCATCATCTTAATCATCATCTTTTACAGATGAAGAAACTGAGGCCCAGAGAAGTGAAGTAACTTACCCGAGATCACACAGCAGACAAAGTGGGGAGCCGGGATCAGAACCCGGGTCCTTCTGACTCCCCGGCCCCGGCTCTATCAATTAGGCCACGCTGCGTCTCTTCCTGACAGAGAAAGTCAGAGACGGAGGAAGACAGAGAGGCAGAGAGAAAGAGTGAGAAGCAAAGACGGAGAGGCAGAAACAGGGAGAGACGGATCCACAGAGATACACGCCTACACAAAAAGACGGAGGCGTTGGCTGCCCACGTCCAACAAGCTTTATGCCCACGCCCAACAAGCTTTATGCCCACGCCCCTCCCTCGGTTTCATCCTCCCCCCAAAATCCCCTCCCGGGGGGGCCACCCACGGGCACTTCCTTTAAGCATCCTGGTGCCCGGCTGGTCGGGGACAAGAGCCCGGGGCCCGCGGGCCCGAGGGAGACCCAAGGAGGGCCAAGTCTGGGGTGGGGGGAGGCGCGATGACCTCTAGCTCTCCCCTTTTCCCTCTCCCTCCCACCCCTCGGCCCCTCCCCTGCCAAGCCCCAGGCTGGCACCGCCCACCCGCGCCGAGGTCTGCCAAGCCCCCGGGGCTATTTCCGTCACAGAGAGCCTCTATTCCCCAGGCGGTGAGCGCAAAGAGGGTCTCTCTGCCTTAGGGGCTGGCGGGGGTGGGGGAGCACACATATACCCACCCACCCACACTCCTATATCCTCACCCTCACACATGCTCACACCCACCCACCCACACTCACATTCATACCCACCCACGCTCGCACACATTCACACGCAGTTTTATACACACGCACGCACGCACACACACACTCTCTCTCTCTCTCTCATCTCCCCCTTGATCTGGCTGGCAGGAGGCACAGAGCAGGCAGTGTTTCTGCCCGCCCCTCTCCCTCCATCCTGTGTGGTCAGACTAATGGGTGGGGAGGAAGCCCGGAGTCCAGGCTAGAGTGCCCCGTCCGTCCGTCCATCCGGCTGGCCGAGGCGGGGGTGGGCCGGTCTCTCTCCCCCTCAACCGCCCCCCTCCTCTCCTCCAAGCAGGCCAGGCCCGAGGGAAGCCACCAGATCCCGGCAACAAGCGGCCTATTTATAATGGCGGTGTTCATCAGCGCTCATCATGTGCCAAGCACTGTGCTGTTTCCAACCCTTCACCGGCTCTGGCCGCTCTGGCCTCACTGGCCCCCGCCCCAACCCCCAGAAGCTGAGGCGGGGGTCTCCTCGATCTGTGAGCTGTAGTAGTCCCGCCTGGACTGTCTTGATGGCGTGAGGCAGTGGGGACTAATGGAAAGAGTCAGAGGGTCTGGATTAATCATAATGATTTAATAATCATATAAAAATAACAACCGTGGCATTTGTTAAGCACTTACTAAGTGCCAGGCACCGTATTAAGCGCCGGGGTAGGTACAAGTTAATTGGGTCGGATGCCATCCTTCTCTCACATAGGGCTCACAGTGTTTATCCCCGTTTTATAGATAACTGAGGCACAGCGAAGTCACGTCGAACCTTCACCCGAGGTCACCCAGCAAACAAGAGGTAGAACCGGGATGGGAACCCAGGTCCTTCGGACTCCCGGGCCCGTGCTGGTTCCCGATCCCGGCTCCGTCACCTGCCTGCCGTGTGATCTTGGGCGGATGGCTCGGCTGCTCGGTGCCCCAAGTTTTCCCAGCTCTAAAGCGGGGTTTCATTACCCATTCTCTCTCCCCCTTAGACCGGGAACCCTAAATGGGCTAGACACTGGGTCCGATAGGACTATCTGGTATCCATCCCAGCGCTTGGCACATAGCGAGGATCTAACCCCCGTGACCTCGGGGACGGAGGGAGGGACCCACGGGGGACCATCTGGGGAGGGGTCAGCCCCGTCCCCTCCCCTGACGGTCCCTTGGGCGGTGCGGGGGTGGATTCTGAGTCACCAGGCAGGGTGACGAGGTTGTGGACTCTCCGGCTCCCACGGTCACAGCCTACCGCCCCCCTACGCGGCCCCACACACGCCGAGGACCTTTCACCCCCTTACCCCAGCTGAACCCCTGCTTCTCTCCCTCCCTCCCCGGAGCTGAGGGGGTGGTTGCCTTCTTCTCTCCGACTGACTGCCCCCTCCTCTCCCCAGAAGGCTCCGGGTGCTTCCCCCCCTCAGAGGAGGCTGCGGTGACTCACCGCCCCCATTTAAATCTCATTAGAGCATCGGAGCGGGGAGGAAGAAGATCCGGACTGGCTGTTTCTGGGGGCTGCTGCGGCAGTGGCAAGCTCGCTGGGTGGGCTGCAGCTTGGGTGCCAGCTCTGCGGTGCGGGGGCCGGTGCCCCCCGCCCATCTCCTCCCGTCACGTTCCAGCTGCAGGGGGAAGAAGGCAGGGTCCCCTCCACATAACAATAATTACGTTGCTTGTTAAGCGCTTACTATGTGCCAAGTGCTCAGTCCAGCCTTGTGCACACCGAGGAGCAGCGTGGCCTAGCGGATAGGGCCCGGGCCTGGGAGTCGGAAGCTCCCGGGTTCTAATCCCCGCTCCACCGCTTGTCTGCTGTGGGACCTGGGCAAGCCACTTAACTTCTCTGTGCCTCAGTAATCGCCTCTGTAAAATGGGGATTAAGATTTGTAAACCCCACCGTGGGACAACTTGATATTCATTCATTCAATCGTATTTATCGAGTATCTATGCCAGCGCTTAGAAAAGTGCTTGGCATAAAGTAAGCGCTTAACAGATACCATTATTCGTCACAACTTCTCTGTGCCTCAGCTACCTCATCTGTAAAATGGGGATTAAGACTGTGAGCCTCATGTGGGACAACCTGATTAACCTGTATACCCCAGCGCTTAGAACAGTGCTCTGCACATAGTAAGCGCTTAAATACCAACATTATTATTATTACCCCAGCACTTACTACAGTTCTTGGCACATAGAAAGCCCTTAATGAATACCAGAATTATCATTAATCATTATTATTCTAACTCTACTGGCTCTCCGAAAGGATTTAGGACAGTGCTCTCTCAAACACTCTCAAACTCCTTAAGGGCAGGGGACATGTCTAAGTCTGTTGGATTCTCCCGATTGCTCGGAAGAGTGTTTTGCATACCACAAAGTGGAAGCTACTTGAAGGCAGGGATTGAGGTCTACTTATTATCACTGCTCTCCCAAATACTTACTATTATGCACCCAACAGGTCCTCAAAAAATACTGCTGATTGATTAATTGAAAGTAACCGTAATAGCCCCAAGAGAATGAAGACAAACATTCCATTCTCTGATCCTTTTATCTTCCTTTCCTTCTGCCCCCGAGGACAGACTGACAGAGATAAAAAAACAAAAAAGGGGAGACTTCAAGAGACAAGGGAGAGGCTAGGGGATAGAGAAAGAGAGGGAGGTGGGGAGAAAGGGAGAGAGATTGAGACAGAGAAAAAGAGAGGGAGAGAGATTGAGAGGGAGAGAAAGGAAGAAATTGAGATTGAAAGAGACAGAAATAGAGAAAAAAAGAGATGGTGAGAGATTGAGAGAGACTGAGAGACACAGAGAGAGAAAGGGAGGAAGAGGGAGAGAGGAAGAGCGAGAGAGGGAGGGATGAAGAGAGGCAGAGAAAGGGATAGAGAGTGAAAAATGCAGAGAAAGGGAGAGATGGTGGGAGGGAGGGGGAAGGAGAGAAAGGGAGAGAGATTGAGAGAGACAAAGAGATGGAAGGAGGAAGATGGGGAGAGGGAAAGGGAGAGACAGAGAGACAAAGAGCGGGAAGGAGGATGATGGGGAGAGGGAAAAGGAGAGACTGAGAGAGACTGAACGGAAGAGGCAGAGGGAGGGAGGAGTGGAGAAAGGGAGATTAAGAGAGACAGAACGAGAGGGAGGGAGAAGAGAGGGAGAGAAAGAGAGGGATTGAGAGAGGCAGAAAAGGAGACAGAGGGAGGGAGATTGAGAGAGACAGAGAAAGGGAGAGACAAAGGGAGAAAGACTGACAGAGAAAGGGAGAGACAAAGGGAGAGAGATTGAGAGACAGAGGGAGGGGGGAAGAGAAGGGAGAAAGGGAGAGAGATTGAGAGAGACAGAGAAAGGGAGACAGAGGGAAGGAGATTGAGAGAGACAAAGAAAGGGAGACAGGGAGGGAGCTTGAGAGAGACAGGGAGAAGGAGAGAAAGGGAGAGCGACAGAGTAGGGAGAGGCAGAGGGAGAAGGGGAAAAGGGAGAGAGATAGAGAGTCAGAGAGAAAGGGAGGGAGGAAGGGGGGAGGGAAAAAGGGAGAGATTGAGAGAGGCAGAGAAAGGGAGATTGAGAGGGCCAGAGAGAGACAGGAATGGAGAGAGGAAAAGAGAGGGGGGAGAGATGGAGAGGGAGGGAGCGGTGAGGAGTGTCCTTTGCAGGCCTGGGCCCCGGCTGCGTGGCAGAGAGCAATTATCACTCAGGCTGAGAGCAGCCGCCCGCAGTGAGAGAGGCGCAGAAAACCCTCCTCCTCCTGCCAGCTCCGCGCTGCCCTGTGGTCTTCCCTGCTGCCTCTTCCCACCCAGGCTCTGCGGCCCTCCTCACCCACGGTGCCCATCTCCTCCAAGGAGCGGGAACTCCCTAAGTCACCGAGCAGGTGGCAGATCACCCCCAGACTCTTGCCAAGGGGAGGAGCGTGGCCTAGTGGTTAGCGGACGGGCCTGGGAGTCAGAAGGACGTGGGTTCTAATCCCCCCTCCGCCTCTTGTCTGCTGGGTGACCTTGAGCGAGTCACTTAACTTCTCTGGGCCTCAGTTACCTCATCTGTAAAAATGGGGATGGAGACTGTGAGCCCAATGTGGGACAGGGACTGTGTCCAACCTGATTAGATTGAATCTACCCCAGCGCTTGGAAGAGTGCTTGACACATAGTAAGTGCTTAACCATTCTAGTATTCACCATTTTAATTATATTATGAAGATCTCACTCAGCCAGACTCCCTTCCACAAGGTCCGGGGGGGGGGGGGGGGGGGGGGGGTTAGGGTCCAAAGGGGACTGAGCTGAAACTGATTTTCTTCTAGCCCTGAAGGCAGAACTGGAGAAAATTCAAATTCCTAGAGTCACTTTGCTCCCCTCCCCCTCCCCCCCGGAGCTGCAGCAGAAAGGATCAGGGTTAGACATTAGGAAGAACCTTCCCCTCCCCACAGCCTTTATATACATATCTGTAATTTTATTTATATTGTTTGTCTCCCCCTCTAGACTAAACTCATTGTAGGCAGAGAACACGGCTACTTACTCTTGTTACCCTGAACTCCCCCAAGGGCTTAGTATTCATTCATTCAATCTTATTTATTGAGCACTTACTATGTGCAGAGCACTGTATTGAGCACTTGGGATAGTACAACAGAGTTGATAGATGTTCCCTGCCCACAAGGAGCTGACAGTTCAGAGGGGGAGACAGACATTAAAATGAATTTAGAATTAAAATGATAAAGACCTAAGTGCTTTAGGGCGGAAAGTGTGGTGAATATCAAGTATTTATAGGGGACAGATCCAAGTACATGGGTGATGCAGAGGTAGTCAGAGAAGACCTCTTGGAGGAGATGTCTAATAAGGAAGAAAAATCTCCCTCTGGAGGAGTGTGAGCCCCAGGAAGGGGGAGATGTGGGTTGGGCTGCTCCTTAAAGCAGTAGCATGTCCTAGGGGAAAGAACTGGGGCCTGGGGCTCAGAGTACTTGGGTTATAATCCCATCTCTGCCAATTGCTTGCTTACCTTGGGTAAGTCACTTCACTTCCTCTGTGCCTGTTTCCTTGACTGTGAAACAGATATTCAAAACCTGTGGATAGAGCAGAGGCCCAGGAGTCAGAAGGACATGGGTTCTAATCCCGGCTCCTCCCCTTGCTTGTTGTCTGGCCTTAGGCATTCATTCAATCGTATTTATTGAGCGCTTACCGTGTGCAGAGCACTGTACTAAGCGCTTGGAAAGTACAATTCAGCAACCAATCGCGACAATCCCTGCCCAACAATGGGCTCACAGACTAGAAGGGGGGAAAGCACACATCAAAACAAGTCATTTCACTTCCCCGGTCCTCAGTTCCCTCATCTGTAAAATGGAGATTGAGACTGTGAGCCCCACATGGGACAAGGACTGTGCCCAACCCTTTCTGCTCGTGCCCACCCCAGCCCTCAGTACAATGCCTGGCACCTAGTAATCGCTTAATCGTTGAGCAGCAGCGTGGCTCAGTGGAAAGAGCCCCGGCTTGGGAGTCAGAGGTCACGGGTTCGAATCCCAGCTCTGCCACTTGTCAGCTGTGTGACTGAGGGCAAGTCACAACTTCTCTGTGCCTCAGTTCCCTCACCTGCAAAATGAGGATGAAGACTGGGCGCCTCACGTGGGACAATCTGCTAACCTTGTATCTACCCTGGTGCTTAGAACAGTGCTCTGAACATAGTAAGTGCTTAACAAATAATAATATTGTTGGTATTTAAGCGCTTACTATGTGCACAGCACTGTTCTAAGTGCTGGGGGGGATACGGGGTCATCAAGTCGTCCCACGTGAGGCTCACAGTTTTATCCCCATTTTACAGTTGAGGTCACTGAGGGCCACAGAAGTGACTTGCCCAAAGTCACACTGCTGAGAAGTGGCAGAGGTGGAATTCGAACCCATAACCTCTGACTCCCAATCCCATCCTCTTTCCACTGCAACCACGCTGCAAATACCAACATTAATAATACCAACTACCATAACAAAGGCCATTAGTAACAGCACAGTGCTTGGCACTTAATAAGCCCTAACAGTGACCATTTAACAACCAAAAAAAATAGGATTGAAGGGTTTTGCTCCCACCCACCCTCTCTCTCAGAGGTGGGAGCCGTGGGCAATGGAGGCAGGAGGTGGAAGGGAGGGAAATAAACCCTCTCCCCTGCCTCATCTCTGCTTTTTCTGAGCTTTATCTTCGTTTCCTCGAAGGGCAGCCAGGCGAGGCAGCGGCCTTATGGAGGCGCCGGGCCGAGAAGAACCGTAAATCTCGCGAGATTTCGTCGGGCGGGGGTCGCTTTAACCGCTCGGGAGGATGCGCATGCGCGCGGCTCACCTGCCTCTCTATCAGGCTCTTGGGCTCCAAGGGCCCCCCATTCATTCATTCCATTTATTCATTCATTCATTCAGTCAGTCAGTCAGTCAGTCAGTCATTCATTTCATTCATTTCATTCATTCAGTCAGTCAGTCAATCCATCGTATTTATTGAGCCTTTACTATGGGCAGAGCACTGTGGATGCTATTGGGCTCCAAAGGCCTCACCATTCATTCATTTTATTCATTCATTCAGTCAGTCAGTCAGTCAATCCATCGTATTTATTGAGCTTTTACTATGTGCAGAGCACTGTGGAGGCTATTAGGCCCCAAGGGCCTCACCATTCATTCATTCATTTCATTCATTCAGTCAGTCATTCAGTCAGTCAGTCAATCCATCATATTTATTGAGCCTTTACTATGTGCAGAGCACTGCGGATGCTACTGGGCCCCAAGGGCCTCACCATTCATTCATTTCATTCATTCAGTCAGTCAATCCATTGTATTTATTGAGCATTTACTATGTGCAGAGCACTGTGGATGCTACTGGGCCTCAAGGGCCTCACCATTCATACATTTCATTCATGCAGTCAGTTAGTCAATCCATCATATTTATTGAGCCTTTCCTATAATAATAATAACAATGTTGGTATTTGTTAAGTGCTTACTATGTACAGAGCACTGTTCTAAGCGCTGGGGGAGATATGGGGTCATCAAATTGTCCCACATGAGGCTCACAGTTAATCCCCATTTTACAGATGAGGGAACTGAGGCACAGAGAAGTTAAATGACTTGCCCACAGTCACACAGCTGCAGAGCACTGTACTAGGCACCTGGGAAAGTACACTACAGCAGTAAATTGTGGATTGTCCCTCCCTGCCCACAACGAGCTCACAGTCTAAAGGAGGGGAAACAGTCTCAACACAAGTAGACAGACATCAATATAAATAAATAAAATTACAGATATATCTATATATATCTAGCATGCTGAGAAGTGCTAGATATATATAGATAGAGATATATATCTCTATCTATAGATATATCTATAGATATATATAGCATGCTGAGAAGCAGCAGGGCTCAGTGGAAAGAACCTGGGCTTGAGAGTCAGAGGTCATGGGTTCAAATCCCGGCTCTGCCACTTGCCAGCTGTGTGACTGTGAGCAAGTCACTTCACTTCTCTGTGCCTCAGTTACTCATCTGTGAAATGGGGATTAACTGTGAGCCTCATGTGGGACAATTTGATGACCCTCTATCTACCCCAGTGCTTAGAACAGTGCTCTGCACATAGTAAGTGCTTAACAAATGCCAACATTATTGTTATTATTATTATATATCCTTTCCAATGATGCAATCAGTGGTATTTTGTTAATAATAATAATAATAATAATGTTGGTATTTGTTAAGCGCTTCCTATGTGCAGAGCACTGTTCTAAGCACTGGGGTAGATACAGGGTAATTAGGTTGTCCCACATGAGGCTCACAGTCTTAATTTCCATTTTACAGATGAGGTAACTGAGGCACAGGGAAGTAAAGTGACTTGCCCACAGTCACACAGCTGACAAGTGGCAGAGCCAAGATTCGAACCCATGATCTCTGACTCCCAAGCCCGGGCTCTTTCCACTGAGCCACGCTGCTTCTCTGCTGCTTCACAACGAACTCACAGTCTAGAGGAGGGGAGACAGACTCAACACAACTAAACAAGCATCAATATAAATAAATAAAATCACAGATATATATATTATATATACCCTTTCCAATGATGTAATCGGTGGTATTTTGTTAATGAGGTGTACATCCCCTTGATTCTATTTATCGTGATAATGTTGTCTTGCTTTTCTTTTGTTCTGCTTTGCTCTGCCGTCTGTCTCCCCCGATTAGACTGTGAGCCCGTCATTGGGCAGGGATGATCTCTGTTGCTGAATTGTACATTCCAAGCGCTTAGTACAGTGCTCTGCACTTAGCAAGTGCTCAATAAACACTATTGAATGGAATGAATGGTATTTCTTGAGCGCTTAGTACTTGTGGAGCACTGTATTATTACAATGTGATTGATGGCTATCTACTTGTTTTGTTTTCTGTCTCCCCCCAGCCTTGTAGACTGTGAGCCTTTTGTTGGGGAGGGGTTGTCTCTATCTGTTGCTGAATTATACTTTCCAAGCGCTTAGTACTCATTTGATCGTCTTGGGTGCAAAGCACTGTACTAAGCGCTTGGAAAGTATAATTCGGCAGCAGATGGAGACAATCCCTACCCAACAACGGGCTCACGGCTTAGTTCAGTGCTCTGCACACCGTAAGTGCTCAATAATTACGATTGAATGAATATGATTGAATGAATACTATTACTACTAATAATAATTATGGTATTTGTTAAGCACTTATGTTCCAGGCACTGTTCTAAGCGCCGGGATGGTTACAAGCAAATCGGGTTGGACATGATCCCTATCCCACACGTCCCATCCTCTGCCATAAACCACAACCTGACGGTTCTTCCGTTATCATTTTCCCGGTCTCTCTCCATCTAGCCGGCGGTCTGCCTCTTCCACGTTTTCCCCGGACTTTTCTTAGCATCAGTGTTCCAGAGAATTAGTCCTCTTGATTATGTGTCCAAAATACGCTCATCTAAGTCGAGTCATTCGGCCTTCCGAAGACCACTTTTTATTTATTTCTCCTAGTGTCTGTCTCCCGCTCCAGACTGTAAGCTGGCTGTGGGCAGGGAATATGGTTCTTGTCATATTGTACTCTCCCAAGTGCTTAGTACAGTGCTCTGCACACAGTAAGCACTCGAAAAATACGATTGAAGACAAGTGGCGGAGCCGGGATTAGGACCCCGGTCCTTCTGACTCCCAGGCCCGTACGCTATCCACTAGGCTACTCTGTTTCTCAGCTGGGCAGCAGAGAGAAGCGATGGTTAGGGGAGGCAGAGTGAAAGTGGGAAGGAAAATGAATTTTAGCTTTAGAGGCTCAGAGAGGCCAGTAGTCATGTGACTAAGGCCTCCCCAAACCCTGCTGGGACATTAGCCACCCTCCCACTCCCAGGTGACAAGCTGGGTCCTAGAACTCTCTAGTTGAGCATTTCCTCTGTGCTGAGCACTGTACTGAATGCCTCATGAGAGCAGAATGCCTTACTGAGGGCTGTGTTCAGAACTCCTGTGTTCAGAGTGTTGTTCTGAGTCCCTACTGTTTGCTCAGAAGACTTACTCTACGCAGAATGCTCTTCTGAGAGTTTACGGTGTGCAGAACTCCTGTGCGCTGAGCTCTGTACTGAGCGCCTACTGCGTACAGAGCTCTCCCCCAAGCCCTCAGTGCTCTGAACACGGTAAGCGCTCAATAAATATGTTTGAATGAGTGAATTAACCTGGAAAGAGTATACAGGTGGGAATTAGGCATGGACCCTGTCCCTCGGTCTCTGGAGATGAGGATGGGAGATGGGATGGGGTGGGAGAAGAGGGCAGAGAGGTGTATGGAGCCAGCTGGAGTAGCCCAGAGAAAGCCCGGTCCTGATTCCCTTCCAGCTTCTCCTCTGAGTCTTCCGGCCCGGCCCTCAGGAGGCCCGGCCCGGACCCGATCTCCGAGCCAGCTGGCAGGTCCACCTCACCACCCCCGGCCACCCGCTGACCCCGGGGTTTTAACGCTGCCCCCACTGACAGGATTTACTGTACAAGCTGCTTCTGCCTTAAATCAGCGAATGGAAAATATTTTCCCGGTGTTCCCGCCCGGATCGGGGGCGTTTGCCGTCCCGGTTACCCCCTCCTTCCTGCCCGACCCGGGTTCCAGCTGGATCCGGTGCTGAAACGCCCCTCCCCCTCTTCCCAGACCCTGCCCCTGGACCCCTCCATCCTGCCCTGCTTCAGACACCCCCTCCTCCACCTCCCACCCTGCCCATCCCCCCAGCAGCCCACAGCGGAGTCGGCCCTTATTACTAATGATGATAATAATAATAATGGTATTTGTTACGTGCTTACTATGTACCAACTACTAGAGTAGATAGAGGATAATCAGTTGAGACATAGTGGTCTCCTCACAACAGTGAGCACTCAATAAATAAGACTGACTGACTGATGTGCCGGACACTGGGGTCACACATGGGGCTCACAACCCAAGGGGGAGGGAGAAAGGTATTTTATCCCCATTTCAATTTTTTCGGCATTTGTTAAGCGCTTACTATTTGTCTCGATCTCTCCTATCTCGCTGCCAACTCCTCATCCACGTCCTGCCTCTGGCCTGGAATGCCCTCCTTTCTCATAAGTGACAGACAATCATTCTCCTTGCCTTCGAAGCCTTATCGAAGGCCCATCTCCTCCAAGAGGCCTTCCCCGACTAAGCCCTCCTTTCCTCTTTTCCTTCTGAGTCACCCTGATTTGCTCCTTTTATTCACCCACCCGCCCCACTGCGCTTATCTATTCATAATTTATCTATACTAATGTCCGTCTCCTTTAAACTCACCGTGGGCAAGGACTGTGCCTGTTACGTTGTTGTACTGTACTCTCCCAAGCACTTAGTGGTCTCCTCACAACTGTGAGCACTCAATAAATAAGACTGACTGATTGATGTGCCGGACACTGTACTAAGCGCTGGGGTAGTCGAAAGCTAATCAGGTTGGACATCGTCCCTGTCCCACATGGGGTTCACAGTCTACATCCCCATTTTACAGATGAGGTAACCGAGGCGCAGAGAAGTGAAGTGACTTGCCCAAAGTCACACAACAAACAAGTGGTGGAGCTGGGATTAAAACCCAGGTCCCCTGATTCCCGAGTCTGCGCTCCTTCTAATTAATTCCAGTTATTTAGGTGTTTATTTAGAGCTTACTCTGTGCCAAGCATTATGCTGAGTGCTGGGATGGAAAAGAGGTAATCAGGTCAGATACAGTCCCACATGGGGCTCACAGAATAAGAGAGAGGGTAAGGATCTTATTGATAATAAGGTTGGTATTTGTTAAGCGCTTACTATGTGCAGAGCACTGTTCTAAGCACTGGGGTAGATACAGGGTAATCAGGTTGTCCCACGTGAGGCTCACAGTCTTCATCCCCATTTTACAGATGAGGGAACTGAGGCGCAGAGAAGTGAAGTGACTTGCCCACAGTCACCCAGCTGACAAGTGGCAGAGCCGAGATTCGAACCCATGACCTCTGACTCCCAAGCCCGGGCTCTTGCCACTGAGCCACGCTGCTTCGTCCCATTTTATAGGGGACACTGAGTGGTTAAGTGACATGACTAAGGTCACACTGCAGGCAGTGGTGGGACTAGAACCCAGGTCTCCTCAGTCCCAGGGATAGGGTGGAAGGGGGACGAGACTGGGAGAGAGAGACAGGAAGAGACAAGGGTGGTGTCTCTCCACTGACTGCCCTCCTCCTGTCTCTCTCTCCCCAAAACCCTGCACCCCATCTTTCCTCTGGCCTCAGCCAACTGGTAGGGTAGATTGCCTCTCCACCCCCAGGGTCCGGAGACAGCAGGAAATCAAGTTGAGACACTCAGCTCCATCCCCCCAGAGACAGTGAGAGATACTGACCCAGGTACACACGGACACGGACCCTCAGTTCCACCCCCAGAGACAGAGACACCAAACCAGCCTCACAGAGACACAGGGTCTCAGCCTCGCCCCCAGAGACAGTGAGAGACACTGACCCAGGTACACAGAGACACAGACCCTCAGTTCCACCCCCAGAGACAGTGAGAGACCCAGGTACACAGAGACACAGACCTTCAGTTCCACCCCCAGAGACAGTGAGAGACACCGACCCAGCCTCACAGAGACACAGACTCTCAGCTTCATCCCCAGAGACGGCATGAGAGATGCAGACCCAGGCACACAGAGACACAGATTCTCAGCCACCCCCCCAGAGACAGTGAGACAGAGTGAGAGACATTGACCCAATCCCAGATAGAGATGGTGAAAGATACTGCTCCAGCCCAGGCACAGGCAGAGAGACAGTGAGAGCCCCAGAGACACAGACATGCCTCCAACCTCTCAAACGGGAAAACATGTCATCTTTCTCTCTCCCCTGTGGTTCCCTCTTCCCCTCCACCAACTCCTTAGCAGGAATTTTACCTTTTCTGAAGCAGCAGAAACAGGCCTCCCTGCTGTCCCTAATCCAGCCCTTTGAGGGGGGACCGTGGGGATCTCTGTGATGTCACAGGTTTGTGTTCTTGTGATGTCATTCACTGCTGACAGGGCCGATTGGCCCTCTAGGAAGCAGGGGCTGGCTGATGGGCAGCCGTTCACCGTTGGCATAGGAACAGGCGATGATTGGCGTCACAGAACCCGGGCCGTGACATCAGAATCCCGGGACACCTCCCTCCCAGCCTCCTGGGGGTGTCCAGTACTCCTTTGCAGTAGCAGGGACTCTGTCTGGTCTAGAAAAGCCCTACTGAGAGCTCACCTCCTCCAAGAGGCCTTCCCAGACTGAGCTTCCCCTTTCCCTCTGCTCCCTTCCCCCCTTTTCCTCTGCTCCTCCCCCTCCCCTCAGCACTGTGCTCATTTGGATATATTTTTATTACCCTATTTAGTTAATGAGATGTACATCCCCTTGATTCTATTTATTGCTATTGTTTTTGTCCGTCTGTCTCCCCCGATTAGACTGTAAGCCCGTCAGTGGGCAGGGATTGTCTCTATCCGTTGCCGAATTGTCCATTCCAAGCGCTTAGTACAGTGCTCTGCACATAGTAAGCGCTCAATAAATACTATTGGATGAACGAATAGAGGGATGGAGGGTCGGGGGAGCCGGAGGGGGCGGAGGAAGCAGGGAACAGGGGCTTCTTTCCACGGGGAGAAGCGAGAAGCAGCGTGGCCTAGTGGATAGAGCCTGGGCCCGGGAGTTCAAAGGTCACGGGTTCTAATCCTAGCTCTGCCACTTGTCTGCTGTGTGACCTCGGGCAAGTCACTTCACTTCTCTGGGCCTCACCTCATCTGCAAAATGGGGATTGAGACTGTGAACCCCATATGGATCTGGGACCGTGTCCAACCTGCTTTGCTTGTATCCACCCCCAGCGATTATTACAGTGCCTGGCACATAGTAGGCACTTAACAAACACCGTCATCATCATCATCAAGTGACCTAATAGAGGTGACATGGCTCAGAAGAAAGAGCACAGGCCCCA
Organism: Ornithorhynchus anatinus; assembly: GCF_004115215.2. Taxonomy (NCBI): domain Eukaryota; kingdom Metazoa; phylum Chordata; class Mammalia; order Monotremata; family Ornithorhynchidae; genus Ornithorhynchus; species Ornithorhynchus anatinus. The sequence continues at coordinate 2,726,218 of NC_041750.1, forward strand.
GAGTCAGAGGATCTGAGTTCTAATCCCACCTCCACTTTGGGCTAGCCATTTCTCTGTGCTTGGTTCCTCAACTGTAAAATGGTGATTCAAATAATCATAATCATAATGTTATTTGTTAAGCGCTTACTATGTGCAGAGCACTGTTCTAAGCACTGGGGTAGATACAGGGTAATCAGGTTGTCCCACGTGAGGCTCACAGTCTTCATTCCCATTTTCCAGAGGAGGTTACTGAGGCACAGAGAAGTGAAGTGACTTGCTCACAGTCACACAGCTGACAAGGGACAGAGCCGCGATTCGAACCCATGACCTCTGACTCCCAACCCCGGGCTCTTTCCACTGAGCCACGCTCCTCCTCTTCAAACCTGTACTCCCTTCTACTTAGACTGTGACTCTCATGTGGGACAAGGACTGCATCCAACCTCATGATCTTTGCGTCTCCCCCAGCACTTAGTACAGTGCTTGGCACGTGTTATTATTATCGTTATTGCATTTGTTAGGCGCTTACCATTTGTCAAGCACCGTTCTAAGGTCTGGGGTAGACATGAGTCAATAAGGTCGGATATAATCCCCGTCCTAAATGAGGTTCACAGTCTAGCACACAGAAAAAGAACTTCCTGAATAACACAATCATTATTAACAACACAGATTAGCATAAATTTACTGGGATGAGAGAACCAAATAAAATAACTGACTGTACAGATATATATAATCAATCAATCAACCGCTGATATTTATTGAGGGCTTACTATGTGCTGAGCACCACATTAAGCACTCGGAACCAACCCATATTGTGCTCTCGCAAGCACTTAGTACAGTGCCCTGCACACAGAAAGCGCTCAATAAATACTCCTGATTGATTGATCGGGAAAGTACAATATAACAGAATTGATAGTGGCGATCCCTGCCCACGGGACCTTACCGTCTACAAGTGGAGACAGACGTTAAAGTCGATTCGCAAGGCCTGAGGAAGAAACAAATAATGAAATGCAATGAATTCAGGCTGGGTGTGACTATGTACTAGACGTGATCGTGGGGTCTGTTGGGACGACCCCACTTGAGGTGTCAGTGAAAAAGCAAGAGGAGGTGGGATTTTTTTAGGAGGAATTTGGAGACCGATGGGCAGGGCTGTAGTTGAAGAGGGGAGGGAGCTCCAGAGAAGGAGAAAGGGGAAGGGGGTGAGCTGGGGGTTGGGAGTTGGAGGCCTGGTGAGAAAGGGAATTGGAGAGGAGGGGCGGGGTGGCCACAAACCCCAGCTTTTGTGAATAAGAATCCAGCCACGTAGGAGTAGATGTGTCTGGGAGAGCCGAAATCCTCAGGGAGACGAGTCCAATAAAAGAAGACTCATCACCCGCCAGTCTCAATTCAGAAAGCAGGATGTCTGGAGACCTGCCACATAACCGGGATATTTTTATTCATTTATTTATTTATTGTTTTCTCAAAAGCAGATGATCGTTAACGTATTTGGTGATAGATTCTCCAGTGTGTTATACTGCCTAAATACCAGGCTAAGCTGAAAAATAAAATGATGATAATAGGAAGGATAAGTGGAATTAGACTGGGAGCCCCGTGTGGGAACAGGGAATGAACTATCTTGGATTTCCCCGGCGTTTAGTGGCAAAGAGTAAGAGCTTAATGAATTGGTTCATTATTATTGGAAAGCATTTTTCTCACACAGGTTCATATTTCAGTGATTTTCAGAAGCCCCGAGAAGCCAGAGCACGACAGTGAGGACTACGGAATCTAGGTTACAGTTGGGGGAGACTGGAGGACAGAGAGGTTAAGCGACGGCACCTAAAGTCACAGAGTGTATTAATCGGGTCCCAGGACATCTGGAATAATAGTGATCATTAAAATTAGACTGTGAACCCCATGTGGGACAGGCACTGTGTTTGATTGTATTGCATCGAGTCCCACAATCTAAGTAGGAGGGACAGGTATTGAATCCCCATTTTGCAGGTGAGGGAACTGAGGCACAAAGAAGTTAAGTGACTTGTCCAAGGTCACACAAGAGGCACCTGGAAGAACCCAAACTAGAACCAGGTCCTCTGACTTCCAGACCCATCCTCTGTCCACTAAGCAAGTCTGCCGTTATGGGGCCCAGGACGATCCCCGCCACATCACGCTACTCTCCAAGACTTCTAGACTATAAGCTCCTTGTGAACAGGGAACATGTCTACCAACTCTGTTGTACTGTGGCTACAGTACGGCCCTGGGAGATAGAAGGACCTGGGTTCTAACCCCGGCTCCGCCACATCTGCTGTGTGGCCCTGGGCAAGTCACTTCACTTCTCGGGGCCTCAGTTCCCTCATCTGTAAAATGGGGATGAAGACTGTGAGCCCCACGTGGCACAACTTGATTACCTTGTATTTACCCCAGTGCTTAGAATAATGCTTGGCACATAGTAAGTGCTTAACAAATACCATTATTATTATTATTATTGTTATTATTATCATCTACCCAGTGCTTAGAACAGTGCTTGGCACATAACAAGCGCTTAGAAAAGCAGCGTGGCTCAGTGGAAACAGCCCGGGGTTGGGAGTCAGAGGTCATGGGTTCAAATCCTGGCTCAGCCACTTGTCAGCTGTGTGACTTTGGGTAAGTCACTTCACTCCTCTGGGCCTCAGTGACCCCATCTGTAAAATGGGGATGAAGACTGGGAGCCCCACGTGGGACAACCCGATCACCTTGTATCCTCCCCAGTGCTGACAACAGTGCTTGGCACATAGTAAGCGCTTAACAAATGCCATCATTATTATTATAATTAACAAGTACCATTATTATTATTATTATACTCTCCCCAGTGCAACTATAGTGCTCTGCACACAGTAGGTGCTCAATAAATACCCCGCCCATGACCGGAAGCGATAGGTAAAGTCTCAACTGGGCTCCAGAACGGGTTCCAGGCCCATCTGGGCAGACCGAGAGTCTGGTCTCTGGCTCAAGATGCTTCCCCTGCCCTTTCCCAAGACAGATATTGGCTCTCCTTCCCACACCGGTTCTCTCTACCGGCCCAGGGTGGCGGCAGGCGGGGAACAGAAGCTTTTCACGTTTTCAGGGTCCAAGGCAAACCCTCCTCCAACCCCAATCAGGGCCTCCGGGTGCCCCAGACATTGCTTCAGCCCCTCACGGTCAGGACGGATGGTTCCCATGGAAACGGATGACAGCAACCAAGAGGGAGAGGACCACAGGGTCAAGGAAAGATGGGGAGTGGAATGGGCGGGGGGAGACGGGAAGTGGATGGGGAGGGGAGAGATGGAGAGTGGGTGGGGGAGATGGAGGAGGTGATAGAGGAGATGGGACAGTGGATGGGGAGAGCTTAGGGAGAAACGGGGGAGGCGGCGTGGCACGATAGAAAAGCGGTGGACCTGAAAGCCGGAAGTCCCGGGTTCGAGGCCCGGATGTGACACCCTTTCCCTATGTGGCCTTGGGCAAGTCACTTGACCTCCCGCGCCTCCGTTTCCCCAGCTGTAAATTGGGGATAATAATACCTGAACCCTACCTCGCAGGGGTGTTGTGAGGCGTAATAACTAGCTAATGTGAGGCGCTTTGGTAATAAAAGCAACACAGAGAAATACAGGTCCCACAGCACACATGTATACATCTGTAATTTATTTATTTATTTATATTAATGTCTGTCTCCCCCTCTAGACTGTGAGGTCGCTGTGGGCAGGAATGTGTCTGTTGTTCTACTGTACTCTCCCAAGCGCTTAGTGCAGAGTTTTGCACGCAGTAAGTGCTCAATAAATACGACTGAATGAATGAATGAAAGGGGAAATGGATGGGGGAGATAAGGAATGGTTGGGGGAGATGGGGAGGATGGTGGGGAAGAGGAGCTCCATGCTGGGGCTAAGGAAGAGGAGGGGCAGGGTCCCTGGGGTAAATCTGTCTACATGTGACCCAATGAGGGTCCAGGGCACTGTCTGGGGGGCACGATTCAGTGCCTTTGATGACAAACCAGGGGGCACCCCCACCCTCCTTCCCCTTAACAATAATAATAATATTATGGTATTTCTTAAGCATTTAGTATGTGCCAGGCACTGTACTGAGCACTGGGGTGGATGCAAGCAAACTGGGCTGGACACGTTCCCTGTCTCATGTGGGACTCACAGTCTCAATCCCCACTTTACAGATGAGGTAACTGAGGTGCAGAGAAGTGAAGTGACTAGCCCAAGGCCATACACAAGGCCAGGATTAAAACCCGTGTCCTTCTGACTTCCAGGCCCGTGCTCTATCCACATGCCATGTCCTTCAAACCCCTTCTTCCATCCTTCCCCGTCACTCCCCACCCCCATCCACACGCCCTCCTATCCCAATGCCTGTCCTTTCCCCGTTCCTGGCTGGACTAATAATAATAATAATAATGATGATGATATTTGTTAAGTGCTTTCTCCATGTCAAGCACTGTTCTAAACTCTGGGTAGATACAAGCTCATTAGCTTGGACACAGTCTCTGTCTCACATAGGCTCACGGTCTCAATCCTCATTTCACAAATGAGGTAACTGAGGCTCAGAGAAGTGAAGCGCTTTGCCCAAGGTCACAGAGCAGACAAATGGTGGAGCTGGGTTTAGAACCCATGACCTTCTGACTCCAGGCTCTATCCATTAGACCACGCTGCTTCCCTATGATCCCTGCCCTCGAGAACCTTCGGGTCCAGCAGGGGGGACAGATATAAAACGGTAGGTAGGGGAAGCAGATGAGTGGAAGGATAGGAGGAGTGGGTTTCGGGAGCCCCAGCGCGCTTAGGAGTACAGACTCAAGTGCATAAATGATGCAGGAGGGAGGAAAGTCCAAGAAATGAACCCTGTCCTGGTGGAGGTAACCTGCAACCAGGCCCCACGTTAGGTTGGGGAGGAGAGCAGAGTGTGGCACCAGGGTCTAAGGAATCTGGGGACCCAGGGAAGGGACCCCCCTGCCCCCCTCTCCCCCCCAGCTCTGCTGCTGGAGCAGGAGGGGAGGCGGAGGAAGATGAGGAGGACGAGGACGATGGCAATGACAAACCTCCAGGAATGCACGGCTATTAATCTTAGGAGCCTGTGAGTCAGCTCAACCCAAACCGCATCCCGTGGCCAGCAATAAGCCACGCTGGGGCGGCCAGCCCGGAGGAGTTAATCTCGGCTCGGGGGCTTTTCGGCAGTCCTTGTCAGGCTGCAGACATTAATTCCAAGGAGGGAAGGGAAGGAAGGAAGAGGGGGGGCTGGGGCCGGGGAGTGGGGCTCAGGGAGAGGCGGGTGGGGTGCGCAGGGTGGCTGGGAATACTGCAGTTTAGCTAGAGATAATCTGGGGTGGGGGAAGCAGATCGGACAGGGTTGGGGGCCGAGGTAGCCAGCCTTGGAGTAGACATCCCATTCTGCCCCAACTACTCCCCCGCCTGGATCTGTGCCCATCCACCCCCATCCCAGGATTAATCCATTCATTCAATCGTATTTATCGAGCGCTCACTGAGTGCAGAGCACTGTACTAAGCGCTTGGGAGAGTACAATAGAACAATAAACGGACACATTTCCTGCCCACAGGGAGCTTACAGTCTAGAGGGTCTGGGCCTACCTCACCGTTTTCTCTCCCCTCCTCCCCAGGACGGCGCCCCCCCCCAGACCCTCCCGGGCCCCCCCTCGGTTTGTGCCTACCCCCGCCCCGGACCCCCGCAGCCCCCTTCAGTTTCCCCACAGGGCAGGCAGAGTGGGTTCTTTCCCTCTGACCGCCTTAGGCGGGAATGCAGTGTGCAGTTTTTGACAGCAGATGTCTCTCCTATTATGATTTATCAAAATGCTTAAAGTAAATAATGCAAACATATTTACAGAACTGAGCACAAGGTCCCAAGCTGTCACCGTGGGTAGCCACGCCGGAGGGCCGGGCTTTGGGGCTCCCCCTTCTCCCCACATCAGGACACCCCCCTCCCCCCACAAGGGTCTGTGGGTGACCCCCCCCCACCCCATTCAATGGGTGCCCCCGGCCCCGACACTGTCAGCCCTCCCGGGGGTGGGAGCGTAGGGTATCCGGATGTGGGAAGGACGGGATGGGCCGGGGAAGCCCGGCCTGGCTCCACTCTGACTCTCTCTGCAGGACAAAACTTTGCACTTTGGGTCAGGGATGGAAGCTACTGGATCCGGTGGGAGATGGGGGCAGGAGGGCCGTGGGAGGGTGAGACCAGGAGTCCAGCCGGTCAGCAGACGCCCACTGGGCAGCAGGCTTCGGCCCACCGCTACCCAAAGCTGGGCTGGACCCTCGCACAAGCCACAGACACTTCCCCCTCTAGATACCCCCTGGGCAGGGCTGGGGCATTTGCCCCTTAAACCCCCCTCCTCCGGAGTCGAAGGGTCCCCCATTGTCCCTCCTGGGTTTTTTGTGCAGGCCGAGAGTGGGGGGCTGAAGTGGGGACAGGAGCGGTTGTCTCCATGCCCCATGGCTCCACCACCCTGTGCCCGCCCGCCCAGTCTGCCTTTCCAAATCGTCCCCGTCCTCATCCCTGGAGCCCCAACCCCGCCCCGGCGGCATCTTATCTGCGATAGACCCGGTGCCGACCCCTCTGGCTAATCCTAGCCCGGGCAGGCCGGGCCCGGGCCCCAGTGGGCCTGGACGTCTCTCCGGGGAGCCCTCTGCCGACGTGCCCCCTACCCTTCATAATCGCCTTGCGTCTCCAGCTATATTTGTATAAACGGCTTAGGGGGGTGGGGGGAAGGGGGATAGGGGAAGGAGCCAGGGAGGGGCGTGAGGTCTAGGTGGAGAGGGTAGGGCTGGAGGGAGAAGAGCTTATCAGTGGTGGGGAAAGGCTGGGAGATTGGACTTTATTCTTGCAGGATGGGGGGTGGGGGGTGCAGTTGGTTAACGTTCAGGAGACCGGACAAACCAGGGTGAGGGCAGGGGGGGGGACAGGAAGTCTGGGGGGAAGGGAGGAGTGTTGGGGAGGTGACTTTCTGGTTGGTCTCTTTCCTGCTGCGTTTTCTCCAGGGGGCTAGGGCCTGGCGCTGCAACCCTGCCCGCCTGGAGCATGAAGAGGGGGGCGGGGGGCTTCTCTCTCCACTGAGCCCGGGGCCCCCCAGACCTATAGGTCCCCAGCTCTGGGGACAAAAATGTCATCTCTCCCATGGCTGTCTGGCCCAGATCCCTAGCTTCACTCCCACCGTCACCTGAATCTCCCACCAGACCAAGAGCAGAGTGGCTTAGTGGACAGAGCACGGGCTCAGGAGCCAGAAGGACCTTGGCCCCGTCTGCTGGGTGACCTTGGGCAAGGCCCTTAACTTCTCTTTCCCTCAGTTCTCTCATCCGTAAAATGGGGATTAAGAGTGTAAACCCGATGTGGGACAGAGACTATGTCCGACCTGATAAACTTGTATCTACCCCCCGTGCTTAGAAGAGTACTTTGCACAGAGTAAGCACTTGAGTACCAAAATAATAACAACAACTATCATTATTATTAAGAGCTTCTATGCAGGTGACCCCCAAATCAGGTCTTCCGGAATCGTTAGCTTGGATCAGATTGCATGTCTTCCGTCCCCACCTCTCTGGTCTCTTCGGCCCTACCCTTTGAGCTGGCACCTTCAGCTCTACCTGGGTGCCCACCAAGGCGGAAAGGAAATCTCAGAAGCCCCTCTGCCCACCCAAAAAGCACCCAAGTCCCACCCACACCTCATCTCCACAAAGAGGTGAAGCAGCCAGAGGCAGGGGAATGTCTGGTGGGGCTACCAAAGAACCATGCAGGGTGTTCCGTGAGGAGGACAGGCCCTCTAGACTGTAATCTTCTCGTGGACACGGAACGTGTTCACCCAATCTATTATGCTGTACCCTCCCAAGCGCTTAGTACAGTGTTTTGCACCCGGTAAGCACTCAATAATAATGATCCATTTGATTTATTTTATAGTATTTGCTAAGTGCTTACTATGTACCAGGCACCGTGCAAGATAATCAGGTTCACGTAGGGTTCCCAACATAGAGTTCACGGTCTTAACCCCATTTTATGAATGAGGTGACGGAGGCGTAGAGAAGATGAATGACTCACCCAAGGTCACAGAGCAGACGAGTGGCGGAGCTGGGATTAGAACCCGAGTCCTCCGATTCCCAGGCCCATGCTCTATCCAGTAGGCCGCACTGCTTCTCTGATCGACAGGTCCAGGGAGAATCCTGGGAAACAGATGGCCACCGTGGGCAGTGGCATAAAAAATAAAAAAATAAAAATAAATGTTGGTATTTGTTAAGCGCTTACTATGTGCCGAGCACTGTTCTAAGCGCTGGGGTAGACACAGGGGAATCAGGTTGTCCCACTTGGGGCTCACAGTTAATCCCCATTTGACAGATGGGGTAACTGAGGCACCGAGAAGTGAAGTGACTTGCCCAAATTCACACAGCTGACAAGTGGCCGAGCCGGGATTCGAACCCATGACCTCTGACTCCAAAGCCCGTGCTCTTTCCACTGAGCCACGCTGCTTCTCTGCATAATAATAATTGATAGCAATAATAGTGGTATTTATTAAGTGCCTACTATGTGACGAGCACTGTGCTCAGCACTGGAGCAGATACCAGAAAATCAGGTTAGACGCAGCCGCATCGTACAAGGAGTTGATGGTCTAAGGGGGAGGGGGCGGTGACATACCGCTGGTAGGTATGAGGAAGCTAAGACTCAGAGAGGTTAAGTGACCTGCCCAGAGTCACCCAGCAGGAGATTTCAGTTTAAGACTGGAGCCTCCCGTGGGACAACCTGATTATCTTGTATCTACCCCAGTGCTTAGAACAGTGCTTGGCACATAGTAAGCGCTTAAATTAAAAAAACAAACAAAAATCCAGATGAAGGCACTACATTTCTCTAGGACATCTCTCCTCCTGTCAGATCTCTGACCCATGAGCACCTGAACCCAGAGTAAGAGTTCCTGGGGGTCAGAGAGGATCCTCCCCCAGCTCTCTCCACCTTTCTAGGCAGTGTCTCAGGGGCACATGAGGAAGCCCCGATCAAACCACTGCTTAAAGGTTCTAATCCCAGCTCCCCCACTTGTCTGCTGTGTGACCTGGGGCAAGTCAAATCACTTCTCTGTGCTTCAGTTACCTCCTCTGTACTATGGAGATTAAGACTGTGAGCCTTATGTGGGACAGGGACGGTGTCCAACCTGATTGACTTGTATCTACCTCAGTGCTTAATACAGTGCCTGGCACATAGGAAGCAGCGTGCCTCAGTGGAAAGAGCTCAGGCTGGGGAGTCAGAGGTCATGGGTTCGAATCCCGGCTCCGCCGCTTGTCAGCTATGTGACTTTGGGCAAGTCACTTCACTTCTCTGGGCCTCATCTGTCAAATGGGGATGAAGACTGGGAGCCCCACAAACCTGATCACCTTGTATCCCCCCCAGTGCTTAGAACAGTGCTTTGCATATAGAAAGCGCTTAAATACCATCATTATTATTATGAGGAAGCCCTTGACAAATACTCGCCAAAAAAGGGGAGCATATTTGCCATTCAGACCTAAATCCGCTGGGGCCCGAAGCCTAATTTCTTTCAGGCCCCCAGGGGGGCTGCCCTTTCTCCTCCGGCCCTAGATGAGCACGAGCAGATGCTCGCTCGTATGCCTCTACGGAGGCCTGGGTGGTGAATCAGACTGGATGGGATCTCAAAGGTCATTGAGTCCATCCCCCTGCCTCAAGGCATGACTGCTTTTTAACTGAAATGGAGTGGGGGGGAGAGACCTCTTATCAGATAGAACTGTGGGCAGGGGAGTGTTCCTCTGCTCTATGGCCTGGAGACCCCCACCCCCACCCTGGTTGGAGAGATTGACCTCTGAGATAAGAAAGAATTTCCAGAGGGTAAAGGTCACTAAACACTCCCAGACCGAGGCTAGGAAAATTACTTCCTCCACACATGAGGGAGATGCCCCTGGACTCTGCTGGGATGGTTTAGGAGCAGTTCTGCCTCAGAGGCAGAGGGATGGCCTTAATGATACCAGCAAGTTCCCCCCTGCCCCATTTCCAGGCCATGACTCTTTTACCCCCCCAGCAACTAGGCCAACACCCAATTCTTTGCGGGCATCTTCTGGTACAGAATCAATTAGACCAATTCAGCAGGCCGGCAAACTGAGGCACAAGAAGGGGAAGGTCTTAGATGATCCTTAGAGAAGTAGCATGACCTAGGGGATAGAGCACCGGCCTGAGTTCTAATTCCGCTCTGCTACGTGTCTGTTCTGTGACCTTGGGCGAGTTACTTCACATGATAATAATAATGATGGTATTTGTTAAGCACTTACTACGTGCCAAGCACTGTTTTAAGCACTGGGGTAGAAACAAGGTCACCAGATTCTCCCACATGGGGCTCCCAGTCTTCATCCCCATTCTACAGATGAGCTAAATGAGGCACAGAGAAGTTCAGTGACTTGCCCAAAGTCACACAGCTGACAAGTAGGGGGGCAGAATTAGAACACACAACCTTTGACTGGGGCTCTTTCCACTAAGCCAAGCTGATTCCGGGTCTCAGTCACCACACCTGTAAAACAGGGATTAAGACTGTGAGACCCATGTGGGACAGCACCTGTGTTCAATCTAATTAACTTGTATCTATCCCAACGTTTAGTACAGTGCCTGGCATATAGTAAGTGTTTAACAAATACCATAAAAAAAAATAAAATTCCTCATCCCAAGGGGGTTATCTCAAGAGCCATTCAGATCCTCATCCTAGTGCCCGGAACAATGGGAAACAGCAGAGATTCCCTCTCTCCCGGCATAAATCCTGTTCCCTCTGACCCCCTAATCATTCATTCATTCAATAGTATTTATTGAGCGCTTACTATGTGCAGAGCACTGTACTAAGCGCTTGGAATGAACAATCAGTCGTAGCTACATACGTACCGTGTGCAGAACACTGTACTAAGTGCTTGGGAAAGCACCATACATCAGAGTTGGTATCACAGATTTCTGCCTACAATGAGTTTACAGGGAGTTTACAGTTTTTCTTTTCTTTCTCTCCTCTCCCTCACCAACGGGGTCTCTATAGAGAGGAAGATGAGGAAACAGAATCCAGGAATCAACTCCCACACCTGCCATTGAGTCTTCCTGGACGTGAGGGAGTTTATGATCCCTTCCCAGACTGTAAACTTCTTGAGGGATGGTGGAAACCAATTCTATTGCGTTGTACTCCCCCGAGCGCTCAGTACAGCGCTCGGCACACAATCAGTTGGATGATTGATGAGAGAAGCATCCTGGACTGGTGGGGCTCACTGCGGATGGGGAATGTGACTTTGTGTTATTATAGTGTGCTCTCCCAAGCGCTTAGTATAGTGCTTTGCAGCCAGTAAGCACTCAATAAATACAGCTGAATGAATTAATGAATCTGCCTTCTAATCCTTGCCCTTCCACTTGCCTGCTGGGGGAAAGTCACTTAACTGCTCCGTGCCTGTTTCCACATCTGTGAAATGGGGGTTAAATAGAAGCAACATGGCTTAGTGAAAAGAGCACGGGCTTGGGAATCAGAGGTCATGGGCTCTAATCCTGTTTCTGTCAACTGTATGACTTTGGGCAAGTCACTTAACTTCTCAGTGCCTCAGTAACCTCATCTGGAAAATGGGGATTAAGACTGTGAGCCCCAGGTGAGGACACCCTGATTACCCTGTATCTACCCCAGTGCTTAGAACAGTGCTTGGCACATCATCTTTAACAAATATCATCAATACCTATTCTCCTTCCCCTTTTAGACTACAGGACAGGAACTGTGTCTGGTCTGATTATATTGCACCTACCCCTTGCTTAGCACAATGCATAGCACATAGAAAGCAATGAATAAATACCTCAGTTGGAATTATTGTTGATGGGCAAGAGGCAGAGATACATCCTTCGAGATGGTCTTCGTCCTGGTCTCTTCCCGTGGCTTAGTGGAAAGAGCACAGGTGTGGGAGTCAGAGGTCGTGGGTTCTAATCCCCACTCCACCACTTAGCTGTGTGACTTTGGGCAAGTCACTTCACCTCTCTGGGCCTCAGCTACCTCATCTGTAAAATGGGGATTAAGACTGTGAGTCCCATGTGAGACAACCTGATCACCTTGTATCTCCCCTAGAGCTTAGAACAGTGCTTGGCACATAGTCAGCACTTAACAAATATCACTCTTATCATCATTATTCTCTCAAAGCTGGAAGAGGCCAGGGGTGACCCTATGGACACAGACCCAAGCCCAGAAAGGCTGTCCTTCCCCCCAGCCCCCACCCTGGGGGGGAATTCAAATTTAAGCTGGAGCCACGATGACCCGCCCCTAACTCAACCACCTGCCAACGGTCTCTGTGTGATTTGCACCCTTTATTCTCCCCTCCCTCAGCCCTTCAGCATTTACCCATAATTTATTTATTTATATTAATGCCTGTCTCCCCCTCTGGACTGTAAGCTCGTTATGAGCAAGGAACGTGCCTACCAACTCTGTTATATTGCATTTAGTGCTCAATAAATGAGATCGATTCATTGGTCAGCCACCCTAAGAGGGTCTCCCGGCTCTCTCCCCGCCCTGTGCCTAGTCTATGGATGGGAAAATAGAGGGGCAACTTAGAACTGCCCCCAGGGGTCTGTCGGTTGCCTTCCCCAAGACCCCTCCTGGTGTGCCTGCCCCCAACCCCTTTCCGTCTCCAGGGCCCAAGGCTGGTAGTAATTAATTAATTAATTAATTCAATCGAATTTATTGAGTGCTTACTATGTGCAGAGCACTGTACTAAGCCCTTGGGAGAGCATTTTCCCGGCAGGTTCTGGCTGGAGGGGATTCTGCTTACCCTGCCCCCGCCCCCCATCCCCCGTAGGGGGACAGGGTGGACTCGTCCCCAAACCAGCATGGTTTAGTGCCAAGAGCCAGGACGTGGGAGTCAGAGGTCAAGGGTTCTAATCCCGCTCTGCCATTTATCTGCCAAGTGACCTGGGGCAAATCATTTAATTTCTCTGTGCCTCAGTGCCCTCATCTGTAAAATGGGGATGAAGTCTGCAAGCCCCAGGTGGGACAACCTGATTAGCTTGCATCTACCTCAGAGCTTAGAAAAGAGCTCTAAGCACAGAGTAAGCGCTTAACAAATATGATCATTATTAAGAAATACCATCATCATCATTATTATTACTACCCCGGCTCTTATAACAGTGGCTGGCACATAGTAAATGCTTAACAAATATCATCATTATATTGTTATTGGGCCCTGGAGAGGGGCTGTGTTGGGGAGGGGATGGGAATGGGTACATCATCCACCGCCAGCATCGTGTCTCCCCCCTGCAGGTGCTCTGGGTGGGTTGGGGACCGTGGGGAGGAGGGGAGGTAGCAAGGGGTAAGCCCACCCTTCTCGGGAGCTCGTTCGGGGTCCTTCAAGAGGCACAGACCACAGGACTGGACCCCAGAATCCCCAAGCCCATCCTCCCCGCCTTTCCCCCAGCTCTCTGCTCCCCGCTCCCCCAGCAAGATGGGCTGATGCAAGGGCAGGGTAGGGGCTATCCCGGTGGCCTGCGGGGAGGAGGCCGGGACGGGAAGGGTCGGTCGGAGCTTTAATCTCCCGGGCTGTCAATCTGCCATCTCTCACCGGCATTAAATTCCCTCTCCGGCCGGAGAACAAGGGCTTCTAAAGAGTCCGGCCAGCGAGGCGTGGAGTGTGCCAGGTCAGCGGGTCAGCGGCCGGGGAGGCACGGACACGCTCGCCCGGAGCCGGGATGCGGTTCCTGGGGCTGCGGGATCTGGGGGAGGGGGAGAAGGGCTGCCTGCTTCCTCCAGACCCCATCCCCATCCCTCCTTGGAAAAAAAAATATGATATTCATTAAGCACTTACTATGTGCCAAGCACTGTACTAAGCGCTGGGGTAGATACAAGGTCATCAGGGGGGCTCACAGTCTTCATCCCCATTTGACAGATGAAGTCACTGAGGCCCAGAGAAGTGAAGCAGCTTGCCCAAGGTCACACAGCAGACAAGTGGCAGAACTGGGATTAGAACCCACATCCTCTGACTCCCAAGCCCCGGTTCTTTCCAATAAGCCTCGGATTTAGGGCGGGGGATTCATAATAATAATAACGGTGGTATTTGTTAAGGGCTTACTATGTGCCAGGCACCGTTCTCAGTGCTGGGGTAGCACTAATAATAAAAATGATGGTATTTAATAATAATCACTGTATTTGTTAAGCGCTTACTCTGTGCCGGGCACTGTTCTAAGCACTGGGGTAGATACAAGGTAATCAGGTGGTCACGTGGGGCTTACAGTCTTAACACCTATTTTACAGATGAGGTCACTGAGGCACAGAGAAGGTAAGTGATTCACCCGAGGTCACACAGCAGATAAATGGCAGAGTCGGAATTAGAACCCACATCCTCCGACTCCCAAGCGCGGCCTCTTTCCGCTAAGCCACGCTGCTTCCCCAATCCTCCCTCCAGCTCCAGGGAGGGAGGCTCGGGGTGGGGGTGAGAGTCTCCGGCCTCCCTGCTCTGGATGAATACCCGCCCCCATCCCCCACAGGGCTCCTGGAAGGGCGGGGGGGCTGCCACTTGCCCCCCAGGACCCGACCCCCCTTCCCACCCTGCGCGTCACAGCGCATTAAGGTATCCGGCCTCACGCTTCACTCTCCGCGTCCCAACAGGATCCTGTTTTAATGTTCCCAGGCTGTAATCCAAACCCATTTCTCCCAAGCCACAAACTCCTCTCCGGAACCAGCTTCAGCCCAGGGCCGGGAGGAAGAGGAGGAGGAAGAGGAGGAGGAGGAGGAGAAGGAGGAGATGCAGGAGACTGGGTAGACTTCCCCCAGAAAGGATGAGAGAGGACAAGGGACCATCTGAATAAACAGTAGTGGGAGAGGAGACTTCCCCATTCCACTCCCTCATGCTGGGTGACCTTGGGCAACCCACTTCCCTTCTCTGGGCTTCGGAACTCCAGAATTTATTCCCCAACCACCCACCGGAGACCCCCTTTATCCCCCCTTCCCTTCCTTGTCTGTGGAGAACTTTATTCAATCAATTGTATTTATTAAGCGCTTACTGTGTGCAGAGCATTGTACTAAGCGCTTGGGAAAGTACAATACAAATTAAAAGTGACAATCCTGCCGACAATGAGCTCACAGTCTGGGGGGGGGGGGGCGGAGACAGACATGAATAAACATAAATAAAATTACAAATATATTCCCAAGTACTGCGGGGCTGCGAGGCGGGGAGGCGGGGAAGAGCAAAGGAAGCAAGTCAGGGCGATGCAGAAGGGAGTGGGAGATGAGGAAATGGGGGGCTTAGTCTGGGAAGACCTCTTGGAGGAGATGAGCCCTTGATAAAGCAGGTTCGAGGGTGGACAGTCAGCAGGTCCGAGGGCAAATGACCCAGAGAGAAGAGGCCCCCCGCTGCGCCAGCCCTGGGGCCAGAAACCTATCAAACCCCGGGTTGGCCACCCTGGCTCAGCCCCTGTCTCCTCCTCCTCGCCCAATCCGGGACTCTGACTCTGACAGGGATAGCAGGACTACAAGGAGAACCGTTTGTTGGTCATCCTCTTGGACATCTCTCTGCCCCCATGGTTAAGAATGCACCATCCCACACTGCTGACTCTCTCCGCTCCATCCCTGACTCTCCCCTTTTCATCCCTGACTCTCCCCCACTGACCCAGTATGGACCATCCCACACCCGACTCCCCCCTCTCCATCCCTGACTTTCCCACACTGGGAATTGGGAAGTGGAATTGGGCAGCTCTCCTACCTCACACTGGTCATCTCATACCTCTGAATCTCCCCTCTCAATCCCTGACTTCCCCCCAGTGACATAATAATAACAATAACAACAACAACAACAACAATAATAGTAATAATAATGATAACTGTGGCATTTGTTAAGCGCTTACTCTGTGCCGGCCACTGTCCTAAGCACTGAGATGGATACAAACAAATTGGGGTGGGCACAATCCCTGTGCCCACATGGGGCTCACAGTCTCAATCCCCATTTTACAGCTGTGGTAACTGAGGCACAGAGAAGTGAAGTGACACACCCACTGTCCCACAGAAGACGAGCGCCGAGCGGGGATCAGAACCCGTGATCTTCTGACACGTAGGCCCGTGCCCTAGCCACAACACCACGCTGCTTCTCTGTGCCCAGCGTGGGACCGGAACTGTGTCCAACCCAATTATCTTGCGTCCACCCCGGTGCTTAGTACAGCGCCTGTCACATAGTGAGCGCTTAACAAACGCCACAAAATGATGGAGCAGAGACTGGGGACAGGGGTCCGGGAGGAGGGCTGGACGATGAGGGGGAGGAGGCCGGGAGCGGGGCGGGGGCTCCGGGCACTGAGTTTCAATGGCCCCTTTGATGGAGCCTGAGAGGAAGCGGCTGAGACGTGCACTGGACAAAATGCAGCCATAGAAACGGAGCCTTAGGCGGGGCAGGGGGTGAGGCTGGGGGGATCACGGAGACACCACAGAAGGGGGGGTCAAGGGCTTTGATGTTCTCCCCCGCCCCTGCCCCTGCCCCCCCGCTTCCAGCCGAGCTGGCGGCCTTACCCAGATAGTAATAATAATAATAATAACTGTGGTATTTCTTAAGCTCTCACTATGTGCCAGGCACTTACTAAGCAGTGGGGTGGATACAAGCAAATGGGGTTGGACACAGTCCCTGACCCGCATGCAGCTCACGGTCTTTATCCCCATTTTACAGCTGAGGTAACTGAGGCCCAGAGGAAATAATAATAGCAATAAAAATGGTATTTGTTCATTCATTCAATCGTATTTAGTGAGCGCTTGCTGCATGCAGAGCACTGTACTAAGCACTTGGAATGTACAATTCGGCAACAGATAGAGACAATTTGATACCAGGCGCTGTACTAAGCAGCGGGTTGGATACAAGCAAATCAGACTAGGCACGTTCTCTATCCCATGTGGGGCTCACAGTCTCAATCCCCATTTTACAGATGAGGTAACTGAGGCCCAGAGAAGTGACTCGCCCAAGGCCACCCAGCAGACAAGCGGTGGAGCTGGAATTAGAACCTGTGACCTTCTGGCTCCAGGCCCCGTGTTCTATCCACTACGTTACGCTGCTTCCCCTGAACTCACCTACCCCTAATAATAATAATAATACTAATAATGTTGGTATTTGTTAAGCGCTTACTATGTGCAGAGCACTGTTCTAAGCGCTGGGGTAGACATAGGGGAATCAGGTCGTCCCACATGGGGCTCACAGTCTTAATCCCCATTTTACAGATGAGGTAACTGAGGCCCAGAGAAGTTAAGTGACTTGCCCACAGTCACACAGCTGACAAGTGGCCGAGCCGGGATTCAAACTCATGACCTCTGACTCCAAAGCCCGTGCTCTTTCCACTGAGCCATGCTGCTTCTCTAACTGCTACCCCTAACCACTCCCCAACCTGGAATGCCCTCCCCTGCTGGCCTCTTTGCCCCAAATCTCCGCTTCCCTCCTTCAAACCCCTCCTCAAACCCACCTCTTCCAGGAAGCTTGGCTCTGGCTTGACCCCAGATTAACCTCCAGTCATTTTAATCATCCCAGTTCCCCCCGCCCAGTCCTAGTCCAGTTCTCTGTGACTTGCATTTGTCCGCTTCTGATGTTTACGTTCTCGTGCGTTTTCCCATTCACAGAGGTTTCTGTGTTTATTTGTAATTTAGATTCCGTCCGCTTTCCCATTAGACTGTCTGTCCAGCCGCCTTTTCTGACATATTTAGAAATTAGGCCCCGGGAGGAATAGATTGGGTGGGGGGTGCAGTTTCGGAGGTAGGACAGCTGTCCAATTCCACGCCATCCGCCATATGGAAGATTTTTTTAAATAACTGATGTCTGTGTCCCCGCCTAGAGGGTAAGTAAGCTCCTTGTGGGCAGGGAACGTGTCTACCAACTCTGTCATATTATAATAATAATAATGAATAATTACGGTATTTGTTAAGTGCTGACCATGTGCCGGGCACTGTCTTAAACGCTGGGGTGGATACAAGCAAATGGGGTGAGACACGGTCCCCGTCCCCGCGTAGGGCTCGAGGTCTTAATCCACATTTTACAGACGAGGTAACTGAGGCATAGAGAAGTGAAGGGATTTGCCCAAGGCCACTCGGCAGACAGGTGGGGGATCTGGAATTAGAACCCATGACCCTCTGACTCCGAGGCCCGGGCTCTATCCATTACATCATGTTGCTTCCCAGCACAGGCGCTTAGTACAGTGCTCTGCACATAGTACGCGCTCAATAGATACGATTGAATGAATGGTACAGTGCTCTCCACCCAGCAGGCGCTCAATAAATCGCACCATAATCATCAATAATATCACTGACTGATTAATTCATTCATTGGAGGGGAGGGGTTTTCTGGGCATTAACCGGAAACAAATTAAATGCAAGTGACGCCCCTGGTTGAGGAAGTGGGGGTTTGAGTCCCCACTTGGCCGGTTTTATGCAGGAACCTTCCCCCCCACCCCCGACCTATTTCTTACCGTGCCCAACCTGATTAAGTTGTATCTATCCCAGTGCTTAGAACAGTGCTTACTACATAGTAAGCGCTTAACGAACACCATCATCGTTACTATGATCAGCCCCGGCCGGGCCTGCCGGGGCCCCTAGGGCCCATATCCCGAGTGGCCGCTCGCCCTGACCCAGGAGCAACAAAAGCAGAAGTAAGGGGGCCCTGGGTCCCCGGGTCATGGAGGGAGGCAAAAGCGGGAGGTTTCAGGAAGTGACCACCAACCAGAGCTCTGGCTGGAGCCGGACTTCCTGCCTCCCGCCCCGTCCGTGCCTGGGGGGTCCCCGGAGGGCGGGGGAAGATCCGCTTCCTGTCCCCGGCCTCAGTTTCCCCATTAGCGAGGCGCAGGGAGGAGGTTCTCCGCAGGCAGGATGTGGTTCCTTTTATCATCACGCCCATCCCATTCTCGCCGTCTACCCTAAATCCGGTCGGTCGGCTGCAGTGCCGGAGGGCGCGTAAGGAGACTCGCCCCCCGCCCCCCCCATCGATTTGGGCCTCAGAAGCCCCTCCGCCCCCGAGCCCCGCCAACTCCCGTGGAGTTGGCACGGAGATTGGCACCCCAGCCCACTTCCTGTCCCCACCCTTGCCCCAGAGACTCCCAGAATGACCACCTCCCCGCTCCCCGCACCGCTTACTGTATTTACTCACATAACGGCGCACTTGGGGGGCGACCCAGGCACCCCCTACCCATCTTCCTCCGTCCCCTGCTACTTCATATACCCTTCTTTAAGTCTGCCACATCCACGGGGACGTTCCAGGTTAGAGGCGATACCCGAATTTCTCCCCTTCCGAGGGGGAGAAACAGTGGCCACGTTTAATCAGGGTAAACACAGGAGGGGCTTCTTTCTAGATACCTTCCACTATGGGTTGGGGGAGGTTCGGGGCTCACTGAGGAGGAAGGTTGGGGGCTGCTGGGGAAATTCCTGAAGGACAACTCTCTGTCTCTCCAATATAGGGCGAAGATCGTGTCCACTAGCTCTCCTGCACTCCCTCGAGTCCTCAGTACAGTGCTCTGCACACAGTAAGTGCTCCATAAACACCACGGATTGCCTGATCGCTTGACTGACTCCGGCCCACTTTACCTGGGTGTCCAGAGCAGTAGGGCGGTGACCGAAACTTAATCCCGGCTCCGCCCCACGTCCGCTGTGTGGTCTTGGGCAAGTCACTTCGCTTCTCCGGGCCTCGATTACCTCATCGGTAAAATGGGGATTGAGACTGCGAGCCCCATGTGGGACGGGGTGGGACGGGAACGGTGTCCAACCTCATTGGCTTGTATCCGCCCCAGCGCTCAGTACAGCGCCTGGCACCTAGCGAGCGCTTAACGAATACCATTATTGTTATTATTATTATCATCACCCCGTCCCAGGTTGGATCTGAGGGCCGGCCGCGGGAGACGGGAGCGGAGAATCCCCATTTCAGTTCCCTGTAAGGAGAGAATTCAGCTGATGAGAGATGCCCCCCTCTCCACCCCCGCGGAGGCTGCTGGGAGCGGCCGGGGTTGGAAACCAGGCCATGCGGCTCCGGCGGCCCCAGGGCTCCCACATCCTGGATGGGAGTGGGAGGGGGTCGTGGGGCGGGTGGGGGAGGATTTTTCCGAGCCGTGGGGGGTGCAGGGGGGGGTCACGGGGAGGTCAGCCTGCTAATTGCGTCAAAGGGAGGAAGCCGGGGGAGGGGGGGCCGGCTGGAGAAGGGGGGCGGAGGTGGGGGGGGGCGGGGGGGATGCAGCTCACAAACTCCGGGCGACCGAGCCTGGAAGTGCTATTTTGTCAGGAGCAACAGCAGGAGCGGAGAGCAAACTATGACGTGGAGCGCGGCCAAAGCCGCGTTGGGGAGAGAGTTGGAGAAGGGGGGGACTGCCGGAGGGGGAAGGGCGGGAGGGAGGAGAGATAGGGGTGGGGGCAGAAGGGGAGGGCCAGAGGCCGAGGTGACAGGCCAAGAATTCACCCCTCTGTACGGCCCTTCCATGGATGGGGATCGAGAAATCAAAAATCACCCAACAGAGCAGGAAGAGCATACCTCATTGGCTGCCCGGGGGGGCATTTTAATCCTCGCCAGCGTTGTCTGCCAGGGAGAGAGCGGGGAGACGGGGACAGTTGGGGGGCGATGTGTGTATGCAGGGCTCAGCTCCTTTCTACTGAAGGAGCATTACAAAGCCAGCCCCAAATGGCCAGAAAACCCCAGAGGTCATCCCGTCCTTCCCCCTGCCTCCACGCCGCCGCCGAACACTGGCTGGTTTGCAAGCCCTCCAGGGGGCTGTGGCCTCTTAGCTCTCTCCATCTCAGCCCCTCTATCCCGACATCTACCGCCGCTGCTTTGGTTGGGGGGAGACTTGAGATTAAATGAAACCCCCTCCTGATGGGTGACCTTTGACCTCTCCTTCTCCGCTTCTCAGAGGATTCAGGTCTCCTGACCAGCTGGAGACTCTCGGGCTCCTCCTTCGCTTGTTCCAACGGGGATGGAGGTCGGGGGCGGGGGGAGGGTGCCCAACGGTTGGGGCTGAGCCGTTTCCCAGGGTCCCGGGGAACTTGCGACTTGCCAGGACCCCCTGGTTCTGCTCCCAGAAAACCTCCTGCTCTCCCTACTAGTATTTATAGTTGCGCACTGTGCCTAGCGCTGTGGTAGATAAGAGATAATCAGATCAGACCCAGCCCCTGTTCCACTCTGGGCTCACTTAAAGGGAGGGAGAACGGGATATTTAACCCCATTTTACAGCTGAGGAAAATGAGGGTCACAGAAACTAAGTGACTTGACCCAAAGTCATACAGCAGGCGAGTGTCAGAGCCGGGACTAAAACCCGAGTGTCCCGATTCCTAGTCTCACGTTCTTTCCGTTAGTTCACCCTGCCTCTCCTCAAGGACAAAGCAGCTGAAGGCTGAAGGGACAGGAAAGGCTACCAAGATGGTCAAGGGGAGGAAAGAGGAAAGAGTTTGGGCAGATACAGACTGAGCGGGGATGGATTGGATTTTACAGGATCGAGAAAGGAGTGGTTGGGGCACCCCTGGAATTTCTGGACCCCCAAACCTCTCCCCCGCGAAACCCTAGAGCAAGGGGTACCCAGTGAGGCGGGGTAGTGGAGGATTCAGAGCAAACACCCCGTAAGGTGTCTTCTCCAGTGTGGTGCGGGCACGGGGAATCGCTCCCTCAGGAAGCCGGGCAGCCGGGAACGCCAGCCCAAACCGCGGGGTTCGGACAGATCCGTGGACACGCATCCATTCTGGAGCACTAGGGGAGAGTCGGGGTGTTGGACGGTCCATTTTGGGTCAGTGGGGGAGAGTCGGGGTGGAGAGGGGAGTCTCAGGGGTGTTGGAAAGTCCGTCTCTAACCACGAGGGCAGTTATCCAGGAAGGCAACCAGCAACTATTCCCTCCATGGGTCCGGGTGTCACCGTCAGAGACTGACTCCATCCGCCACGGGCCTTAGTCGAGGCTTGGTCCCAGGGAAATCAGCCAGGGAAACCAACAGGACAAGCTGGCTCTCTGAAGGCGGCCTGGGCCGGGATTGGTCTGGGGTCCCGGGTTTGCTGAAGGCACGGATCTGGGGGGAGGGGATGGAACAGGGCAGGCCGGGGGGTGGGGGGTGGGTGGGATGGGGCTTAGGTCCCTTAGCTCCCCACGGTGGAACGGTGTCGATCTGAGCCAGACCCGGGGCCGATTTGGAGCCAGAGCCCGGACCACGCGGAGGGAAGGGGCTGCTTCGGGGGCAGGGACGGGGACAGGGGCAGAGGAAGCAAACAAAGCCGGACTCTGGGGAGGGCCCCTCTCTCTCCCCCGCTCGGACGCACCATCCGCCCCTCTCCGGTCCGGCGCTGCCAACCGGCGCCGCCGAAGCCGCGGAGCATGGAATGCTATTCCAGCTGCGAGGGAGGGGGCGGGAGGCCGAGTGGAGAGCCCCCTCCCCCCGTCTTCTCTCCCCTCCCCCCCACCTCCCCGTCTCCCCTCGAGCGGCCTAGGGAACGGAGCCCAGGCGGGCGGAGAACGCGCAGCTGGTCCTGCCACCTGTGCCTGCCACGCTCCAGCCTGAGACCGAGCGCCCCCTCCCCACGCCCCACGCTGCCCCCTGCCACGCCTCCTCCTCCGGGCGGCCCCCTCCCTGCCCGTCTGCCCCTCACCCCCTTCCCCCACCCACTCCCCCACCCCTCCTGCCATACAGCCCCTTCCCTGCCTCAAGTCCCTTTCCTCCGCCCTCCTTTCTCTCCCCCGCAACAAGAGGCAGCGTGGCTTAGTGGAAAGAACCCAGGCCTGGGAGTCAGAGGAGGTGGGTTCTAATCCCCACTCCGCCGCTTGTCTGCTGTGTGGCCCCGGGCAAGCCACTTCACTTCTCTGTGCCTCAGTTCCCTCATCTGTAGAATGGGGATGAAGACTGTGAGCTCCACGTGGGACAACCTGATTACCTTGTCTCTACCCCAGTGCTTAGAACAGTGCTTGGCACACAGTAAGCGCTTAACGAATACCATCATCATCAACATCACTCTACGCCCTGCTCCCCCTCCTGCGCCCCATCGGACCACTTCCTCCATGCAGTCCTCTCTCTCTGTCCATCTGCCCCACGTCACCTTCCCCGTGCGGGTCCCCTACTCGCCTTCATTCAATCACATGTACAGAGTGCTTACTGTGTGCAGATCACTCTACTGAGCGCTTGGAAAAGTACAAAACAGCAGTAAAGAGAGACAATCCCTGCCTCTCCTGCCCCCCATCGGACCCCCTCCTCCATGCAGTCCTCTACCAGTCTGCTCCGCACCTCTTCTCTCCGCACCCCCGCCCTGCCCCATCGCATCACCTCCTCCATGCAGCCCCCTCTCTGCCAGCCCGCTCTGTGCCCCTTACCCTCTCCTCCATGCAGCCCCACGCAAGCCTGTCCTCCCGCACCTCCACCGCGACACCTCCCTGGCACGATCGCCTCCGCCGGCCCGCGCCCTTCCCATTGCGCGCCCCTCTACCCTGGCCCTCCCCCGCCGAGGGACCTCAGCTGGGGTGGAGTCGGGGGAGGAGGAGTCGGGGGGCCCTGCGGCAGGCATCGCCCCCCACCCCACTCGCCACCCTCCCCACCCTGGACACGAAACTCCAACCCAACACCGGCCAGCTACGGGGAGGAGACATCCCGGGAATGGTCAGGCCGAGGGCGAGGGGTGTGGACAGGGTAAACACTGAAAGGTTGCCCTCCCCAATCCCACCCCGGCAAGGCGAGGAGTCCCCAATGAAGCGGGGAAGGGGCTGACTCAAAGCAAACGCCGACTAACGTGTCTTCCCCCAGCGTGGGACCAGCGTGGGGAATCGTTTCCCCAGGAACCCTGGCAACCGGGAATAGCAGCCCATCCCGGCGGGGTTGGACAGATTAATGGACGAGCGTCTGTGCTGCGTCGCTAGGGGAGAGCCAAAGATGGAGGAAGGAGAAGCAGGGGTGTGGGATGGTCTGTATTGGATCACTGGGGGGAGAGTCAGGGATGGAGAGGGGAGTCGGGGGTGTGGGGTGGCCTGTGCTGGGGGACTGGGAAGAATCAGGGATAGAGAGGGGAGAGGCAGGGGTATTGGACGGTCCATGCTCGGTCACCGGGGGGAGAGGCAGGGATGGAGAGGGGGCGTCAGGGGTGTTGGATGCCTATCCCAGGGATGGCCAATGGGTCTGAATCCGGGTGGCAGTGTCCACATCCACATGTCTGACCGCCCTCCTCCCCTTTCCATCCTGCACTGCCCTGCCAGGCACAGAGTCTCCATCCCGAAAGCTGAGTCCCTGGTCACCTAGGCGAGTGGCTTGGACATGAGAGGGCCAGGAGCTGAGCCCTTTGGACAGGCAAACCAACTGACAAGGAAGGCTGAAATCCAGGCTTCCCTCTAGGTGCCTTGTCCCCCGTCTCCCTCCATCTGTCCCTCTCCCTCCGAGTCTCAACTACGGGAACCTCGGGGTCCGGTCCGAACATCGAGGGGGTTCAGAGGACGCCCCACCTCGGCCCCCTCTCCTCCCCAGCCCCGCACGCCAGCCACCCGAAGAGATCACATGCAACCACTTGAAAAGGAATTTTTGCCGGGCCTCTCGAAGAGGTTGGCAGTCGGGCCCTTCCCTTGGCATGGTTTCCCTTCCCCTCCCGGAGGGAAGCCCCCTTCGGCCCCCTCCCCTATTCTCCTCTGACCCTGGAGGTTTTCCAGATTGCCCGTATAACCCTCTCACCAACGGACCACCGCCCTCAAGCAGGCAGGGTGCCTTCCCATGAGGCCAAGCGGCCAGGAAGCCGTGGCTTGGGTTTCTGGGAATGGGGGTGTCCTGTGGGGCGATCGCTGAGGGCCAGACTGGGGGGCCCCGCTGCCTCCCATCTGCCCCCCCTCCAGGAAGGCTAAGGGCAGAATGCCCCAGTCCTGCCACGAGGGACGCAACACGACGCTATGACGTGACGAGAAACTGTTCACAGAATCCCACGGAATGGAAAGCTCGTCCCCTGGGGGATTCCCCCGGCCCCTCCCCACCCCTTCCCTGTTCTCCTTCAAGCTCCCGGGGCCACGGGAACCGAGACTGAGGCTCAGTGCAGAACATTAAAACAAGCCAGGACCCGTTTGGGAGGACAACCGGCTGGAAACTGGACCGACGGGGCAGTCAGGGGCCGGCGTAGGCCTGATTCTCTTTCGCCTTTGAGAAGGCGATTTTACACCCTGCGGTGTCCCAGGGTCCCATACCTACCACGCTCCGTGGCCTGCTTGCCCTTCCTATGGTCTTTCCTGAAACCCTCCTGCTGCCAGGGAAGCCCATTTCCTATCGTTTGATCTCCGGTGAAGACGGTCAGTCCTCTGGGACTGAACAAACGGGTCTCTGTTCTCCCTCTACTCTTCCCCAAGAAGGCAGAATCAGGGGTTATTGGATGATCTGTGCTGGGTCACTGGGGAAGAGCGAGGGATGGAGAGGGGAGAGTCAGGGGTGTTGGACGGTCCTTGCTGGCTCACCTTTCTAAGCACTGAGGTAGATACGAGGTTGGACGCGCGATCCCTGTCCCACATAGGACTCACACTCTTAATCTCCATTTTACAGATGAGGTAATTGAGGCATGGAGAAGTGATTTGCCCAAGGTCACACAGCAGACTCTTCTAATAAGACGCTGAGATGGGTGGGGACTACAGGTCTGACAAAGCCAAGGGGTGTCCGGCTCTGCAGGAGCTCAGGCAGGGGGGCTACTCCCCCTGGGTGGTGGCATTGCATTCTCCCGAGTGCTTAGCACGGTGTCTAGCACTCAGTTGAGCGAGAGACTCCGAGAGAGAATGGGTGGAGTCGGAATCAAGGGGTCCCGAGAAGCCTCAGACAGCCGAGCCCGGTGAGAGGTCGGGGGAAGAGGTTCTGCTTTAAAGGGAGAGAAAAAGGTTAGACAGTCCAAATGCACATGATTCCCCCAGCCCTCCCAACCCCTCAAGTTCCCCAAACTCCCAGGGACGGTGCCCCCTTCCCAGACTGAGAGGGGAACAGAGATTTAGGAGGGGCAGCCCCTTTCCCGTCCCCCCGCCATCCCCCTGTCCTCCCGGCCCTGAGAGCAATGAGAGATTGGGGAATCATGACACAAAACATGCTTTCGTTTTATTCACAAAACAGCTCGGGTGGCTAAAACATTACAAACAGCGTCTTCATCTCGGGTGTGGGGCTGGGGCCGGGGCCGTGGGGGACCCCCGGGTCAGCGGAAGGCGGGTGGGAGGGAGGGGCATTTCATCTTGGTTATTTTCACCGAACCTTGGGCAACATTATAAAAACAATTTCCTCTAAGTAAAACTCTGGCTGAGGCATCCCGCCATCTAGATTAATAAACTAAGGTAAACTTTTTTTTTATTCTTTCGAAGCCTGTGTTGGGGGCAGAAATTAGGTATTTTCCGACTCGAAACACCAAACTCCTCGCGGGTCAAACGTACGTGTGTGAACGGTAAGGGGAGGGTTGGGGGGGTGGGGGGGTGTCTACGTCGCTTTAAACATGTTCTCATTATAAACATGAAATTGAGTATTCTATAGGGAACTATGCACTATTTTATGGCAGGGAGGGGGTTAAAGAAAATTTAACTGAGGGTAGAAGTTAACTGCTAAATTACAATAGTGCTTATTAGTAACTAGATTTCAAAAGGGTACTGAAAATTTACATTTTCTACACAAAACTGCATCTTCCACACGTAAACAACAGCAACACCAGAACACAAAGAAAATGATTGTCCCATAGTCCGTCTATTAAATCTTGGTACTTTACAGATTCATTTTTTTTCCCCCACCCTCCCCTCCTCGTAAAGCAGTTAAATGTTTGATACTAGGACTGGAAGGTGTTAAAACCAAAAAAAAAAAAAAAAAGAAAAGAAAACAAACAAAAAAAACCCCCAAAAAATAAAAATAAAAACCAAAACAAAAAAAAAAAACCAAAACAAAACAACCCCCCCCAAATTATAAAAACAGGAATGAAATCTGCGAGAGAATATTTTTGGTTCTAAAAGAGACACGGGTGTGTATCCATTGTTTGCATCCCAAAGCATCTTGGTCGGTCTGGCGGGAGACCACACAAGCTAGCAGGAAACACTAGGGCCTTGGGGTTGCGACCTTCACTGAAACCATCTGAATGCCGTTCCTGTAGGAAGCATGACCTTCTAGAGAAAAAGGAAGAGAAGAAAGGGAGGGGAAGGGAAGGGAGAGAAGGAGGGAAGGGGCAGGAATTAAGTCAAATCCACAGAACTTGGGGTACCCCCACCCTCCCGAAGCTTTATTCGTTCATTTTTTTAAACCCTGACTCTGTGCCAGGCACTGTGTTATGTGCTGGGGTGGACTGTAAGCTCAGGGAATGCGTCTATTGTACCGTACTCTCCCAAGTGCTTGGGTCAAGGTTCTGCACACAGTCGGCTCTCGGTAAATACGACCGAATGAGTGAATGAATGAGCTAATCAGGTTGGACACAGCCCATGTCCCAAACAAGGCTCACAGTCTCAATTCCCATTATAATAATAATAATAATGTTGGTATCTGTTAAGCGCTTACTATTGCAGAGCACTGTTCTAAGCGCTGGGGGAGATACAGGGTCATCAGGTTGTCCCTCGTGAGGCTCCCGGTCTTCATCCCCATTTTACAGACGAGGTCACTGAGGCACAGAGAAGTGAAGTGACTTGCCCACAGTCACCCAGCTGCCAAGTGGCTGAATACAGATGAGGTAACGGAGGCACAGAGAATTTAAATGACTTGCTCAAGGTTGCACAGCGGACACGTGGTGAAGCCAGGTCCTTCTGGCTCCCGGCCCCATCCTCTCCGTACTAGGCCACGCTGCTCCTTTATTGTTTCCTGCACCCTGAGAGATTCAGGGCGTCCACAGAGTCACCCAGGACTGTGGTGAGGAGGTGACCTCTCAGTTGGGGTGCAATTAAAGCTTCAGTTCCCACCGCCCCGGGGCAACTGACAAAGTCACTGCCGGGAATCCACCCTGAAATGAACTTCTCTCCCCTCCCAACTCCTCAAATCCAACAATTACTCTCCCTGCCTTCAAAGCCTCATTGAATCTCATCTCCTCCAAGAAGCCTTCCCTGATTAAGCCCCCCTTTCCTCTTCTCCCACTCCCTTCCGTGTCACCTTGACGTGTGCCTTTTGTTCATCCCTCCTCCCAGCCTCACATCACTCCCGATTAGACTGTAAGCCCGTCAAAGGGCAGGGTCTGTCTCTATCTGTTACCGATTTGTACATTCCAAGCGCTTAGTACAGTGCTCTGCACATAGTAAGCGCTCAATAAATACTATTGAATGAATGAATGAATCACTCACGTTCGCATCTGTCATTTATTTATTCATATTAACGTCCATCTCCCCCTCTCGACGGTAAGCCAGTTGTGGACAGGGAATGTGGCTGTTCTAGTGTTGTAGTGTACTCTCCCAAGTGTTTAGTCCAGGGCTCTGCACCCAGTAAATTGCTCAGTAAAGCTGAATGATTGACTGACTTCTTCAAGCTCTTAAGGGGCTCACTGACGACCCCCCCAATTTAGTTCCGGACTTGGGGGGTGTCTTCCTGGATCGTGGCCGTGGGGCTCCCCTGATCCCTTTTTCCCGCAGTTGGGGCTGGGGCTGGTGTTCCCCGGCGGGGTGGAGAGGAGCAGGGTGGTCTCTGAAGAACTTCCCGCTGCCCCCTACTTTGAGTCCCGGCTCCCACCGCCCTCTCCCGGCCCCTCGGAGGGGAGGGGGGGTAAGGAGGGATAGCACAGTCTCTGCACACAGTGAGTGCTCAATAAACACTACTGGTCGACTGAGGGAGATCCAGGGGATGAGGGGCCTGCCGCTAGTGGGGGGCGGAAGATTGGTCGCGGCTCCCCGGCTAGACGTTGCCCTTCAAGTATGACACCTCTGACCTTCAACCCAAGGTTCTTGCCTGTCTCCCTCCCTACCACTGGCCCCCCCAAGGGCCAGCCCCGCTCACCTCGGTCCGATCTTCCCCTTCCTCAGCAGAATTCTCCCTTTCCAGCTCTCCCCTGACCCCCAGTCTCCTTCATCCTGCCTTCCTGACATCCGTAGCCCCGGGAACCAAGCCTGGCTTCCTGCAGGGGACCCGGGAGCGGGGGTCATCTCATCCAACCCCCCGCCTCCGAGCGGAACTGCACCTCACTGGGCCACGAGGACGGGAGCCCCTCCCCACCGTGGGTTTCCAATTCATTTTTCCTCTGTCACTCCCCACTGCCAGAGAGCTTGGCAATGGGTTGGAGGCTCTCGGGGGCTCTTTCCTTTCATACAGAAACAGTGTGATCTAGTGGAAAGTGCAGGCTGGGGAGCCAAGAGACGGGGTTCTGATCCCGGCTCCGCCACTTGCCTGCTGTGTGACCTCGGGCAAGTCACTTAACTTCTCTGAACCTCAGTTCCCTCGTCTGTAAAATGATGACGGTATCTGTTAAGGGCTTACTATGCTCCAAGAAGACACCAGTTGACCCCCTCAGACTGTGAACCCCATGTGGGATGGGGACCGTGTCTCGTATCGGCCCCAGTGCTTAGCACGGTGCTTGGAGCATAGTAGGTGCCTAACAAATATCACAGTTACCATTAATGGTGAACTGTGATAGCCTGGGGACCAGATCAGGGCAGGGAGGAGCCCCTCTGGGTACCTCCAGGCTGCTCTCTGGCAGACCAGGTGCTGGATATCGCTGTCCCCGGCCCGCTGGGCGACCCCGGGCGAGTCGCAGAACCTCTCTGGGTGGGACCTGGGTGGGACAGGGACTGTCACCGACCTGCTTTCGTGAGTCCCGTATAGGAGACCGTGAGCCCCAAGTGGGCCAGAGACCGTGTCCGACCCGATTCGCCCGTATCCACCCCACGCTCGGTACAGTGCCTGGCGCACAATAATTGCGGTACGTGTTAAGTGCTTACTACGTGCCAGGCTCCGTTCTAAGCACTCAACGGATACCACAGTTATTATTACCGCGTATCTACCCCAGCGCCTCGCTCAACGCTTGGCACCTACAGAACGCTCCTCCAAAGCCACCGAGTCGATCATTAAAGGAGCCGGGGAAACTCCGCTTGAATGGGCGGGGTGTGCGTTGGGGTCCCGGGGACTCCCGCCCAGCCCCGGTCGGTCAGCGGACGGACGGACGGACGGAGACCGCCCACCCCGCTCCCCTGGGCCCCCGGGGCCCCGCCGGGTTTACCTCCAGGGCGGCGGAAGGCTTCTTTTTGAGTTCCTCACATTTTCTGAATTTGCAAATCTGGTGACCAGTTTTTCGGTTTCTACAACTGCTGCACTGCTCGCAGTTGACCCGCCGCCGGCAAGGCGGGCACATCCCGCAGCGCTTCCGCTTCTTCTTCCCGGAGCCGATGGCCGACGCCAGCTCGTTCTGCATAGGGTACTCGGCCAGGCCGGCCATGTGCAGGGCGCTCTCGGCCAGGAACACCCCGGCGGGGGTCATGATGAAGAGGCCGGGGTTCAGCGGGAAGGCCCCCAGGTAGGGGAACTCGGAGGGGCTGTTCGTGGTCTCCGCGGCGACCGCGGCCTCCATCTCCGCGAGGCCGTTGCCGTGGTCGCCCACCAGGGGCATGTGTTCCTGGACCACGCGCCGGAGCATTTCGGTGGACTGGGCGTACTGCTGCAGGGCCGCCTGCCCCTCCGCCGAGATGCCGGCCACCTGCTCCACTTTGCTCAGCAGGTGGGCGATGCTTTTGTGCTTTGAGGTAGGCTGGTGCTTCTCCCCCGCCGCCGCGGCCGGGGCGGGGCCCTCGCTCCCGCCGCCCCCCGCCGGCCCCCCGGCGCCCTTCTCGGGGGGCTCGCCCAGGGAGCTGCCGCCTCCGAACGGGGAGTAGTGGGAGAGCGGCCGCGACTTCTTCAGGCTCTTGTTCAGGGGCTCGCTGATGATCCCGCTGCGGTTCCGGCGCTCGGCCGGGGCGGGGGGCTCGTCCGGCCGCCCCTTCTCCTTCCCGCCGCCACCGGCCTCCCGGGGGCTGCTCAGACTGGCCATGGTGGGAGACGGGGACGGGGCCAGGCCGGCGGCCGCTCGGCCGACCGCGGGACCGGCCCGGCCGACGGGCCCCGGGCCGGGGGGAGGGGGGCGGGGAGGGGGACGCTCGGGGGCCGGGGGGCTCCCGGGGCGGCGGCCGCGAGAGGAGGAGTCCGGGGGCCGGCGGGGTTCCTCAGGGCCGGACCATGGTGGGCCGCACCGACGATCGAGCCGCAGGCCTGCGGGGAGGAAGGGTACGACTCGGTCAGGGGGCGGCCGGGCCCTCGAGGCGCCCCACCCGCCGGACAGCCGGCGGAGGGTCGCCCCCACCCCGGGCCCTTGGCCCCTCCGAGAGACCGCCCGCCACCTCCCCCGACAGGACCCCGCCCCGCTAACGGAGAGAGAGGGCACTACCAGCTTACGGGAGTCGTGGGTGGCCTAGAGGAACTGACCGGGCGGGGGATGGGGACGGGGTCCCTCTCCCCCAAGACGGTGGGCCCGCCTGGTCCTCCCGGCCACGTCTTCCCCGGCTCCTCCCCCGCCTCCGCCAGCCGCCTGCTCCCTGCCGCCACGCAGGTGGGAGTCAATTAACGTCTTGTTCCTGCGGCTGGACCGGGGGAGCCCCTCACTCTGCCTTCAATCCCCCCTCTGTACCTCCCTTCGCTGCCTGGGAACAGCCGCGCTGCCCCTTCCCCCCCAGCCCACCTGCCCCATGGCTCCCGGCCTCCCGCCCAGCCCCCAGAGCAGGGCTCTGAGGGCATCGCAGACCATCCCCCCACCCTGACTCTCCACGGACCATCCTCGGACTCGCTTCTACGCCGAACACAGGCTCCGAAAGGCCTCACAGAAACCTGGCGGCAGCTCCTACAGAAATCAGGCAGCGGTTGGCCACGGGGCTCTGCCACTCACTGTTATATGATCACGGGCAAGACCCTCAACCTCTCTGAGCCTCCCTCTCCGGCCAACGGGGGGAACAATCCCCGCTCCTTCCCCAGAGCTCGGGACCAGGAGTCAGGGGACCTAGGTTTGAATCCTCCCCCTTGCCACAATCCTGCTGCGTGACCTTGGGTTAGCCACTTCACCTCTCTGGGCCTCACTTTCCTCTGTAAAATGGGGATTCGAGACCTGTTCGCCCAGCCCCTTGGACTGTGAGCCCGACGCGGAGCAGGGACCGGGA
Source organism: Ornithorhynchus anatinus (assembly GCF_004115215.2). NCBI lineage: Eukaryota > Metazoa > Chordata > Mammalia > Monotremata > Ornithorhynchidae > Ornithorhynchus > Ornithorhynchus anatinus. Next base: position 2,758,168 of record NC_041750.1, read on the forward strand.
ATTGTAGTATTATTACCCTAGAGCTTAGCTCAACGCTGGGTCCCGAGTAAGTGCTCAAGAAACACCACAATTACCGTGACGATTCCCGGGATTCCATCCTAGGAGAGGGTGGGGAGGAGAGTTGGGATTGGACTCCCTAGCTGGCCCTGGTCATTGATGCTGGGGGAGGTAGGGACTCGGTCACCGAGCCTGCCCTCTCCCCCTCCACAGCTCCCCGGGACCTGAGGCCCGAGGATGCTGGTCCCGCCGGCGGCCGGATCGGCCTGACCTCCCAGCGAAAGGCTGCCGTCTCTGCCTCTGCCTGGGTCCCGGGGTTGGCAGGCTTTGGCCCCCGGTCTGGCCCCGGACACTGACCCCGTCGGTCTCGGCCGTCCCTTCCCGGCCTCACGGCCGGGTGAGTAGGGCGACAGGCCTCCTCCGGGCCCCAGTCGAGGGTCTTCCCGTCTCCCGCTTCCCCCCGTTCCTCTCTGGGGCTGACTTGCGGCTGCTTCTGGGGTGCAGCGTGCTCGGGGGCCAGTGGGGAGATAGGTTCAGTTGGCAAGAAGAGAAGGGAGGGGGTCTGGCGATTCTCCACATATCCCCTCCGACCGCTGGGCCGGCTGGGCTCTCGGACCACACGCTGAAGAGGGGGATGGGGCGGGGCCGGGATGGCGGAGATGGCCCCCCCGGGGGTCAGATGGTCGGGGACGGGGCGCCCGGCTCTACTGCGGGTACACGAGACCTTTGTCCAGCTCGGCCCCTCCACGGTGGCCCTCACCCTACCGGCCTTTCCCGCCACCCGGGCCGCCTGTAGTGTGCAGGAGGGAAGGACTGGGGAGGAAAGAGATGAGGAAGAGGGGGGAAAGGAAGCAAGAGAAGGAAAAGGAAGAGGAAATGAAGAAAGGGGAGAATGGAGGAAGGAAAGAAGAGGAGAAAGAGGAGAAGAGGAGGACGAGAAAGGGGAGGGAGGTAAGGAAAGCAGGAGAAGGAAAAGGAAGCAGAAATGAGGAAAGGGGAGAATGGGGAAGGAAGGAGAAGGGAAGAGGAGAAAAGGAGGAGAAAGGGGAGGGAGGAGAAGGAGGGAAGGGGAGGAGGAGGAGGAAAAGAAAGCGGCAATGTCTGCATTCCACTGGATCCCGATCTCAGCCTGCTCTGGGAGTCGCCCCCCCAGCCCGTCAGGCCCACCGGGCACAAAACCGGCAGGAAGTGGTGGGGTTGTCCCGTTGGGCCAAGTGAGGACGATTGCCTTGGGAGGGGGAGGGGATGGGGGAGGAGCGGGAGGAGGGGGAGGACAGGGGAAGGCCCGGACCCTACGGCTGAGGGAAGCTAACTCCCAGACGGAGGTGGAAAGCACAAGGCCTTGATCCAGGAGGATCTTCGAGGAGGAGAGAAGAGGCCCGGCCTGAGAGGCTGGTCAGTTGGAGGAGCAGAGGATGATGGGAAAGGGCAGAGGCCAGAGGCAGGACTGGCTGGGGACTGGTTCGGGGAGGCGGCCCGGCAGCCTTCGGTCTAGAAGGTCTCTGCCACGTCCATCTTCCGGAGGGCGGCCTCTCCAGTGAGGTCCAGAGAGGCTGAGTGACTTATCCAAATCCACCCAGCAGCCCAGGGTGGAGCGGAGCTGGGATTAGAGCCCTAACATTCAGAATTTGACATTCTTTCCACTGGGCCACACCGCCTGGGGTGTCCAGTCACCTTCCAGCCCCAAAGGCTGCCCGCTCCAGGATCCTCGCTCTGACGCCTGACCCCCCGGACCCCACCCACCCTCTCCACAATGCCAACCTCCCCGAGGGGCCGGGGACACCCACCTAACTGGAGCCGTCCACTGCAGCCGTGTCCTCGCTGGGTCCCGGGCTGCGGCCTCACTCCTGGGCCTGCTGGACCTTTGACCTCTGCCCTCTGGGTCCCGGGTCAGGGGCTGGGATGGCGCCCCGAAGCTTCCGGCAAACACCGCCGCATCGGCAAAGCTGGAGGAAAGGAGAGACCGTCGTCAGAGAGGACTAGTTGGGACTTCTTCATCCTGGCCACCGGCACTAACGCAGATGGAGTCCCTGGGCCGGAGCACTGTATGGGCACCTGCCGTTGGCAGAGCACTGTAATGGACGCCTACTGGACTCCTTACCATCGCCTTTAAAGCACCCGATCACCTTGCTACTCTCCTACTACAACCCGACCCGCACATTTCGCTCCACTAATGCCAACCTTCTCACTGTACCTCAATCTCGTCTATCTCACCGATGACCTTTCGCCCGTGTCCTGCCTCTGGCCTGAATCTCCCTCCCCCTTCACATCCGACAGGCAATTACTCGCCCCCTCTTTCAAAACCTTATCGAAGGCCCATCTCCTCCAAGAGGCCTTCCCTGACTACACCCTCCTTTCCTCTTCTCCCACTCCCTCCTACGTCGCCCTGACTTGCTCCCTTTCCTCATCCCCCCTCCCAGCCCCACAGCACTTATAAAAATAATAATAATGGTACGTCCACGTCTGCAATTTTATTTATTTATATTAACGCCTGTCTCCCCTTCTAGACCGTAAGCTTTCTGTGAGCGGGGAACGTGTCCGTTATAGTGTACTCTCCCAAGAGCTTAGTACAGCGTTCTGCACACAGCAAGTACTCAATAAATACGAGTGAGTGGGTATCGGGACAGGACAAAGTATCAGGGGCCTGCTGCAGGAAGAGGAGGCTTTAGTAGAGGAGGTGTGAAAAGACACAAATGACCACTGGATCAGTAGGGAAAAGAGAGCAGAAACAACCTCTCAGAGCCCTCGGCATTTCAATAAATACACAAACAAGCAGATAGTCCATAAGTCGGCGATTCAAAAACCAAACAAGCAGATACTCTCCTAAGCACTGATGGAATTGAAGGGATGACTCGGCTGGAGGGAAAGGGGAGTCGTGGAAGACCTCCTGGAGGTGGGACGCTTTCGGGGGGTGCTGTGAAGGAGGGGCGGGATGGGGTTTGGAGAGGGGAGGGGAGGCAGTGGCAGGAAGGGGATGGGAGGAACTGGAAAACCGAGCCAGGCATAGAGAGATTTGCTGGGAAGAGCAGGAAGGGAAAGTGTGGACGGGGGCGCGATCGGAGAAGAGAGCAGAGGTCAGAGGGAAACTCTGGCGGGGGGCCTTGAGGTCAGTGGTTGGGAGTGACGGCCAGGAGAGTACCGAGGGTCCCCCCCGCTCATGTAGGACCTGCCAGCTGATGGGGGTGGGGACGCTGACCCTGACTCCGTCCCAGGAGTGAGGGAGGAAAAAGGATGCCCCCAGAGCGTGGGAACCCCAGAGCTTGGGGGCCAGATACCAGGGACCCTAGCATCTGGGACCTAGGGCCAGCCAAGCCCCTGAACCAGCAGTCCTCAGTTGCCCCATCTGCATAATTGGTGGGATCAGCCCCAGCCTACTCGGTGAAGGGAGAATGAGAGGACTGGCCTAGTTGGCCTTGGTGATTCAGGAGGGTCTGCCCTGCTAGGACCATCAGGAGTCTCTGAATCAGCTGACCGGGGCGGGGAGGGGGTGAGCTTTGGGACCCTCTGGAGAAATCCAGGAGGGAGGGTCGCTGCACCTGGGCTGGAGCCCCTGGGCTCCCCCCATAGTGGAAGCAGCATGGCCTAGCAGAAAGCGCATGGGGCTGGGAGCCAGGAGACCTAGGTTCTAATCCTGCCTCCACCACTCGCTTGCTGAATGATCTTGGGCAAGTCACTTTTCGGTGTCTCAGTTTCCTCCTCTGCACACAGCAAGCACTCGATAAATACGACCGACTGCCCGACTCCCCTATGAAACAGGGATTCGATACCCATCCTTCCTCCACCTTAGACTGTGAGTCCCGTGTGGGACAGGGACTGTGTTCAGCCTGACGGTCTCGAGTCTACCCCAGCGCTTAGCACATAGTAAGCCGTTGCCGGATACCACAATTATCAGTATTGTTTAGCGGGAATTCTCAGAAGCTCTCTCTTCCCTCCATCCTCCGCTCTGTGGAGCAGCCAAGAAGGCCTGGCCCGGGAGGCCGGTCGACCCCTGTCCGACCCCTGCCCAGCCCAACCGGGGGGGTTTCACCTTGTCCCCTCGAAAACGGGCCAGGGCCCGAGAGCTGGACCGGAAGCGGCCTAGGTTCTGGGGAGGTTCCGGCCGGGGGCAGCCGAGGGGAAGAGAGGAGCCATCCTGGCAACCGGTCCAGGCCAACGGCCCCACGTCCCCCGGAACCCTCTCTCGGTGACATCATAATGACCCACTTCCACCAGCAGCAGGTGGGCAGCTGGGAAGTCGGTCAGTGGTATTTATTGAGCGCCTACAGAGCACTGTACTAAGCGCTTGGGAGAGGACAAGAGAACAATCCCCAGCCAGGTCCCACTGGGGAGTTAAGGCTCTCTTATCAGGAAGGAGCAGAGAGAAGCAGCATGGCCTAGGGGAGAGAACCCGGTGCTGGGAATCCGAGGACCCGGGTTCCGATCCCGGTCCCTCACTCGCCCGCTGGGTGACTGGCCCAGTCACTTCATTTCTCTCTTCACCTCCACTTCCTCATTGGGGATACAATACCCGTCCTTCCTCTTTAGATCGTGTGCTCCGTTTGGGACGGGGACTGTGTCTGACCCGAGAATCTTCCATCTACCCCGGTACTCAGCATTTATTAAGTGCTTTGCAAATTATTAGTGTTATGAGCATTACAGAGGGTGCAGCCTCAGCCGAGTCACTCCAGACTGGCGGAGGGAATGCTGCGGGCTGGGGTCCGGGCTTGAGAGAATCCGTGGATTTGGGAATCCGAGCAGGGGGAGGCTACAGGTGACCGAGGGCGGGAGTGTTTTTCCGTCCGCCCTCAATTGCTCTGATTCTGTTCCAGGAGCTTCCCAGTGGCCCCAACCGTCCACACCCAGCAGCTGCCACGGAGGCAGGGGGTCGTCTAGGTGACTCCGAGAGGTCATCCTGGACCCCGGCGGCTCCCTGCTGGATGTATTTCGGGTCGCTAACTCTGCCGGGCCAGCTTTCCCCTTGGGGCACCCAAGTGAGTTATGCTTCAAAGTCATAAGCTCGCTGTGGGCAGGGAATGTGTCTGCTGTTGGACAGTTCTCTCCCAAGAGCTTACTCCAGTGCTGTGCCCACAGTAAGTGCTCAATAAATTTGACTGCCCGACTGACAGAGGGCAGAGCCACCAGACTGCGGTGGGGTGTGGCCTGTTCCCCGAGAGAGCTTCCCATCCTCAGTACTGGAACAAGACAAACACACTCAGCGGCAGGAGAGGGGGTGGCGTTCACCTCCCGGGACTCTCCCGAGCCGCTCCCCAGTACCCTCCGTCCTATTCAGACTGTCCCAGGGTCGGGGCCGGGGGGCACCCACAGTTGGCATCTGGGATCTGGACAGTAGAGGGAGGGGCACCAGAGCATGAGACCCCACCCCTTATTGATTGGTGTCCACCACCCCCCTGAAAGGCCAGAGGAGGAGTAGGGGGTTGGGAGAAAGAGGCAAAGGGGTTAAGGGGGCGATCCGGGATGGTGGGATGGGGATGTTGGAGGTTTTCCAGGCCGACAGGAGTTGGGGAGGGTGGGGGTGAGGATGGGGGTGTTTGGGGTCCGGGCTGGGTCACCAACTCCCTAGGGTGACCACAGGCCAGGCGAGAGGTGGGAAGAACAGCTGTGAGCGGGGTGGGGGGGGACGGGGGAACCAGCTGGACCGCAAGGGGAGGCCTGGAAGGGGGAGGAGGCTGGACCATGGAAGGGGGTTGGAGGGGGCAGGGAGCTGGCTGGACTGTAGGGGGAAGGCTGGGGGGAGGGGGCAAGGAGCCAGCTGGACTTCAGAAGGGGGCCGGGGGCGTGCGAGGAGCCAGCTGGGCCGGGGGGAGAGCGGGGAGTTCGTTGGGCCGTGGGAGAGGGCTGGGGGGGCTGTCCGGACCACGGGCGGGGAGCGGGCAGGTGGGCAGGGGCTGGGCCGTGGGGAGGGGCCTGGATGGGGGCGGGAAGCCGGCTGGGCCTCGGGAGGGGGCCGGAGAGGGGGAGCCGGCTGGATGGTGGGGGTGGGCGGGGGCGGCCTGTCCGTCCCCAGCGGTCCGTGGCGGGCGCGCTCTGCCTTTGCCTGGCAGCGAAGGTCACCGGATTGATGGCGTGGAGAGAGGAGGCCTGCGGTCCGCGGGGCGGGGGGGAACCACCGGCCACCACGACAGGAAGGGCTCCTCCCTCGCCGGCCCAGGGCCCTGGAGAGCTGCATGCCGGGAGGGCCGGGGAAGGGGGTGTCGCCGGGGGTGGCGGCGGTGGAGTGCGTGGGATGGGGATAACGACGGGAAGAGAAAAAGCAGCAGGAAGTCTGCCCCGACGAGCGCTTCCCATGAGCCCGAGGGGGTGGGTGCAGCAGGAGAGCATGCTGGGAAAGTTCCCAAGCACTAAATCAGTCCCTGAAGGACCTTTGCTCCCAACGTCCCTGGGGCCTGGGGGCCCGGGGGTCTGCCGTCTGACGGGTTTCAGGGGGGCAGGGGCCAGGCCAGGGCCCGGGCCGATCCAGGCCGCCGGCTACGGACGCCACCGTTTGCCCGCCGCTCCCCGCTGTAGGGGAGCGGAGGCTGATGGGACTTCCCGGGGGCAGCCCGTTCAGCCCTGGAAAAAGCCCCCGGCCCCCCGGCTCGGGTTTCCGGGCAGACGGGACTGACCGCCTGAGGCGGCGGGGGAGGCCGCGGCGGCCTCCGAGCCGCAGACGTGAGCCGGACGGATGGCACCGTGGGGCGGCCCCCGGGGCCTCCTCTCTCCACCGTCCCCCGGGGTCCCGGAAGACCGGCTCGTTCGGGGAAGGGAGAAACACCAATAACCGGGACCATTCCTGGCATCCTTCGCTCCCTAATCCAGGCTCAGGCGGTGGGGGGGCGGAGGGGGGTGTTGGAGAGAGGGACCGGGAAGGGAGAGGAGGGGAGGAGCTGAGCCATGCAGGAGATTTCCCTGTATCAGCTGCAGTGCTCCCGCCCCCAGCCCGGAAAAATCCTCTGGAAATCTTTGCCCGGAAAAGGAGGAAAAACAATCTTCATGCCTCACATGCTCACAGACGCGCACACACACACACCGAGCCCCAGGCTCGGCTTCGCTCTCTCACGTCGATAATCCCCCAGATAAGGAGGGTTTATCTTGCCGCCACAGATCGGATCCGAACAGCCCCCGAGAAACTGGCACTGCCCTGCTGCCCAGGAACACCCCCCCCGCCACCGCCACCACGCGCCCCTTAAAGATACACGTTTATATGTGCGTGTCTGCGTGTATGAGAGCATGTGTGTAGTGTGTGCAGGCGTTACGGGGAGCATGCAAGGGTGCGTGTGCAGAGAGCGGACGGGAAGAAGAGAGTGGACAATGGGAAGATTCCTGCTGAGGGAGCAGTCGTCCATCCTATGCAGGGCTGAGTGTTGCGCCTCAGTTTCCCCACCTCCCAGTCCCGACATTCTGGGAGGCTGGGGTTCTAGACGACCACACCTGTGGGCCTGGAGCCAACGGACCAGCACCGGGCGCGGTGGGAAGCCGCTGGTCACCCGCTAAGCCCAGTTGGGCACTACCGGCTCCCCATCGAGCCCGGACCTCGGTCTGTCTTCCCGTAAAATGGGAGCGAAGCCGCTCAGAGCCTCCGTTCGGCCCAGGCTCAAAACAAAGATCCTGGTTCCCTTTTTCTGGCGGGGACCTGCCCGGGCTCCCTTCCCACACACGCACACCCCCGGCCTACTGTCCACCCCCCGGCCATTCTCCGCGGTTCTCTCTCCCCACCGGCAACTGTGCTAGCCAGCTCTCTGGGCCCACAAGCTCAGAGAACCCCTCTCCAGCTGCCGCAGCTGGCCCTCCCTGGCAGCAGTGGGAGGGGAGAGGGTGCCCTCCCGGGCATTCGGACAGAGAGCCGGGGTCCCCCGTGACCACCCCCGACGAGGGGAGCAGGAGGCCGCATAATCAAAGCCCCCCTCCCCGTGCGGAGCGGGGCACGGAACGGCAGCGGGCTCTGGCGGGCAGGGGCGCCGTGACCCGGGGCCTCCCCGACCGGAAACGCCGGAAGCCACAGCGGGCTGCGCCACCCTCCACCTGGGCCGCCTGGCTACGTTCCCCACGGGGACCACCGGGAGGAGTGCCCCCAAAGGGTGGGTGGGGGGCAGGGAGCGGGGCGGTTGTAGGGCCGCCGGACCCTCCCCCTCACTTCCGCGGGTCTCGACGCCCTCCCGGTCTTCCTCCCCAGGCCGGTCGGTAGGAGCCAGCTCGGCTCCCTGAAATGCAGCCAGCTCTGGGGTGGCGCCTGGCAGCTCTTTCTCTCTCTCGCAGCGTGCAGGAACGCCAGGCAACCCTCCCCCCGCCGCCCCCCCCGCCGCCCCCCTCCCGGGCCTGGAAAAGCCGCCCCAGACCAGCTGAGGCTGCCAGAGTTGGGGGGGAGAGGGGATGTTGGGGGGCGGGGGGGGAGAGAGAAGGGGATGAGGAGGGGGAAGGGAGGGAGGCCGAGCCTAATTAGTCGGCTTGGGATTTAGCCGGGGACTTTGGGAGCTGCTGCCTCCAGCTCTTGCAGAAGCGACCAGAGGAGCTCTTGACACAGGCAGGCACGCACGTATGTGCGTGTACGCGCGCGCGCACACACACACACGCACACACTCTCTCACTCTCACACACACGCTCAGGATCGAGGGGTGGAGGAGAAGGGGAATCTGACAAGCCACGGACAAAGGGATGGCAAAAGAGAAAAAGAAACGGCAAAGGGGTGTGTGATGGGGGGAGGGGGCCCCGGGCGGGGGGCTGCGGTGGGGGGGTGTGAGGGGACGGTCCGGTAGGGCGACTTGAGACCCGATCAGCTGGCCGGGGTCTCTCAACTCCTTGGGGCACCCCAGGCGTCTCAAATAAAGGTTTCAAAGTTTGTCCTTAATTGGTTTCATTTTTGCCTTATAAATGATTCATGGGGGCCCATAAGGTACAAGCGGAGATGGCGGGCTGGGGGTGGGGAGGGGGATGGAAGGATTGGGGGGGCGGACAGCTTTAGGAACAGCTTTCTCCCCCCCACCCCCACGGCGTCCCCCTCTCCCCACTCCCATCTTCCCTGCTGCCGGGTCCGTGGGGCCAGCTGGGGGGAGCGGGGAGGCAGAGAGTAGGCTAAGCGCTTCGCTCCGTGCTAAGCGCTGGGGACGGAGATGAGATGAGCAGATCGGACACCGCCCCGGTCCGCAGGCATCTTTTCCCCATTTGCCGGACGAAGAGAACGAGGACCAGAGAGGCGAGGCCGCCTGCCCGGGTCACACAGTAGACGGCGGGCCGAGCTGGGACTGAAACCCGGGAGCAGAGGGGGAGATGGAATGGGCTGGAAGAGATGTTCCTTTGCTCCGTTCCCGCCAGGGACCGTGGCAGGCTCAAAGCGGACGGTTGGTTTACGCGAACGAGGTGGTTTGAGGAAGGGGCGGGGAATGGGGGCAAAAGCGTCTGGGTGTTCGTAGGGGGGCAACTCGAGATCAAGCCTCGCTGCACCTCAGGCAACATCTTGTTAGACGTCTGCAGCGAAGGTACTGGATTTAAAACCAGGAAATAACCCAAGCCCCAAGCTCCCCCTCAGACACGGAACACGGTCGGAAAAAAATATATATATAAAAAGAAGAGGATTTGACTTTTAAAGTTCGCTCGGTCTTAATGAGCTGGCTAATGAAGAACTGCGGGAAAAAGATGTCTCTCCAGTCCACGGGCTGGTGCCAAGGGGCCAGGCTGGGCCAGGAGACGGGGGCTCCCGTGGTCATCTGCAACACCCCCCCGTCCCTCAACGCACACATACTTCCTGCTCGGCCTGTGGGTTGGGAGGCCCTGAGGTTAGACACCTGGAAGGACTTCCTGAAAGCTGTTTGGGTGGAGGGGGCGGGTAACTGGAGGGGGGAGACGCAGTGGGGTCTTGTGGGAAGAACGGTGGCGGGGGGAGGGGGTCCAGGTGTCAGGACACCCAGTCCTGGGTCCGGTTCAGCCCCCGGCCTGCTGCCCTGTGACATCCGGCAAGTCGTTTATTAACCTTTCTGAGCCTGTTTTCTCATCTGTACGACGGGGGTTATAATACCTGCCTCTCCCTCCCTCCTCACAGGATGAGAGGAGATGGGTGTTCACCCGTTCATTCGGTCCTATTTATTGAGCGCTTACTGGGTGCAGAGCCCTGGACTAAGCACTTGGGAGAGGACCCCAGAACAATAAAAAGCCACATTCCCGCCCCACAACGAGCTCAGTCTAAAGGGGAAGACAGACATTAATATATGTGTGAAGCTGCTGTCCCAGTCCCACAGCACTTACGTCCATAACCGGAATTTTATTTATTTGCAACGAAGTCTGTCTCCGCCTCTCTAGAACGTAAGCTTGTTGTGGGCAAGGACGGTCACTGTTTATTGTTGTAGGGAACTTTGCCAAGTGCTTAGTACAGTGCTGTGCACACAGTAAGCGCTCAATAAATACGACTGAATGAATGAACGGATTGAACAAATCCAGAGGATGGTTCGTAGTAGCGCAGTAGCTCAGCAGGCACAGAGAAGACCGGGTTCTCCCCCGGACCCACACCTTGCCCTACTGGCCAGTGGGTTTTTGTATTTTTTTATGGTATTTGTGCAGCCCTTACCATGTGTCGAACACCATACAAAGCACTGAAGTAGATACAAGCTAATCAGGTTGGACACAGTCCCCGTCCCACATGGGGCTCACGGTCTTAATCCTCACTTTACAGACGAGGTAACTGAGGCCCTGAGAAGTGAAGTCACTTGCCCAAGGTCACACGGCAGACAAGTGGCAGAGCCCGAATTAGAACCCAGGGCCTTCTGACTCCCGGGCTTGGGAGAAGCGGCGTGGCCCAGTTGGCAGAACAGGGGGTCAGAGGGGGCCCGGGCACATGCCCCGGGGCACTGGCGCTGTTGTGAGCATCCACCCCCTCGACCCCGGGAAGCCCCCTGTCCTGGTTGTCCCCCGGCCGCCCGGGGCCATTCTCCAGGGGGGTGAAGGCGTCCCTTTTCTGGGACAGCCCTCGCGCCCGCCCCTCCTAGTCGTCTGAAATGGGGCATCAGGTGCAGGGTGGGGGTGGGGGGCGGGGGGCTGTCACGGGACCCGCGGAGCAGCCCCGGCCGCCGGCCACTGGGCGGGCAGTGGGGGCTATTTTGGTTTGCACCTGTGTAAAGCAGCGGGATTGGGTTTCCTCCAGCAGGCGGGACAGGGGCGGAGGGGGGCGAGGGACAGGGTCGGGGAGGGAGATGGGGGGCAGAGAGTACAGAGGAGGACAGGGTGAGAGAAGGAAACGGGGGGGGGATGGTTTTAAGGGGACACGGAGAGGGGACAGGGTGGGGACGAGAGCTAGGAAAATGGGGAATGCAGAGGGGGACGGGGTAGGGAGACAGACCAGGGCAAGGGGGACACGGAGGGCGACGGGGTTGGGGAGAGAGACGGGGAATGAGGGGACGCAGACGGGGACAGGGCACGGTGACGGGGTGGGGGGGGGGAGACTGAGGGACAGGGGTTGGGTGGGGAGAGAAGGCTGGGTATCGCCCGAGTCCAGCTGGCCTCGAGTCCTGTGTGCAAGAAAGCTCTCACCCCACCTCCAGCCTGACTCCGTCCCCGCTCCCCTTCTCCCTGGAGCCAGCAACCCCAAAGGATCTCTCCCCTTCTAGACTGTAAGCCCACTGTGGGCAGGGATCGTCTCTCTTTATTGCTGAATTGTACTTTCCAAGCGCTCAGTACAGGAGAATACAACACAAGCATAAAGGCAACCTATGGAATCTTTTACAGATATCTGCAAGGTCCTCAACTGCGTCTTGGGAGGCAAGTCACTTTACTTCTCTGTGCCTCAGTTCCCTCATCTGTAAAATGGGGATTAAGAGTGTGAGCCCCATGTGGGACACGGGCTGTGTCCAACCTGATTACATTGTATCCATTCCAGTGCTTAGTACAGAGCTCTGCACATAGTGAGCACTCAATAAATATTGAATGAAAGAATGAATGAATGAATGATCCCCGCTTGGCCCAAATGCCCAGGCCTCGCTGACCAACACAGCTGAGTCCAAGCGCTTAGTACAGTGCTCTGCACACAGTAAATGCTCAATAAATACCAACGACTGTCAGCTCAACTCACCCGGGATGGCCGGGGGCAAGGGGGGTGTCCCTCATCCTCAGGCAGGAGGGGGTTCAGAGTGGGGGTGGTCCCAGAGGGCTAAAGAGAAACAGCATGTAGTAGATAGAACATGGCCCTGGGAGTCAGAAGGTCATGGGTTCTAATCCTGGTTCTGCCACTTTTCTGCTGAGTGACCTTGGGCAAATCACTTTACTTCTCTGTTCCTCAGTTACTTCATCTGTAAAATGGGGTTAGAGACGGTGAGCACCACATGGGACAGTGACTGTGTCCAACCCGATTTGCTCGTATCCACCCCAGCGCTTAGTACAGTGCTTGGCACATAGTAGCTTGGAGCTTAACGGATACCACAGTTATTATTATTGTTATTAAAGTCACATGCCTGGTCTCCCGCCTCTTAAAGCTGACCCGGAAGAACCTCAAGGACAAGGATCTGGGCTACAGGAGGTCATTGGATGGGGTCATGGGGCTGTCCTTGCCTCTTCCCTGTCCCTTTCACCCCCAAATTCTTTCCCAACTCCTCCCTGGGTCCCCTGCTGACCCCCAAGGCTGGGGTCTCCCTGGATGGAATGGTGTCTTGGAAAACAGTCATTGCTTTCGATCGGGAGTGTCGGGGAGGAACGTAGCGAGATGCAGAGAAACCGAGCGGACCGAGGGACGGGAGAAGGCCGACCGCTGTCCGACCCACGGCCTGACAAAGCGGTACCCCTTTCGCCCCGCGCCGAGTGCCCCCGCGAAGAAGGGTGGAGCCTCTCTAACTGCAACACCAAGCTGCCAGTGTCACACCCATGAGGGTCCCTTGGGGTGTCAGAAATCAACCCTGTGGAAAGAGGCCCACGGCTACTTCCCTCGGGACCATTTTTGTGTGGGGGTGGGGGAGGACACTTCCCGGGACCCCGGGCTCCCCGACCCGCCCTTTCCACGGGGAGGAAGAAGAAAGAGACTGCAGTAGAAGCACCCCGCGGTCAGCGGCCATGTTAGCTCCGTCGCCCATGGCAACCGGACGACTGGGACTTTCTAGGCCCTTTGCTCCCGGCCTCCCTGACTGCGCTCTCCGCCCGCCGGCCCCTCCCGGCAGCCGGTCCGGAGGCCAGGGACCCCCGGGACCCTCGGCGGGGAGGACCCCAAAAAGTCGGGCTCTTTGTGAAATCGGGGTTTCCAGGGAGACGGCCTGTCCCCTCCGCAGCAGCCCCCCAAACCTCCCTGAGCTTCTCTGACCCCCTGGGCCCTGAAGACCGGGGGGGTTATCCCCTGAAATATCTGCTCACCCCACCACCGGCAGCAGGGGGTGGGGACCCCGGATCCCAGCAGGGCGGACTGGGGGACTCTGAGGGTCGGTTGACTCGCTGGGCCCCACGTTAATTAACTTTTCAAATTAATTTTCCAAGGGAGATGTTGTAATTACTTTTGCCTGGTTCTGACCCAGACGGCTGGCCTGGTCAATTAAAAGGGGGGTGGTGGTAAAAGACTTGGGGGGGAGGGTAGACAGGAGGGGTGAGCGTCAGAGACACGTCCAGAGGGGGGACAGGGACAAAGTCTGGAGGGAAGAGGGTCTGGGGGGCTCGGTCCCCAAGCTGGGCCGCCTCCCCCGCCGCCAACCCCGCTCCCCCCGCCAAGCCAGCAGAGGGATGGGGGTCTCTTCGCTCTCTTTCTCCATCCACGCTGAAGTGGATGCTTATTCCATCGCATCCGAATTTCCCAAAGGGGCCAAGATTAATTAGCTCACAAACAGGCGCTGAAAGGCTCACGCCATTTCGCCACCGGCTCTGCAGGCAGGCAGCAAACCCGGACGGGGGCTCTGTGGGCAACCGGAAAGGTGGCTACCAGCCACCGGCACGGGGGGAGGGGTCCATCTTCCCCTCTCCTTCCAACTGCCCCTCTGATCCCCCCTCTTTTTTAAAGGTATCTGTAGAGCACTTCCTCTGTGCCAGGCACTGTCCTAAGTGCTGGGGCAGATACTAGTTAATCAGGTTGGACATAGTTCTTGTCCCACGTGGGGCTCACAGTCTTAATCCCCATTTTACAGATGAGGGAACTGAGGCACAGAGAAGCCAAGTGACTTGCTCAAGGTTACACAGCAAAGTCGCAGAGCCGGCTTTAGAACCCAGGTCCTCCGGACTCCCAGGCCGGTGCTCTAGCCACGGGAAGGGAAAATCCAAGATGCCGAATGAACTTGGGGCACGGTAAGTGCTCAATAAATAATTGACTCGACTGACCGATTGACCAACCGGCTGACCCCCCATCGGGGAAAAAGCACCTGCCTGAGTGTCGGAGGACCTGGGTTCTAATCCTGGCTCTCCCACTTGTCTGCCGTGTGACCTCGGGCACGTCACTTCTCTGCAAAATGGGGATTCGATATCTGTTCTCCCTCCCCTTTGGACTGGAAGCTTCCCGTGGGACAGGGATCGTGTCCGTCCTGATTACCTCGTACCCAGCCCAGAGTTCAGTAGAATGCTTAGTACCTGATAAGTGTTTAACTCCATTATTAAGTATCAAACAGAGAAGTGATCCGTTCCCTGCTCATGGCGGGCATAAACTCTAATGGTAGATCCTGATTCCTTGCAGGGAAAGCCATAGGGATTGCTGCAGTGAGGTGGGAGGGCCTGAGGTAAGACAGTAGGAGGGACAGGGGAGAGAGGAGAGCAGGTGGTAGGGAAGTGGAGTCGATCAATCAATCAATCGTATTTACTGGGCATTTACTGTTTGCAGAGTACTGTTCTAAGTGCTTGGGAGAGTACAATTGATAGATACATTCCTTGCCCACAACCATTTGAAGCAGTCCCCCTTCTCTCTGAAAATATGCCAGACACCTGGAGAGGGAGGCGTTCTGGTTGCTGAGAACGTCATACCCAGAATTTACTCAGAGTTCCTGACAGGGCTGGATCTCAGCTACGCTCAATTTCCGCCCCGCACATGCTCTGTCCTACATCCCTCGCACACGCTCTGCCGTCCCATGTCCCCTGCCCCACCTAATACTTCCAGGTGCTTCCGCACCTGCTCCAAAATCTTCCCGATTTCTCCCGATTCCGGGAGGAGAGTCGCCCAAGGGGACTGGCTAACCCCAGCAACTCCCCTCACCTCACTGTGTCCCCACCCCACTTTTCCCTGCTCCCAAGTTGACAGTTAATCTAGCATACAGGCAGGCAGGATTCGATCTCGGATCTTCCGTGAGGGGAGGAGGCCGGGGAATATCTAGGTAAATATCTGGCCTGTAGTCTCCCTCTGGTGATGTCCCCCAAATGCCTCCCCTAGGACAAAAGGGGAGAGGAGAGAGCCTCCCAGCCCCCCAAAATCTCCCTGCTGGATTCTGAGCCATCAACACGGGCTCGAGACCACACGTCGGCTCCTCCGCACCGGCACCAAGACGCAGAGAAGCGGCAGGAGCTAATGGAAAGAGCAAGGACCTGGGAGCCAGGGGACCCGGGTTCTAATCGTGTCTCTGCCGTGTGTCTACTGTGTAACCTTGGGCACCTCGGCTTGCTTCTCTTTGCCTCGGTTACCTCAACTGTAAAATGGGGATTAAATCCTACTCCCCTCCTACTTGGGCTGGGAGTCCCATGACGGACATGGACTACGCACAACCTAACTTGCATCTACCCCAGCGCTTAGTACAGCATGTGGCGCATAGTAAGTGCTTAACGAGTAACATAGTAATTCTGAAGAATACTAGTGGAGGATGGAACAGGCTGGGTGACCTCAGGCAGGTCATGTGACCTCTCTGGACCTGCCTCAGTTATCTCATCTGCGCAATGGGGACAATAGCCCCTGACTCATCCTTCCTCCCTGGGGTTGTCACGCGGAAAACACGAGATCAAGGACGGGAGCAACGCCCCAGCGACCAAACAGACCTGGGTGAGGAAATTCTCGTCTCCCTGGAGTACAGGGGTAGCATGGCCTAGTGGAAAGAGGCCAAGCCTGGGAGTCAGATGACCCGGGTTCTAATCCTGGCTCCGCCACTTGTCTGCGGCGTGACCTCGGGCGAGTCACTTCACTGGGCCTCAGATATCTCATCCTTAAAATGGGGATTAAGACTGTGAGCCCCATGTGGGACAGGGACTGTGTCCAACCCAATCATCTCACATCTAATCCAGCACTTAGTACAGTGTCTGGCACATGCTAAGTGCTTAACAGATACCATAAAATAAAAAAAGGACTGTCCACTGGTCACTCCTCGGGGAGCTGTTAGTCTCACTTGGATTCCTGGGTCTGCCCCTTGGCAGTCATGAGGCCCAGTCATTTCTCCCTCGACTCCCACGACTCTCACCACTCCTTCCCCGACGTCCAGATCTGGGTGTGGTCGGGATCCGTGAGCTGTCCACTTCTGGCATCCCCCCCCCGGCCAGCTGCTCTGGCCACCTGGTTGCCCTGAGCTGAGGTTGCAGCCCAAAGCCAGAGTCCCGGCCTCAGAGAAGCCCGGGTCTAAAGATGGCTGCCGCGAAGATGACCACCACAAAGATGGCTGGCTTCTGTACTCCTTAGTCGCCCAGCGCCAGGACCTGGGATAGCCCTCCTCCTCCTCCTCCTCTTTCTCCGCTGATGGGTGAGGAAAGAGAAGGAAACCCAGAATCCACCGGGTTCCCGTCACACTCGTCTTTTCAACCTGATCCAAGTCGAGACAGGCAGGGCCTGTGGGGGCAGTGGTCACGTCTAGCGTCCCTCGTCCTGGCCGGCCGGCCCCCGCTGGGAGCCCAGTGGTCATGGGCTTTCGCCCACGTGACGGTAGGCTAGTACTGGCCTTCTGATTGGCCCAGGGTCCACCTTGATTGACAGTCACGACCTTCATCTCCCCCCAGCCCACCCCCGGCAACTAAAGTTACAACTCGATCCCAGTCAGACTCCCGCCCCAACACGAATCTTTCCCAGAATCCTCTTTCCAGACCCACCTGCCCCACTGACTCGCCCTCCGGGGGCTGCCCAGACAGATGGACGGACGGGAAGGGGAGGCAGCCCTAACACCCCCCTCCCCTTCCCATCTCGCTCTTCCCTGGCTCCTCACGGTCCCCCCACCCCGACACCTCTCCAGGAGGGGGCCGAGCCCGGGGCCAGGAATACGAGACAGAAATGTGGCCGGGGAGGGGGTCGGGGGAGACGTGTCTCGGCCTCTCCCCGCTGGGCGTCCCCCCGGCCAGCTGCCGCGCCGGGGAGGGGCAGAGACGCGCCGGTGGAGACGCCCGGGTGGGGCGAGGCGCTGTTTGTGGACAAACCCAAAGTTCCGACGTTCTCGGCAGGCCCCATGGGGTCTCTCCCAGGACGACCCCCGCGGCTATCTCTGCCGGCCCCTCCCCGGTCCTCCCCTGAAGCGTCCAGGATAAACTGGGCAAGGGGCGGTGGCCTGCGGGGAAGGGGCCACCCTGCTTCTCCCGCCCTTGGGCTGGGCTGGAGTTCTGCTCCAGGTTGTTTACTCTGGGCTGGAACCCCCCCACCCCACCCCCAACCCCGGCTCACATCCGCTCCGCCGGCTCACTCACTCCTGCTTCTTTGGCCTCTCCCCCGGCCCTCCCGGCCTGGTGGGCTTCCTGGCTTCCAGGACACGAGTCCAGAGGACGTAGGCCCAGAGGAAACGGGCCCCGGCCCTCTTGGCGGAGGGGGTACCGGAGACCCCAAAGCTGGGCATCGCCTCGGCCAGGGTGGTTTCCTTCACTCAGGGCTTCCCATCACTAAAAGGCCCCCCGCTGCCCCCAGCTATCGGTTCACCCCTCTAGGCCCCTGCCCAGGGCCAAGTCCCGGAATTCCTCCAGCTACCCCTCCGTGGGCTGCGCCAGGAGGGTCTCTCTGAACCAGGGGCAGCCCGGCCCTGGAATCTACACCCTTCAGCGGCACCGGGAAGTTCGGAGGAACCATCTGTGTGCTGGACGTCCTCCTGGGCAACCCCCTTCATGGTCAGTGATGCACCATCCAACACCCTTGACTGTCCTCTCTCCATCTCTGACCTTCCCCCGGTGAGCCAGCACAGACCATCCCACACCCCTGATTCTCCCTTCTGTCTCTGACTCTCCCTCCAATAACCCAGCACAGACCGTGTATCCCTTCATTCCCAAGCCCCCAAGACCAGCGGCAAGGCTTAGTGGATAAAGCATGGGCCTGGGAGTCGGAAGGACCTGGGTTCTAATCCTGGCTGCGCCACATGTCTGCTGTATGAACTTGGGAAAGTCACTGAACTTATCCGTGACTCGGTTCCCTCAGCCAACGACTAACTGTAAGCCCCCCCAACATCTGTGAAATGGGGATTAAGAATGGGAGCCCCAGGTGGGACAGGGACTGATTAACCTGATTAACTTGTATCTACCCCAGTGCTTAGAACGGTGCTTGGCACATAGTAATTGCTTAATAAATACTATTATTATTATTATTAGGTGCCTTCACAACTCTAAGCATCCTGTGACTAGAGCCTGAATTCACTTTACAGGCCCCCTCCCCAGGCCCTAGACAAGCGTTCCCCCCTCCACCCCCATCGCCCCCTGAGCCCCAAGCTGCGGGTGGATTTAGGGATCACCCAGCCACCCTGCCTTGCCCCACAGACCGGCCCGCTCCAGGTCGGGGATCACTCTCCCCTGCCCATCCTCGTCCACCATAGGTGCCACCTCCCTCTCCTGGGCTCCCAGCCCCCTGTATCCCACTGGGAAAACTGTAGATATTTGTGTCCCCTCCCCTAGGAGGTCTCTCCTCTTGCCTCGACCACCCTGGGAGATGGGAGGGGTAGGACATTATTTCTGTTAATGTCTGTCTCCCCCTCTGGACCGTAAACTCGTTGTGGGCAGGGAATTTGTCAGTTTACTGTTCTATTGTCCTCTCCCAAGTGCTTAGTACAATGCTCTGCCCACAGTAAGTACTCAAAAACTACGAATGAATGAATGAGAGGGCATCAAAACCAAGACTCCATCCTGCTCAGGGGAGAGGGTCTCGGGGGGGGTCCACGGAGCAAGGGGAGCGTCCCCTCTCCCGCAGGATCACGAGTATCCTCCTTAATGAGTCCAAGAGGTTGTGTCCAGACCTAGGTCCGGCCCACCTGGTCCCATTGCCGGGGGTTGGGGGGGCCCCGCCACCCCAGTTCTTGTTTCACTGAAACCCGAGCTGGCGAAGACCGATCAGGTCACCTTGCCCGCCCCGTCCGCGGAGGGAGACCAGCGCGGCCCGCCCGGGGAAAACGTGGGCTGGAATCAGATCCTGGCGAGTGGACGAGGTGGGTCTGGGTCCTGCTGCTGGGGGTGGGAGGGGGAGGGAGAAATACCAGCAGCAGCTCCTGGGGGACCCCGGAGTCTGAGCCACCACTAACCGTAAGCCCCCCATCACCCACCAAATTAGATTGGACATGCCCCACCCCCACAGTTTCAACTCCCATAGCCAGGTGGGGGAACAGAACATCTGTAAATTACACCTGTAATTCACTTTATTTGTTTATATTTTTGTCTGTCTCCCTCTCTAGTCTGTAAACTCACTGTGGGCAGGGAATGGGTCTGCCTATTGTGATATTGCCTCTCCCAAGCACTTAATTCAGTGCTCTGCACACAGTAAGCTATAAATACGATTGAATGAATGAACTGTCGGGGACGGAGCGGGACTGTCTCTCCACATCTGGCCACGAAGGGGTCGGAGTGGGAAAGGAAGCCGGAGGGCCGGGGAATGGAGGCAGAGGGGCCACTGAACCCCAAGCCCAGTCCTGAGCCCCTCCAAAGTGTCCTGTCAATCCCGCCCTCGGCCTATTCTGTCTCGGGCAGAAACACAGACGTTCCAAGGGACAGAAGCAGAGGTGGAGGATGGGCCTGATAATTACTTAATTGTTAAGTACTTACTATGTGCCAAGCACTGTTCTAAGTACTGGGGTAGATTCAAGTTCATCAGGTTGGCACAGCCCCTGTTCCACATGGGGCTCTCGCTCTTAATCCCCATTTCACAGATAAGGGAACTCAGGCACAGGAAGTTAAGTGACTTTCCCAAGGTCATACGGCAGACATGTGGCACAGCCGGGATTAGAACCCAGATCCTTCTAACTCCCAGGCCCGTGCTCTATCCACTAGACCACACTGCCCCCGTCCCCACCCCTTCTCACCCTCCCAGGGCCTGGTTTTCCCGATTCCCGAGAGATGGCGGTGCTTCTTGTGGCATTTATCAAATGCTAATTATTTTCCAAACACTGTATTAAGCACTGGGAAAGGTATTAGAAAATCAGGTCAGACCCCATCCCTGTGCCACATGGGGCTCAGAGTCTCAGAGGGAGGGTGAACAGAAATTAGATCCCCATTTTACAGATGAGGAACCTGAGGCCCAGGGAAGTGAAGTGAGATTTGCTCAAGGTCTCACAGCAGACATGTGGCAGAGCTGGGACTAAAACCCAGGTCTTGTGACTACCAGGAATGGACTCTTTCCACCAGGCCACCCTGCTTCTCTTCGGCTTGGGAGAACTATCACATCCAGGCCTGTGACTGTGTGCGCATGCACACACAACACACACACATAAACACAAACACAAGTGCAGATACACTGCGTCAGCCAGGAGACAGAATTCGGGACCGTCCCACCAAGAGAATCTCCCCCGACAAGGAAATCTCCCATCCCTCTCTAACCCAGCTCAATCTCAATCCTTTCAGAGCCTGGGGTCGGGAACAGATTCCAGAGGCTTGGGGAGCTGGGAAGGGTGGAGGGGTGCGGAGGAGAGGCAGCTGCTTCCCAAATTCCCTGAGGAGCTGGGATGGGGGCAGTGGAGGGGGAAGCTGAGGTTGTACCCATTAGGCAAATGCTACTGCCTTTCCAGCCATTCTCACTCGGCTGCTGCTTCTCCTCCTCCTCCTCGCCCGCCATCCTCCCTGGGCACTCCAGGCCCAAACTCAGGGAGAAGCGATCAATCGATGGTATTTGTCAAGCGCCTACCGTGTGCAGAGCACTGTACCAAGCTCTTGGGAGAGTACAACAGAGTTGATAGATCCGATCCCTCTCCACAAGGAACTGAGAGACTGCGGTGAGCTCCCTCCACGAGGCCCTACTAGACATGGTTGGGGTCCACTTCCATTCCCTCACGGCCCCCCACTCACCCCGATGCTGGTCCCCGACAGATAAGCCCCGACCTCATTAGCCCCTGCCCACCCCGATCTGGCCCCAAGGGCTGACCGGTGCCAGTAGCGACCAGTCCAAGCTAGCTCAGACCGGTACCATTCCACAGCCGGCCTGCTCTGACCAGGCCTCGTCCTACGGACCGAGCCTATGTGGGGTGGGCGCTGTTCGCGGAACGATGAAGCGGGTGGTTAGACAGAACGCATAACTGTTGCTCCCCCAAGCCCTGGGGCAAGGGGAACCCAGTGAGGTGGGATGGTGGCATGAAGCCAGGAGGATAGCTGGCCCGCTGAGGGGCTGGTTCACCAGGGCAGGCCGGTCAGGGATGGAGAGGGGAGAGTCGGGGACGTTGGATGGTCCGTGCTGGGTCACTGAGGGAGAGACGGGGTGCTGGTGGGGTCCACCTGGACCTAGCTCCTCCAAGCATCCCGGTGCCCCCGTTGGGGACAACGTTCTGGCTCAGCTGGGCCTTGGGGTTGACCCAGGGACAACCGTGCCGGCAGACAGATCATCTTTCATTCATTCAATCGTATTTATTGAGCGCTTACTGTGTGCAAAGCACCGTACCAAGCGCTTGGGAGAGTACAATATAATAACGAGCAGACACACTCCTGCCCGCAACAAGTTCACAGTCTAGATGGGACTTATATGCAGACCAGATCACCCTCAACTCAAGCCCCAGTTTCACCTGCAGCGTGGCTCAGTGGAAAGAGCCCGGGCTTGGGAGTCAGAGGACCTGGGTTCGAATCCTGGCTCTGCCACCTGTCATCTGTGTGACTGTGGGCAAGTCGCTTAACTTCTCTGTGCCTCAGTTCCCTCATCTGGAAAATGGGGATTAACTGTGAGCCTCACGGGGGACAACCTGATTACCCTGTATCTACCCCAGCGCTTAGAACCGTGCTCTGCACATAGTAAGCGCTTAACAAATACCAACATCATTATTATTAATCCCTGCAGCGCCCTCCCCGCATACACCCCAATCTGGAAAAGGGCTCACATCCCGGAGGAAGGCCTTTCTGACCATCTGACTTCAGTGACCTTCCTCCTCCCCGGCGACTCAACTTCCAGCTGAAGCTGGACACTGGGGACTCACCATGGGCTACCCCCTGACCCCGCCCCCCCCCCCCCCCGGGTCTGGGGCTCTTCTTCCCCACCAGGGGGGACTTGGGTAAGATCAATAAATCCAATTTATTGAGGGCTTACTATTCATTCATTCAATAGTATTTATTGAGCGCTTACTATGTGCAGAGCACTGTATGCTGAGCACTGTACTAAGCGCTTGGGAGCGGATGACACAGCATTAGCAGACACATTCCCTGCCCGTAATTAACTTACAGTCCAGAGGGGATGACGGAGATTAATATGAATAAAATCCTGGAGGTGAAGCAATATGAAAAAAACCCCGGTTCCAGCCTGATACACGTGTCCTGTGAAGGGATTTTCCAGTCTTTCACCCCTACATCCCAACACCACGGTGTCCCTCGCTGTCGCTGAGACCCCTCCCTTTCCTCCTCACACTTCACGGCTCCTCCTCCCCACCAACCCCCTTCCCCTTCCTCCTAGGGGCCCTCCGTGAGGATCCAATTGCAGCAAGGGGGATTTAGGTCACACGCAAGGAAGACAGGATGCAAGGGAGTTTGGAAAACTGCGTTCCTGCAAGGGACACCCATTTAATCCCAGGCGGTTTAAAGGAGGCTTTACTTAGAGGCAGGGGGATGGATGACATGACCTCTCGGGAATGCTTTCCTCCCCTTCCCCAACGGCACACCACCCCAACAGGGTGCGATGGGAGATTCGACTTGGGATTTCTCAATCGGTGGTATCTACTGAGTGCTTACTATGTGCCGAGCACTGTACTGAGCACTTACCTAGGCCAGGAATCAGGCAGCGGCTCCTCCTGGCCTGCCCGGGCATGGGTCGGCCCCCTCCAGACCCTGCCCGGGGCTGGGTGGGCGGGAGGGGGAGCTGGCCAGTGGCCCCAGGAAGGGGGATCGGAGACGGAAGCTGGGGGGCCTCCCGGATCTCAGGGGCTGTTAGAAGCAGCAGAGCGTGCTTCCTCCTGCTGGCCGCCCTGGGGGGGTGTGGGCGGGCTCTGCAAATGAGCCTCCCGTGCAGAGGAGTCCCTCATGCAAATAAGCCTCGCGTGCAAAAAAAACACGAGCCCCCCCCCCTTCTCCTCCCCCAGTCTCCCATGCAGCCTCTCTGGAGGCCCACTGGATCCTCGGAGGGCAGGTGGGGGGAAGGAGGAGAGGGCGGAGGGGAGGACCGGGGAAGGGAGGACCAGGCCGGCTGGTGGCGTGTCTTCCTGTCTTCCCCCAGCACTGGCTGCCTGAGCTGGAAATGGCAACTAGGCCTGAAGTGAGCCAGCTGGGACCCGGGATCTGACGTCAGCTGCGGACGGGACCGGGCCACCGGTCGGGACCAGCAGCGGGATGGAGCTGGTTGGGGCGGGGGGGGGGTGGACGGAGCTGACCGCTCCTGGGGAAGGGGCTGCCCCCCTCCCCCAGATTATCCAGTGGTCGTTGAGTGGTTAGAGAAGCGGCCTGGTGAAATGGAGAGAGCACGGACCTGGCAGTCGAAAGGGCATGGGTTCTAATCCCGGCTCCGCCACCTGTCTGCTGGGTGGCCTTGGGCAGGTCTCTTCACTTCTCTGGGCATCGGTTACCTCATCTGTAAAATGTGGATGAAGATTTTGAGCCCCGTGCGGGACAGGGACCGCGTCCAAACTGATTTGCTCCAATCCACCCCAGTGCTTAGTACAGTGTCTGGCACACAGTAAGTGCTTAACAAATACCATGATTCTTATTATTCTAATCCCGGCTCCACCACTTGTCTGCTGGGAGACAGTGGGCAAGTCACTTCACTTCTCTGTGCCTCAGTTACCTCATCAGTAGAATGGGGATTAAGAGTGAGCCCCATGTCGGACAGGGGATGTGTCCAATCCAATTGGCTTGAATCCAGACCAGTGCTTCGCACAGTGCCTGGCTCATTGCAAGGGCTTAAGAAACACTACAATTATTATTATTATTATATCCAGTCCATCTGGACCTCACTTGGCCATGCCCCCAGGGATCTCCAAGCACTTTATTCCAGTGGTGGAGAGTGTTTGAAACTCCTTTACTGCAGGAAGAGACCTCCCCCTTGGGGTTAATAATAATAATGGTACTCGTTAAGCGTTTACTATGTGGCAAGTACTGTTCTAAGCACTTAGATACAAGTTAATCAGGTTGGACAGAGTCATACAACTTAATCAGGTTGGACAGAGTCCCTACCCCACCTAGGGCTCACAGACTCAATCCCCCTTTTACCGATGAGGGAACTGAGGCACAGAGAAGTGAAGTGACTTGCCCAAGGTCACCCAGCAGACAAGCGGCAGAGCCGGGATTAGAACCCTTGACCTTCGTTACAACGTCCTTCCCAAAGTCCCAAGACGGAGCGCAAACCCTGCCTCCCCATTGCAGATCAGCTGGGGTGGGGGCAATTCGGAGGGGTCAGGGCTGATGTCCGGCATTTGGGGGGGGGAGGGGGAAGGGAGCAGCGACTGCAGCCAGCGGGGTCAGAATACCCAGGGTGACCCAGCACACCCCAGGGACGCTCCCCTTTCAAATTCCTCCTCAAATTCCACCTTCACGGACTTCCTGGTGACCTGCCCAGGTCTCCTTTCCTCCTCCAGCCAACGGGACCCGCGTTAAGGAAGGAGAAGGGGAGGATTCATTCCTTGGGGACCCTCTCCCCGGCTCATCCCCCGACCCCCAGCCCCACCGCCCTGGGAGAGCCGGGCCAGAGACTGCTCGGCTGGGGAGACGGTAGGGAAGAGACTTAAAGAGTAAATAGATCTTAAGAACATAAGCCATTTTGGGGTCAAAGGTGACTGCTCCACCTCCCCTGCCTCCACTCTGGCCCAGGCCGGCTGGGTCCCCGGAGGTGCTCGTTCGTTCATTCAATCCTATTTTTTGAGTGCTTACTGGACATAGAGGACTGTGCTAAGCGTCTGGGGGAGTACAAAAGAACGATAGACACATTCCCTGCCCACAGTGAACTTACAGTTTCACCTGTCCCTTTCCCTGTGGAGAAAGCCTACCCCAAAGACACTTCCCTGCTTCCTGAGAAAACCCTTCTCGCCATCTTCAGATATTTGTGGTGTTTCCTAAGCGCTTACTAGGTGCCCAGCACTGTACTTAGCACTGGGGCAGATACAAGATAATCAGGTCCCACATGGGGCTCACAGACTAAGTTGAAGGGAGAACAGGTATTGAATCCCCCTTATGCCGATGAGCGAACCGAGGCACAGAAATGAGGTGATCTGCCCAAGGTCACGCAGCCGACATGGGGCAGGACTGGGATCAGAACCCAGGTCCTCTGACTCCTAGGTCCGTGCTCTTTCCACTGGGTACGCTGCTTCCCAAAGCCCTACTGAAATCACATCTCCTCCAGGAAGTCTTCCCTGACTAATCTCTCATCTCCCCGCCCTGTTTTTCCTCCTTTACGGATCACCTATGCACTTGGGTCTGTATCCCTTAAATACTCCGTGACGCCCCACCCCCGGCCCCTAAATTCATCTCCTTATACTCTATTTCTCCCCAGTTATGATTTATTTTAATACCTTCCCCCCATAGATTGTAAGCTTCTTGAGGACGGGGATCACATCTACCGACTCTTGCTCTGCATTCTGAAACCACTCAATAAATACCTTTGATAGACTGATTGATTGATTAATTGACTGTGACAGCCCCCAATCCTCTCCGAAGGCTCAACCACCCTCTCCCCTTCTCCCCCTCCACACCCGGGGTAGAGATCTGACCCACTCCCCAGAAACACACTGATTCCCCTTCCATCTGGACTCTTCATTCCTTGAAGGCAGGGACTACCTCTTCAATCTCTGCTCTATGCTCCCCAATGCCCAGAACGGTGCTCTGCGCCCAATCCCGTATACTCCGCCCGATAAGCGCCCGGTATAGTGCTCTGCCCACGACAGTTATCGAATCCACTTCTCCGCACCCGTTAGGCATCCAGGACACTGCTCTGCATCTAGTACAATGTTCTGCACTGATTTAGGCCCTCCGTAGAGGGCTCTGAACACAGCAGGTGCTCGGTACAGCGCTCTGCATAGTAGGCGCTCGGTACAGTGCTCTACACTCAGCAAGCACTCGGTACGGGACTCTGCAGACAGTGAGTGTGCGAGCCGGTGCTCCGCGCCCTGTAGCCACTTGGTCGGTACTGGTGATGAGGACCACAGCACTGACCACCCGGGTGGCTAGAGAGGGCACTCCAATCGGGTACCTGCCCCAGTGCTTATCACAGTGCTTGGCACAAGCGCTTAAACACCACCATCATACAGGATTCGCTCCAAAAGGGAGGGAGAGGGGTTTGGTGGGAGCAGTGACAGCTTGGCTGGGACATTTATGTCGCCCCTCCTACCTTCCCTCTCCGCTCTCCTACTCCAACCCAGCCCGCACACTTCGCTCCTCTAACACCAACCTACTCACTGTCCCTCCATCTCGCCTGTCTCGCCGCCGACCTCTCGCCCACGTCCTGCCTCTGGCCCGGAACGCCCTCCCTCCTCAGAGCCCACAGACGGATCATCCTCCCCGCCTTCAAAGCTTCCGCCGAGGGCCCATCTCCTCCAAGAGGCCTTCCCCGATTAAGCCCCCAGTTCCTCTTCCCCCAATGCCTTGGCCCTTGGAAATGTCCTCTTTATTCACCCCTCCCTCAGCCCCAGAGCACTTATGTCCCTATCCGTCATTTATTTATTTATATTAAAGTCTGTCTCTTCTTCCGGGCTGTAAGCTCATCGCGAGCGGGGAACGAGCGCGCTGTACTCTCCCAAGTGCTAAGTACAGGGCTCCGCACACAGTGAGCGCTCAATAAGAACGATTTATTGATTGCTTGACATCCCAAAGTGGGAGGGGTGCGGATGGGCACGTGGCTGGACTGATCTGACCCAGTTGGACCCCCGCTTTGACCAGATATCTGGGCACAACCCAGCCCACGTATCCGGGTTCTCAGTTGAGATGGGGGGCTTCGGGGTTCCTGTGAGCCTGGACCCGCGTCGATGAGGCCAAACTGGACTGTCCCCAGCCCTGGGCGTTTGAGGAAAATGTCTGCACCTCCGGCGACTCTGTCACACGCAGGGACTCATCAGTGCCCAAGCCTCGAACCTCAGACCGGACAGGAGTTACGCGTTTGGGTCCCCACGTCCTGAGCACCCAACTTCTCCCGCAAGGAAACCGAGTCACTGCACTCTCCTGGGTGCAGGATGCTCGACTGGCAAATGACGCGGCCTAGTGGAAGGAGAACGGGCCTGGGGGTGGGAGGACCTGGGTTCTAATGCCAGTTGTTTGTCTTGGGACCTTGGGCAAGTCACCCAACCTCTCTGTGCCACAGTTCTCCCTCCTAAGCTCATCCTCTAGACTGTAAGCTCATTGTGGGCAGTTTATAGTTATGTGGTACTCTCCCGAGGGCTTAGTACAGCTCTCTGCACAC
Organism: Ornithorhynchus anatinus; assembly: GCF_004115215.2. Taxonomy (NCBI): domain Eukaryota; kingdom Metazoa; phylum Chordata; class Mammalia; order Monotremata; family Ornithorhynchidae; genus Ornithorhynchus; species Ornithorhynchus anatinus. The sequence continues at coordinate 2,785,718 of NC_041750.1, forward strand.
AGTAAGCGCTCCACAAATACTACTGAATTGAATAAATATAATTTAATGAGGTACTTAGAGTGTCAGCCCCTGATGAACAGGGACTTTGTCCAACCACATCTACCCCAGGGCTTAGAATAGTGTTTGACACATAGTAAGTGCTTAACAAGTACCAAAAAAAGTGCCTAGTACAATTCTCTGCACACAGTAAGTGCTCAGTAAGTACCACTTCCAGGGCCAAGAGAGGGAACGGGAATCCATGACCGCCCTGAATTTTGTCTCCGATCTGAACTCTATTTAGGGACAAACAACTCCGCCATTCTCTCCCGAAGCCAAAGAAACCCAGATCCTCCAATAATTAGAATCAGCGTGACTTAATGGATATAGCACATGGGCCTGGGAGTCAGGAGGTCATGGATTCTAATCCCGGCTCAGCCACTTGTCTGCTGAGTGACCTTGGGCAACTCACTTTTCACTTCTCCGGGCCCAGTTACCTCGTTTGTAGAACGGGGATTGAGACTGTGAGGACGGGGATCGTGTTCAACTCGATTTGCTTGTACCCACCCCAGTGCTTAGTACAGCGCCTGGCACCTAGTAAGCACTTACAAATACCACAGTTATTATTATTACTATAGGATCTGAAGATCCCTCATTCCGTAGATGGCAGTTCCTTAAGGGCAGGGATTGGATCCTTTATTTCATAGGTTGGTTCTCTAAATGCCTACTGTGATGCTCTGCTCAGCACAGTGCTCTGCACAAAGTGGGCAACGAGTACGGTGCTCTGCACCCGGCAGGCACCCAGTACAGCCCGCTGCACACAGCAGGTTCCTGATAATAATGATGATATTTGCTAAGCACTTACTCTGTGCCAAGCACTGTACTAAGAGCTGGGGTAGATGCAAGCTAATCGGGACCCAAGTGGACTCACAATCCAAGAAGGAGGGGGAACGGGCATCGAATCCCCATTTTGCAGATGAGGGAAATGAAACACAGAGAAGTTAAGTGACTTGCCCAAAGACACGTGGCAGAGCCGGGATTAGAACTCACGTCCTCTGACTCCCAGACCTGTGTTCTTTCCACTAGGCCATGCTGCTTTCGAGTACATCACTCTGCACACAAGAGGCTCCCAGCACAGTGCTCTGCACATAGTAGGTGTTTAGTATCGGTGCTCTACACACGGTAATTCCCCAGTGTGGCGTCCCGTACACGGTAAATGCTCTGCGCAGTCGGTGTCCAGTACAATGTTCTGCAGATTCTAAGTGCTCAGTACATAGAAGATACCCAAGATGCTGCTCTGCACCCAGTAGGCACTCAGTACAGCTCTCTACACACAGTAGGTGCTCAGGATGGTGCCACCCAGTGCGATAATCTGAACACAATACGCACCCAGGAAAACACTCTACACACAGTAAGGTCTCTGAACAGTGCTCTGAGCACAGCAGACGCCCAGTACGATGCTCGACAAACAGAAAGCACTCAGTTCACCACTCCGCACAGAGTAAGCGCTCAGTCTATCCCGGTGATATCGACTGGGACAAGGAAAGGAAGATAATAATAACTGCGCTGTTGGTTAAACCACCTACTATGTGCCAGGCACGGTTCTAAACACCGGGGTAGACACCAGCTAATCAGGTCGGACGTAGTCCCTGTCCCACGTGGGGCTCACCATCTCAATCCCCATTTTACAGATGAGGTGACTGACGCCCAGAGAAGTGAAGCGACTTGCCCAAGGTCACCCAGCAGCCGAGCGGCGGAGCCGGAATTAGAACCCGTGACCTTCCGACTCCCGGGCTGTAGCCACTGGGCTGCGCTGGAGAGAATCCCGGAGGTCCCCCCGGGCCCCTTGTTGCCCAATTCTCCATCCCTGAGATTCTTGCTTAGACGACTCTTCCCCCCGAACCCGGCACCCCGACAACATCCACCGCCCCCCGATCTCATCCCAGTCCCCAGGTGGCCCCGCTCCGGGCGGGGACACAGCCCGGCCCATCCGATCCGACCCGCCGCCGCCCCAAGGCTGCCGCCTGACGCGGGGGCCGTCCCGTCCCTGAAGACCCGGGCAAGGTCGGCGGGGGCCCCCGCGGGGGCCGTCCGCTCCGGGTCCGTGGCCCCAGCTCCCTCCCGGGATGCCCGTGGACGCTCGAAGCCGCCCGCGCCAGGGGGCTGGGGGAGGGCCGAGGTCGTGTTTGAAATACTTGGCATAGTTCTGGTCACCAGATTACAGGGCTGGGGACGGCTCGGGGCGGGAGGACCGGGAGCGGGAGCCGGGCTGGGGCTCCGGGGGCACCGGGCCCACCAGGGGAGAGAGCCTTCCTGCCTCGCCGCTTGCCCGCTGGGTGACCTTGGGCAAGTCACTTCGCTTTTCTGGGCCTCGGTCCCCTCATCTGGAAAACGGGGATCGAGACCGTGAGCCTCACGTAGGACAGGGACCGCGTCCGACCCGGTTCGCTTGTACCCACACCAACGCTCAGTACGGCGCTTGGCGCGTAGAAGCCCTTTAATACCACAATCATTAGTATTATTATTATAATTCCTTCCTTCCCTCGGCATCCAGAGTGGCCAATTTTCCCCACTCGACTCCACGGAAGCTGTGGGTCCCCGTGGGACTCCCCGGGCCACGCCACACCTGTTCCGAGACGGTCTCCGGGACCCCTCCCCCCGGCCCGGCAGCCTGTCCGGGGCGAGGACGAGACCCAAATCAAGCTCTGAACCCGGTCCCCAAGATCAGAGCCCAGAGCCCCCCCAGGGCCGATCGGGCCTGGAGGGCAGTGGAGTTTGGGGGCGGTCAGCCCATAGACCGAAGCTCCTTGTGGGCCACAATCCTGTCTAACTCCACTGCTCTCTCCCCAGCGCTCAGTACAGTTCTCTGCACACAGTAGACCACAAGCTTCTTGTGAGCCAGAATCGTCTCTACTATACTGAATTTTCCCAAGTGCTTAGTCCAGTGCACGCAGTAGACGCTCAAGACCAAGCCCGGGTTTGGAAGGTCATCTCCGGGTTCCAGGCAGAGGCCCCCGCTGCCCGGCGGGTCCCCTAGGTCATCGCCGCGCCCTCGCCCTCCCCGCTCCGGCCACAGCCGGTCTGCCCGGGGCTGCAGGGTCGGGGGGCGGTGGGCGGCGCGCGGTGTAGACAGACGGAGCGTCCAGCAGCAGAAGGGCAGTCTGTGGCCGCATTCCTCGGACGCCAGCGAGCTAGGAAGGTCCTGGCAGGCCAGGGCCGGCCAACTCCGTCCTCTCGGTGCCTGGGGCTCGGCTTCCGGCTGGCCGCGGGGCCTGGGGCCAGGAGCCCGGGAGGGAGATCGGGGCGGGGGAGGCGGGCGGGTTGCTTAGCACAGTTCCCCGGGATTCGGCGCTGGCTGGGGGCGGGGAGGGCGGCAGCAGAGACAGAGAGTAGCCAGATGGACAGACAGGATACGGGCAGAGGCAGACAGGAAGGCAGCGTTCAGGCGGACAATCCATCAAATCGATCGATCGATCGTGTTTATCGAGCGCTTACTGTGTGCAGGGCGCTCTACTAAGCGCTCGTAGGGGTTGGTGGACACGTTCCCCGCCCGCCACGACGAGCTTACAGTTTAGAGGGGGAGACGGGCATTCATCTAAATAAATTAGGGATCCGGACTTGAAATTACGGCAGCCGGAGTAGAGAGCGATAGCAAGGGGACAGACAACGCCGACAGAGAGAGACGGACGGCAAGGGGGTGGGCGATGTGGGCAAGGACCGACAGATAGCGCCCGGTCAGGCAGGGCAGACAAGACGGGCGGAGTGTGAGACAGGCAGTGAGCGCGGTGGAGGCAGAGACAGACAGACAGGCAGAGACGGAGAGAGAGAGAGAAAGAGAGAGCAGGAGGAAAGAGACCACTCCGGCCCCCGGGGGATCGCCCGCCTGCCTGGGAGCCAGCGGGGAGGAGGGGGCGGGAACGGGGCACATCCTGTGAGCGTCAGCGATCGGCTGCGGCCACAGCTCTGAGTGTCAACAACAGCCGTCTGGAGGTGTCAGAGACGCAGGCAGACGCAGGCGCTGCGACTTTGGGAGGACAAAAGGAAGCACGAGGGGCCGGGGGTGGGAGGGGGCCCGAGGACCACGACGGAGGGGAGACGACGGACAAAGCCCGCGGCCCCTCGGCCGGATGGACCGACGGATACGGGGAGCTGAGACCGGGGTGGGCCAGACCGGGAGAGGAGGGCCAAGACAGGGGAGGGAGATCACGGCCCAGAAGAGGAAAATGTCATCGGAGGCGGGAGACATCACCGCCCCGGAGACAGACCTCAGAGTCGCCCCCCGCCAACCCCCGGGCCCGGTCATCCCACCCACAGGGCCTGTTCAACCCTCACCCCCAGGCCCGGCTACCCCGGCCCCCAGACCCTCTCCCTCCACCCCCGGGCCCGGCCTCCCTGGCACTCAGGCCCGGCTCCCCGGCCTCCCGGGTCCACCCCCGCCCCCCATCTCGGCCCGATTCCCCCCGGCCCGGTGGAGCCGAGGGTCCAGGCCGGGGTCCTCTCCCCATCAGATGCGAGGCTCTGCCCGTCGCCCCCGAAAGGGCAGCGCCCCAGGCCCCCCGGGGAGGCTGACCCGGCTCGGACACACCGCCTCCGGTCACCCCCTCCGGCCCCACCCCCGGGGCTCATTCTTGCTCAGTTTTCCTTTCCCGTCTCGTCTTGTCAGGAAATCTGGGGCGGTGGGGGTGGGGTGGGGAGGGGGCGCCGGGGGGGCGGGGGGGCTCGGGGGATTAGTAATGGGAGACGGAGACCTTTACTGCTCAGCACGCAGATCGGCAGGCACGCAGACCCGGGCTGCGGTGACCAGACAAGCATTTCCAACCTGTCTCCGTGCTGTCAGGAGGCTTCGGGGAAAGGACTGACAGCCCCCCCTTCCCGGGCCGGGCCCGGCCCCCCGCGGAGCCCGCTGGGGAGGGGGCCGCAGCAGCCTCCTCTTCCCGCGTGCCCCTGCGGGACCCCGGCCCGAGCAGGCCCCTTCCCTGACTGTGCTTCCCCCCCCCAGGTGCGCAGGACCCCAAGGCGCTTCCCGGGCGGGGGGGGGACTGTGCCCCCATTTTACAGAACGCACCACTGAGGCAGAGGGCGGGGGGACCCACTCTCCCTCCTCCCAGGGATGGGGCAGACCTGCCATCGGTTCTCGATTTAGAAAACCCCGGCAGTCTGGCTGCATCCTAATTTCCTCAACGGGCGTAGGGGGGTGGGGGAGATCTCAAAGCACGCCCCAGAGGCCTCTGCCCGGCAGGCAGGAAGGCCCGGGGGGTTCTGCCGGGACGCCCCCTCCCCCGGCATCTCTGGGATGGTACCGGGAGCCCTCCTCGCCCCCCGCCCATTGGCACAGAGCGGCCCAGAGGGAGGCCAGCGTGTACCACGGCAGGAAATGAAGAAGAATTTGAGATCTAATTGAAACGGCGGGGGGATTAGGGAGGCAGAAGGCAATTACAGGCGCTGGAGTGAAGCCAGCTGGACGGGGTTAACACCCCAAAAAGCCCTGCGGGGGCCCCACCTTCCATCCGGCCCCAGGGGTTGGGGGACAACCCGGATCCCCAAGTGGCCCGACCAGACGCCTGGGGTGTCGGGAGAAGGGAGGGACACCCATCAGCATCACCCCAGATCCGGGATTCTCCCAAAAGTCCCCGGGGCCTGACCTTTTCTCTTTCTCCCTTCCACGAAGACACCCAAGCCGCCCCCTCGGAGGAGATGGGGTGACCGGACCCCCTGATGGGGCCGGGGGGAGGGCGCAGCACCCCCTCAGACCGACGGGTCCGGACACCTCCGGTCTCCCCAACCCCCTCGGACCCCCGCCCCACGGCCACCGGCACCCCCTCCCCCGGCTCCTTCCGACCCGCTCGCCCGGGCTCCTCCGAAGCCACAAAATAAACCCTGTGACCTTAAAATCCTTTTATTCCCGTAATCAAAGGCTGCCATAGCTGAGGCTACATACCCACGGCCACCCCAGCCTGTCTCCCGCCGCAACGAGGCCGGAAAGCTAAGGGTGCCCGTCCCCCCGGCCGTACCCCTCCAGCGAGGGGGTCCAGGGTCGGGTGGGGAGCCGGGAGGGGGTGGGGACGTACCCGGGAACAAAGAGCAGAGGGGGACCGGGAAGCGGGTGAGAGAGACAGCCAGAGAGAAAACAGCCACGGAGGGAAGGTGAAAGGGCGGACACTGGACACTCCAAGAGCCGGGGGAGATTCTCCGCGTCCCCCTGGGGTGAGGCAGCAAGGACCGGGAACATCCCACCTGAAGGAGAGGGAGCCCCCCCCCCCCCCCCCCCGCCTCCCCTCCGCCCACCCCCCTCCCTCCGGGGGAAGGGCAAACTGAGGGCCCGGAGAGAAGCCGGGGACGGACAAGCTTAGCCGAGACCAAGCTGCCCGACCCAGGAGCCCGGTCCCAAACCAGGGGAGGGGGCCGCGGGGTGGGCGGGAGGGAGAAGGGAAGAACTTGGAGCACCAATATTCTTGTTGAGCAACAGAGCATGAGTAAACGTTGAAGGCTTTTCGTGGTCTGGTGAGTTTGAGCTATGAGCTGAAAGTTTAACTATTAATATACTTAATCAAGAAGGCATCTACCGGCACCGCTCACCGCCCCCCCCGAAAAAAAAAGCCCACAACTGCCCCTCGGTAGGGGAAGAGGAGGGGAGGCTGAGGCATCTGGGTGGGATGGGGTTCCACCACTTGTCTGCCGTGTGATCCCGGGTAAGTCACTTTCCGCTCTGAGCCTCAGTTCCCTCTTCTGTAAAATGGGAATTTGAGCCCCATGTGGGACACGGACTGTGTCCAACCTGATTAACTTGTATCTATCCCAGTGCTTAGGACAGTGCCTGGCACGGAGTAAGCAGTTAACTCAGACCACACACGCATACACACACACAAATAGCTGCCGGGGTTGGGGAAGGAGGGTGGTGAGAGGAAGAGGAAACAGCACAGAGGGTGGAAGAGGAGGGGGCGAGCTTCGGGGAAGAAGCCATTAGAGGATGGACCTTCCGAGTCTATTGGATTGGACTCTCCCAAGAGGTCGGTCCAGTGCTCTGCACACAGAAAGTGCTCCGCAAATACCACCGATTGATTGCTAGCGAAACCGGGAGCCCGGTGGGACACACCAAACCCCGATCCCGTCCGTCCACTCCAGGCCCAGCACCTCCACCACTCACGCCCCCGGTATTTTGGGGAGGAGGGTGAGTAGGTTTGCAGGTGCCCTTGGGCTCGAGAGTCAAGAATTCTGGGTTCTAATTCTGGCCAAGACAGAGGTGCTCTACGCGGACAAATTCTGGAACCCCTCTGGGTTGGGTTCCTCCCCCAACCGCGCTCAATAAATACGACTGACTGATTGATGGCTTGCTTTCCACTGGCCTGTATTGTGGGTGTCCTCTCCGTGGTCAGAATCGCCAGCACCTGGGGGCTTATCGAATGTTCTCAGGGCCCCCCATCAATCAATCCATCCATCAGAGGTATTCATTAAGTACTTTCTGTGTACAGAGCATAACAGTAACGCTTGCGGTATTCATTAAGCGCTTACTGGATGCCGGGCATCGCACTAAACGCTGGAGTGGATACGAGCAAATCGGGTTGGACGCGGTCCCTTGTCCCACATGGGGCTCCCAATTTACAGATAACTGAAGCCCAGAGAAGTGAAGTGACCTGCCCAAGATCACACAGCAGACGAGTGGCAGAGCCGGGATTAGAACCCACGACTTTCTGACTCCCAGGCCCGTGCTCTATCCTCTGGACTACTACAGAGTTGGGAGATGCGGATCCTTGCCCTCGAGGAGTCTATAGCCTTCAGGGGGAGACAGACATCCACTTCTACTTCAAAACTTTAGTAAGGCCTCATCTCCTCCAAAAGTGATAATACTAATTATAATAATAACAATAATTATGGCATTTGTTAAGCGCTTACTATGTGCTCAGCACTGTTCTAAACACTCCGAGAGGTTAAGCTTTCTTTTCTCAGACCCCCTCTCCCTTCTACAGCATCAATGAATTGGGATCTGTACCCTTTAGGTGCTTGATATTCACCCCACCTTCTGTAATTTATGAACATAGCTGTAATTTATTTATTTATGTCCCCCTGTACAACAGGCCTGTAAGCCTGTTGTGGGCAGGAAACGTGTCTACGGACTCTGTTGCATCGTTATTCTCCCAAGCGCTTAGTACAGTGCTCTGCAGCACTAAGCGCTCAATAAATACCATTGATCAATGGCTTGATGGGGGCCCTAAAGACATTTGACAGCTCCGAGGGGCTGGCGGTTCTGACGGGGAAGGCCCCCCACCATCCCCCTGATGCAACCCGGTGGGAAGACTCTCCCAAGCGCTTTTGCACACCGTAAGCACTCAATAAATACTACTGAATGGAGGACCAAGGTTCTAGCACCAGCTGTGCCTGCTGGGTGACCTGGGACGAGTCACTTAACCTCTCTGAGCCTCGGTTTCCCAGCCTGTACAATGGGGATGAGTCCCGCTCTCCCCTCCCCTTAGACTCCGAGCCCCGCGTAGGTTGGGGACGGCGTCCGGACCCAATCTTGTGGCGCCCCCCGAATTAGGGCTTGGCACAGGGTAAGCGCTTAATCAATACCAGAGCTAAGAGTGGAATAATCAAGTCAAGTGGGGTGATAGCCGCCCCCCACCCATCCTCCCCACCCCAGAGCCCCCTCCCGCTCTGCTCTGGTTTCATGGCCTCCTGCCCCAGGGCCCCCCCCCGGGGGTGTTGGAGGGGGAGAAGACGTGTCAGGGCTGAACTTAGCCCATGAAGGAGACATTCCTGCCCCCACAAGATAAGAGCTGCAGCTGATAAGTCAACAGGCTTTGTCCACGGCAGAGGCCCGATCACCTGCTGAGCTCAGGAAAACAACGGGTGAGTGGAAAAAGTCCCCCAGAATTTTAAAATCCTCTTCCCTAGCCGGGCCCCAGCGCTTCTCTCCTTGACAAGGAGAATCTGCCCTGCCCATCCTCGTCCCCGACTGCGACGGAGAGACCGCTCACTCTTCTGAGCGTCAACTGGAGGCAGAGCCCTGTTCCGGGCATCTCCTGGGTGTGGGGCACTGTACTGAGCACCTACTGAGTGCAGGGCACTGAACTGAGCCTAAACAGTTCTGAGGGTCTCCTCCGAGGATGGCATTGTACTGGGCGTCTACCGGGTGCAGAGCACTGTACTGAGTATCTATCGGGCGCAGGGCATGGTACCGTTGGTAAAATACTGTACCGAACACCTACTGGGTGCAGAAGATTGTACTGAGTGCCCATTGTTCCGAGGGCCTGCAGAGCACTGAACTGAGCATTTATCAGGTGCGGGGCACTATACTGAACACCTACTATTGGTAGAATACTATACCGCTGGGTGCAGAGCGTTGTGCTGAACGCCTCTGGTCCTGAGGGCTCTTCCCCCTCGCCCCTCCCAAATCCTGCTTCTGGTAGGTGGGCATTAGGTTGTAAACCCCTTGAGGGCCAGCTCAGCATGTACCCCGGAGGCCCACTGCTCCCGTGTGGCCTTAGGGAGGACCCTGAACTCTGACCATCTGTGGGGGGAGGCTCCCTGGGGACTTGGGGGGAGCCGGGAGTGTTGTTTGCAGGGGGCAGGTTATTTAAAGGCTTTTCCAAGACACAAAATTCCCCTTCTGGCTGCCACGATTAGGCGGGGGGGGGGGGGAGGACGAACTGGCCACCCCACCTCCCCTCCTTCACCACCCCCACCCCCAGCCTCCTCAGACACACTCGGTGGGAAGCAGGCACCCAGGGCCGACTAAAATAATCTCCTGTCCAGCTGCTCCCAAGCCCAGCCTTGTCTCCGAGCTCCGGGCTCCACACGTCTCCAGTCCATCCTGCTGCAAAACCTCAAAGCCAACCCCCCCCTCACCCCCCCACCTCCTTAGTGGAAACGGAGCCGCGGGCCTGGCGGGGGGTGGGCTCTGCTCCTGCCGGGCCCCCTCCCCCCTGCCCCCTTCCCTTTCCCCCCTCTCCGGGTGACCCGGGGCCGTACCCGGATATTATCTGCTTTGTCATTATCAGAGAAGAGGGGAAATCGTGCTAAATAAACACAACTCCTGGAGGACTTCTCTTTCAGGGGCAGGGGCTCTTCCCAGAAGCCCCCCCCCCCCATCCCCACCACCTCAACGTGCTCACCTGGATGCCCGCTAGACACCGCCCCCCCCCCACGACCCCATCAACCGAAACACCGAGGTAACCTTCCTCCCCGCCCGGCCCCCTCCCCAAAGCCCTCCGGGGAGGACCCTCCTTCCAGCCCCCCACCCGGGGGGGAGGGGGGCGGTCCTGGTGGGCTTCTCCCGCTGCCCAGAGGCTAAAGTCCAGCGCCACTCCCCGCCCCCCGGGGAGGGGGCGGGAAGGGGGGGCTTCTGATCTGGCGGTGGAGGCTTGTGAAATGAATCCGGGGGCGATTTGGAGGAGACGGAAAGAGGCTAAGGAAAGACGTCGTTGGCCCCGATTCAGGGTCACACGGTGGCCTCTGACATTCTCGGGGCCGGGGAGGGGGCGGGCCGGAGAGCCGATCCGGCGTCCGAGGGCTGGGGGCGGCGGGAGAGAGAGACACCCCCCCCCCCCTTCCCCAACCCCTCTATTTTCGGCTCTCCGAGCACAATGCAATATTGGAGAGATCCGTTGGGGAGCCGGTCCCGGTCGGTGGTCCAAACCCATCCGGGGGCGGGGGGCTCTCCATCGACCCTCTCCCCTTTGCTGCCACCTCGGATGGAGGCGGGGATGGGGGGGGGGGGTCTCCGGGTTGAAGTCACCCCCGTAGCCCGGGCCCGCCGCCTAAATCGACCCCCCTCCCCGGCAGCCCGGCCGGTCCTGCGGACCCTCGGGATTCGCCCATCGTCCTCTCGGGCGCAAAAGTTGAAAGAAATTCAGTGTTTGCTCCCGGGCGACTCTCCCTCCCGGGCCGGCGGGAAGGGGGAAGAGGGGGGGTCTTCATTCCCACCCTCCAGCCGACCCGGACCCCCCCCTCAAATTTATCATCCCCCCCCCCCAGTCCTCCACCACCCCCAGCTGGTGGAATCGGGATGGAGCCGGTTCTTAGCAGGAAAATACAGAGGTTCTCGAGACGCCCCCCACCCCACTCCGGAGACCCCCCCCCACCAACTCCCCCGCCCCGGCCAAAGACCGCAGTCCGCTGGCGGAGACCTCGGCCACCGAGGGGACAAAAGAGGGGTGGAGTCGGAATTTCGGCCCCGACGCCGATTTCCTGCCTACAAAAGTCAGGCTCTCTCCCTCCCGGGCTCCCGGGCCCGGGGGGGAGGGGGGGGGGAGGAGGGGGCGAGATGAGAAAGGGAGGGGGGGTCCTTCAACCGGATCAAAAGTCTTTTATAGAAGAGGGAGCACTAGGGAGGGGGGGAGGCAGGTGAGCACTGACCCGACCCCCACGGGGCTGGTGTCTCCACCTCCCACCGACCCCCTTAAGGACCCTCAATTTAACTTCCTGGGAAAAGGGGGGCCCTGGGGGGGGGGGGGGAATGGCTCCTCCAGGGGTCCTTTAGACAGCTGGGACTCTGCGTGTGTGTGAGTGCGTGTGTGTGATGTGTGTGTATACGATGTGTGCATCCCCACCGCCCCCTAATAAATGGCAGTAGTTACTCTAGGACCTACCAGTAAACAGGTCTGGGGTCCTTATTTTACATGGTAAGCGTCTCCCCCTTTACACACACACACAGACACAGACACACACACACTGAGACACACACACACACGCCCCCGTCTTTGAAAAGGACTGAGGGGGAACGGTGGGGGAACAATTTATGAAAAGGACGGCGACAGAAATCCATCTGAATACAACTGCGACGCCTTTTGCATTCAAACAGCCCGGCCGGAGGGAGGCAAGGGGGGGGGGGGTAGGGGAGGAGGAAGGGGGTGTTGGGGAGGGGGCTTGGGGGGGGAGGAGAGGGAAGTGAGGTGGGGTGGGGGGGGATCGGGGGGACCTTTTCTTCTCAAACTTCAGGGGCAAGTTTGCGGCCCAGACGAGGTGACAGCGGTTTGAGGGGGCGCCCCGGGGGCCAACTGAAAATAACAGCGGGAAGTGGGTGGGGGGCGGGAGTGAGACCCCCCCCAGGGAAATCCGGGGGGGATCTCCGTTTTTCCGGGGGGGGTCCACGCCCCCGGCTCCCCGACCCCCGGACCGTCGCTCCAGACACCAAACCTCCGACCCAAAAAAACCCAAAGGAGAGAGAGGCGGAGAGGGATGGGAAAAATTAAAAAAAAAAACACTTTGTGCGTCCCCGTCCCCCCCCAAGAAAAAGAAATGCAAAACTTGAACTGCCGGTTCACCACCCTTACATCGGTAGGGAGGGAAGGCAAAAGGTTGGGAGGATGCCCCCCGTTCCGCCCCCCAAGCTCTCCCCGGGACCCCTCGTCCTAGGCGTTGGGGAGAGGGCCTGGCTCCAACCCCAAGGGTGACCCCCCCCCCAATTTAGAGCCAGAAGTGACGATGGAGCCCAGGGAGGGGGGATCCCCCACCCCCGCTCAGCTCAGAGCCGTGGGTGAGGGTCGCTTCTCCCCGCAGCCGTTCAGCCCAAGGGATGGGCTCGGGGGGGGGGGCGGTCACCCCGGGAGACCCCCGGAGAGTCGCTCGTTTGGGGGCGGCCCCGGGGGCCTCCGATGATTCCGCGCCCCCTCCCCAACCTCTAGGTCACCCCCCCTCGGGGGGACGGTGGAGGGGGGGGGCCGTCCTCCCCGCCGACCCCCCTGCCGCGGAGGGGGAGGGCGAGGGGCGCCCCCAAGCCCCCCTCCCCCCGACCCTAAAAGCTCTTTTTGTCTGAACTCAATGATCTGCGACCACGTCTCCCGCAGCCGGGGATGCAGACGACCCCTCCGGGCCCGAGAAGGTCGGTGGCCTTCAGGGGCCGGGGGGGGGGACGACGACTCTGACGACCCCGAGGACCCCCCCCTCGTGCGTCTCCCCTCCCCCCCAGGACCGGCCCCGCAGCCCCCCGCCCGGGGCTCCCCGCACCTGAACTTCTGGCAAAACTTTCCTCCGACTTCCCCCGAACTCCCAGGCCCCCCCAACCCGTCTCCCACGCAGCCGGTCCCGGGGAGGGGGACCGGGGGGGACGGGGGGGATCCGGGAGGCGGAGGGGGGTGGGGGGGAACTGGGGGTTAGGAGGGAACGGGGGGGGGGGGGGGGTCCACCTTACCGGAGCCGTGCGATCCGGAGCCGCCGCCGCCAGCCGCCGAGAGAGGACGAGGAGGACGAGGGGGAGGGGGCGGGTGGGAAAAGAGGGGTGGGGGGCGGGTGGGTGGGGGGCGGCCTCTCCGCCGCCGCTCCGGGCAGTAACGTCCACTCGCCGGCCGGATCGGCTCCGGGAATCCAAAGCAGCGGAGTCAAAAAAAAAAATAATAATAATAATAATAAAGACGGAAAAAATAAAAAAAAAAAAAAAAAAACCCCCACCGAACCCCACCTGCCCCCTCCCCTCCGGACGAGCACTTGGGCTATCAGAGGCAGGGGAGGAGGTGAGAAAAAAAAAAAGTGGTCGAAGCTGGGGGGGGCGGGCCGGACGCCCCCTCCCTCCGAGGGCCGGGAGGGGGGAGAGGTGGGGTCGGGGGGGGTCCCCCCCGGCTTCCCGGTTGCTTCCCGGCTGGAATTCCCAGCTCCGGGTCTGGACGGCCGCCTCTACATCCCCGCTCCCCGCTCTGAGCTCCGCCGCCCGCCCAGCACGGCCCGGCGCACGGCGCTGCCCGGGGGCTGCCGAGAAAACCCGGACCGGACTGGACTCCTCCCGCCGGCCCCGACGCTGCCCACCGGGCCGCCCGGCCACCCCCCGCCCCCTCCCCGCCCCATCCCTCCCTCCCCCGCCCGCCTCCGCCTCTCCCCCGGCTGCCCGACCGGCGACGGTCGCTTCCCTGGGCCTCAAAATGATCATTACGAATCATCGCATCGTTGGCATCCGCCAGGTGCGGGGCACTGTGCTAAGCGCTGGGGGGGGGGGGATGCGGGGGGCCCCGGGTGGTCCCACGTGAGGCTCCCAGAATTCATCCCCCTTTTCCAGAGGAGACCGGACAAGTGAAGGGACTGGGCCCCGGTCCCCCGGCGGCCGAGTGGCGGAGGGGGGATTCGAACCCGTGACCTCTAGACTCCCCCAGCCCGGGCTCTTAATAATAATAACGTTACCATTTGTGAAGCGCTTGCTATGTGCCGAGCACCGTTCTAAGCGCTGGGGGAGACGCGGGGTCCCCAGGTGGTCCCCCGCGAGGTTCCCGGAATTCATCCCCCTTTTCCGGATGAGGTCACTGAGGCCCAGAGAAGTGAAGGGACCGGCCCCCGGTCACCCGGCTGCCAAGTGGCGAAGTCGGGATTCGAACCCGTGACCTCTAGACTCCCCAGCCCGGGCTCTTAATAATAATAACGTTGGTATCTGCTAAGCGCTTGCTGTGTGCCGAGCACCGTTCTAAGCGCTGGAGGAGATGCGGGGGTCCCAGGTGGTCCCACGTGAGGCTCCCAGGCTTCATCCCCCTTTTCCAGATGAGCTCACTGAGGCCCAGAGAAGTGAAGGGACCGGCGCCCCCGGTCACCCAGCTGCCAAGGGGCGGAGCCGGGATTCGAACCCGTGACCTCTGACTCCCAGGCCCGGGCTCTTGCCGCTGAGCCGCGCTGCTTGCCTAAGGCCGGGAGCCCCGCGCGTGGAACAACCTGACGACCTTGGATCTACCCCCGCGCTTAGAACAGTGCGAGGCACATAGTAATCGCTTAATAAATACCGTCATCCTTACTGTGATTATTATTCTCTGGGCCTCGGTGACCTCATCTGGAAAATGGGGATGAAGACCGGGAGCCCCACGTGGGACGACCTGATGACCTTGGATCTACCCCGGCGCTTAGAACAGCGCTAGGCACATACTAAGCGCTTAATAAATACCATCGTTATTATTATTCTCTGGGCCTCGGTTCCCTCGTCTGTAAAATGGGGGTTCGTAATAATAAGTACCGTGTTAAGCGCTTGCTATTCATTCAGTCGTATTTATCGAGCGCTTACCGTGTGCGTTGTACTAAGTGCTGATTGAGACCGTGAGTCTCACGTGGGACAATCTGATTACCTTGTATCTGCCCCCCACCCCCACCCCAGCGCTTAGAACAGTGCTGGGCACATAGTAAGCACTTAATAAATCCCGGCACACGGTAAGCGCTCAGTAAATACGAATCGGTGAATGGATATTATTATTATTATTATTATTATTCCTCTGGGGTTGCTCCCCGCCGCCCGTTCTCCGATCCGGCCCTCTCCTTCCCAACTTTATTTAAAAAAAGAATAGTTTTATTTTCACCCCTTTTATTTCGGAGAGGGGAGGGGGCTCGGAGCTGGGGGGTGGGGGAGGGTCCCCCCCAGAGCCCCCCACGGATCCTCCGGGGTCCGGGGCTGCGGGCACATGCGAGGAGCTGGTCACGCCTGGGTTCCCCCACACACCCCGCCCCCGCAGCCCAGAGACATCCCGGCACGAATCTATTTTCGTCGCAGCAGATGCGGGGGAACCTAGCCTGGCGGAAAGAGCCCGGGCCTGGGAGCCGGAGGACCTGGGTTCCAATCCCGGCTCTGCCGCTCGTCCGCTGGGTGACCTTGAGCAGATCCCTTCGCTTCCCCGGGCCTCAGTTTCCTCCCCGGCCAAATGGGGATTCGATCCCTTCCAATTTAGACCGCGAGGCCCCACGGGGGACGGGGACCGTGTCCGACCCGATTAGCTGGTCTCTACCCCGGGGGGTTTAGAACAGGGCTTGGCACAGAGTAAATGCTTAGCACATGCCACAGTGATGAAGATTGTTATCACCGACGGTTTTTTTCCCTCTCTCCAGACAGCCCGGTCTCGACACGGACCCCAGGGTCTGGTGGGGTGTATTTTTTTGGCGGGGGGGATGGAGGCCTGGGAGGGGAGGGGGCGGGGGGCACCGTGGCAATTTCCCCAGGGGGTGGGGGGGAGGCTTCGGTCTCTCACTCCCCCGGGCCAATAATCCCCCGACCTCGGCCTCGTGGGCGGGAGCTAATCTGGACGGGCTCTAGATCTATTTTGATGCCTCTACCTCCCCATCGACCTATCGATCCAGACCTCCTCCCTCCCGCGGCTTCTGCGGCATGTTCCTGCCTCTCCCCCACCCCCGACGCGGGCTCTCGCCACCCTCCCCTTAACCTTCACCACCTTGGGCTCCGAACCTTCTGCGGCCCGGACTCCCGTCGTGTCAGAGGTCACAGGGCATAACCCATCAGGAATGTGACCCTCCCTGACCAGGGGAGGGGGGAGGCCCGAGCTTCTGCTCCCGAGGCTTTGCAGGGCCTGATTCTCCCCAGCAGGATTAATAGAGGGGGCCGCCCTCTCTGAGGATCTCCGAGCACTCAACAGCCCTCGCCTCCCCCTTGGGGAGAAACCGAGGCAGAGAGCGCACGCATCTTCCCCCAACGTCGGCAGCGGGGCCTAGTGGAAAGGGCCCGGGCCTGGGAGTTAGAGGACCGGGGTCCTGATCCCGGCTCTGCCACTTGTCTGCTGTGTGACCTCGGGTTCGTCACTTAACTTCTCTGTGCCTCAGTTTCCTCATCCGTTAAATGGGCATTCACCGCCCGGTCTCCCTCCTACTTAGATCGTGAGCCCCTTGTGGCACGGCGACCGGACCCGACTGACCTGCATCTGCCCCAGCGCTCAGAGCAGGGCTTGACACACGGTAGGCGGCCAAACACCGTAATAAAAACCGGCTGGAACCCAAGTACCTGGACGCCCCCCTTACACCCGGCCCCTTCCCCAGTGTCCCGCGCTTGGGAGTGCTGCTTCAGTCGGCGCAGAGGGCTACCCACGGCAGACTGGCTGTGTGGCCTCGGGCCGACGTCTTAACCTCTCTGAGCCGTTTCTTCAAGATTGGAGAGAAGGAGTCCTGCCTCCTAGTGAAGGCACATGAGACTGCCACTATGTTATTCATGGCATTTATTCGGCGCTGCCTTGGTGCACGGAACTGGGTTAAGTGCTGGGGAGAGGCATGGGGATTATTAATCTGTGGCCCATTCCCAAAGGGGCATCGCAGCCTAGAAGACATGGGGAGGACGGACAGAGGGAGAAAGAGCCTAACTCTACTGGACTCTCCCCAGCGCTCAATAAAGTGCCCCGCACGCGAGTAGGCACTCAATCAATTCTATCGGTGGATTGACTGGAACAACACCTCACACTTCCCAAGATCGTTCTTCATCCTCCAAAGAGCTTTCACATCCATGGCCCCATTTTGCCCTCCTCCTGGAATCGGGAATTATCGTCTCCATTTTGCAGAGGACAAAGAGAAGGGAAGTGACTTGCCCCGGGTCACACGGCAGACGATTGGCGGAGCCGGGATTTAAAACCCAGGTCCTTCAGACTCCTCTATCCACTAGGCCACGCTGCTTCTTAACCTCTCTCCTCTTCAACAGACTCCCCTGCTCCAGAGAGCCTCTTCTGATCCTCTTGAAGGAAGAAGTCAGAAGGGCTCTCTCTCCATCCCTCCAGGACGGGGGCGGGGGAGGACCGTCAAACCCAGGCATCCCGACTGCTCCCGCCAAGGATAGGGCGGTGAAGTCCATCCTTCGCTCTCCGTGCCTTAGTCTGTGCGGATACAAGCCACGCACCCGTATAAATGCTTTATGCTGATGGAAGGTAATTTGTGAGGCTCCCAGGAATTGCTATATTCTAATTATCCACATCTTTCTGTGGTGCCGATCCCTGTTTATCGCTAATGAGAACCTCGCAGATAACACATCTCTGAGCCCTTCTAAGAGTGGAGTTCAGGCAAGAGAGGGAGGGTGGGGGCCGGGGCTGAGACTCGCAGCAGGAAGGATTCGGGTTGGATGCGTGGAAGAACTTCCAATCGGCAGGCGGGAAGAGGGGAGCGTCTCCTGGATTTTTTTTTTTTTCTTTTGGATAAATGGTATTTGTTAAGGCTTACTCGGGGCCAGGCACTGTACTAGGTTCTGGGGTAGATACAGGCTTATTCATGCATTTATTCAATAGCATTTATTGAGCGCTCATCAGGTTGGACGCAGGCCCCCTCCCAAATGGGGCTCACGGTCTTATTCCCCATTGGACAGATGAGGTAACTGAGGCACCGAGAAGTGAAGTGACACGCCCAAGGTCACCCAGCAGACAAATGGCAGAGCCGGGATTAGAACCCAGGTCCTTCTGATTACCAGGCCCGTGCTCTCTCCGCTAGACCTCACTTCTTCGACAGTGGATGTAACCCGAATCGGATCTGGTCCGATTTAGATTTGGCCGAAAATGAATGCCAAAGGAATCAGGGTTCATTCCTGACGGGGTCCACTGGGCTGGGGATCTGGGGAGTGGGCTGGAGGTTTCTCACCCGGCACCTTGATTGCTCCTCTTCATGTCCGAAAATGGGAACACAGCACAACCAAGTGTTTGGCTCTCTGGAAGAGGAAATCCAGATCCAGCCCAGGATTTTGAATAACAGCCACAGGACTGATTAAGCGCTCTCCATGTGCCAAGCCCTGGGGTGGATAGAAGATAATCAGGTCAGATACAGTCCCTGTCCCACATGGGGCTCACAGTTTAATTGGGAGGGGGAACGTGGATAGAATCCCCTTTTTACAGAAGAGGAAACTGAGGCCCAGAGAAGTCAAGTGACTTGCCCAAAATGGCAAAACAGGCAAATGGTGGAGCTGGGATTAGAACCCAGGTCCTCTGACTCCCAAGCCCCTTTTTCCATTAGTCCACATTGCCTACCGGGTATAGAGCACTGTCTTAAAGACAGTAAAATATTACCACTACTTCACTATGTGCCCGACACTGTACTAAACTCGGGGGTGGATACAAGCAGATCGGGTTGGACACAGTCCCCGTCCCAGGTGGGGCTCACCGTCTCGATCCCCATTTGACGGACGAGGTACATTCCAAGCTCTTAGTTCAGTGCTCGGCACATAGTGAGCGCTCAATAAATACTATTGAATGAATGAAGTGACTTGCCCGAGGTCACGCGGCAGACAAGTGGCGGAGGAGTGGGGATTAGAACCCAGGACCTTCTGACTCCCAGGCCTGAGCTCTATCCACTAGGTCACGCTGAAGGGGAGGGGCAAGGAGTAAGCAGCAAAATAGACGAGATCGAGTTACAGTGAGTAGGTTGGTGTTAGAGGAGCAAAATGTGCGGGTTATATCTACCCTAGGGCTTAGTACAGTGTCTGGCACATAGTAAGGGCTTAACAAAACTGTACATCCCCTTGATTCTATTTATCGTGACAGTGTTGTCTTGTTTTTGTTTCGTTCTGTTTTACTCTGCCGTCTGTCTCCCCCGATTAGACTGCGAGACCGTCAATGGGCAGGGATCGTCTCTTTCTGTTGCCGAAGTGTACATCCCAAGCGCTTAGTAGAGTGCTCTGCACATTAGTAAGCGCTCAATAAATACTATTGAATGAATGAACTAATTCACTGCTAAAATCCTCCCTTTCCTCTCCCTCCAAACTGCCACCGCGTTAATCCAATCACCCCTCCTATCCGGCCTTGATTACTCTCTCAGCCTCCAGTTTGATCTCCCAGCCTCTGTCTCTCCCCGCTCCAGTCCGTACTTGACCCCGCTGCCCTGATCATTTTTCTACAAAAACGTTCAAGACAGGTTTCCCCGCTCCTCAAGAAACTCCAGCGGCTGCCCGTCCACCTCCGCATCCGACAGAAACTCCTTACCGTCGACTTTAAAGCCCTCCATCAGCTCACCCCCTCCTACCTCACCTCGCCGCTCTCCTACTGCAGCCCAGCCGACCCGCTTCGCTCCTCTAATGCCAACTTACTCACTGTGCCTTGATCTCACCTATCTCCCCGCCGACCCCACGTCCCCGTCCACGTCGCCCACGTCCTGCCTCTGGCCTGGAAGGCCTTCCCTCCTCAAATGCCACAGACGATGACTCTCCCCCACTTCAAAGCCTTCTCGAAGGCCCATCTCCTCCAAGAGGCCTTCCCTAAGCCCCCCCTTTCCTCTTCTCCCCCTCCCTTCTGCGTCACCCTGATTTCCTCCCCTTATTCATCCCCCCTCCCAACCCCACAGTACTTATGTCCATACCTGTATTTTATTTCTTTACAAGTCTCCTCTAGACAGTAAGCTCGTTGAGGGCAGGGAATGTGTCTGTACATATCTACTCTCCCAAGAGCTTAGTCCAGGGCTTGGCAAACAGTAAGTATTCAATAAATACCACTGAATGAACTAAATAAATAAACATAGTAGGAAATCAATGAGATAAAGCAGGAGGGGGAGAACATACTGTGCCTCCTAAATCTGATGATAAGGAGCTTCTGTTTGATAGGGAAGTGGGTGGGCCACGACTGGAAGTTTTCGTAGGAGCGGAGAGATGGGGACTGACAATTTATTTTAGAACAACGATCTAGGTGGCAGAGCACAGTATGGACTGGAGTGGGGAGAGACTGGAGACGGGGAGATCAACAAGGAGGCTGATGCAGTAATCAAGGTGGGATCGCGATAAGTGCTTGGCTCAGCTTGGTAGCAGTAACCCTGCCTTCAAGGAATTTACACTTTAATGGGGAGAAAGACACCGAATATATAAGCAGCAGGAGGAAAAAGAACAGGGAAAAGTCGGTAGGTGAATAATTAAGTGCTTAAATAGTAGAGTGCCTAATTGATAGGTGCAAAAGTGTTGGGAGTAAAAAGAGAGGGGAGAAAGAAGAGGAAAGAGAGAAGGGTGGAAGAGGGTAAGAAAGGAGAATAGGGAAAGGTATCAATCAATCAATTAATGGTAATAATAATAACTGAGGTATTTGTTAAGCGCTTCCTATGTGCCAGGCACTGTACTAAGAACTGGGGTAGATACAAGCAAATCGAGTTGGACACAGTCCCTGTCCCACATGGGGCTCACAGTCTCAATCCCCATTTTATAGATGAGTTAACTGAGGCTCAGAGAAGTGATTGGCCCGAGGCCACACAGCGGATAAGTGGCAGAGCCAGGATTAGAACCCACGACCTCCTGACTCCCAGGCCCGAGCTCTATCCACTACATCATGCGGCTTCTCCACTACACCATGCTGCTTCTATGATCTGGAATTAGAACCCAGGTCCTTCTGACTCCCTGGCCCATGCTCTATCCAGCCGTGCTACTTCTTTTCCCCCCACCCCAGAAATGACCCAGGCGTTTGAGTCTCAACACCCGGGGTCTGCAGGGGTGTGTTTTCACAACCGGAAAGGAGCCAAGAAACTCCGACTGAAAATCAGGGTCACCACCTCCATCCTTTGTTTACCGACGGAGAGCTCCTTGTGGGCAGGGAATGTCTACCATCTCTTCTATCGATTGATTGCTTGGACCGGGGCTGGTTGACCCACCAAAGTGAATCAATCAATGGCACTTATTGAGTGCTTAAAGAGCACTACTGTACTAAGCGCTTGGGAGAGTACAGATTAATAGATTTCATTCATTCGATCGTATTTATTGAGTGCTTACTTGGGAAAGTACAGTATAACAAGAAACAGACACATTCCCTGCCCACGACAACCTTACCTTCTAGAGGACGAGTTTACAGACAGTCACATTCCCTGTTCCGGCGCTTAGTAAGGTCTCCAGCACATAGTGAGCACTTAAATGCCATAAAAAACGTGGAGAGGAGGAGAGGGACGGAGACGGCCTGGAGGGAGGGTCTTCTTTGTGAGTGACCAGCTCCCGGGATGCAGGGGGAAGCAGATAGAGGGGCCCCAAGATTGAGGCGATTTTCCAGTCAGTTTTCTGTCTGCAAAGGCCCTGGTAGAGGAGACAAAGAGGCCCTGTCAGCGCCCGTATCTGACCCTCCGGGCTGCTCTTCAGAGGAAAAGACTGGTCACCGCTAGTCTGTAAAAGTCTCAGGACCCGTGCGAACCGCAATTTCTCCCGCCTCGCCCCCCAACACACAACCCGGCACCCCAGAAACAGGCCCCGGTCTCATCGGGCTATAAAACCGGGCAGGGAGGCGGCAACGGCAGGGATTAATTGTGGGTTTTATTAAACGCTTAATATGTGCCAGGCACTCTACCATGCACTGGGGTGAATACAAGGCAAATCAGATGGGACACAGTCCACGTCCTACGTGGGGCTCACAGTCTTAGGCCCCATTTTACAGACGATTGAACTGAGGCAAAGAGAAGTGATGTGACTTGCCCAAGATCATACAGCAGACAAGTGGCGGAGCCGAGATTAGAACCCAGGCCCTTCTGACTCCCAGGCCTGTGCTCTATCCATTGGGCCGTGCTGCTTCTCATGTTGCTTCAGGGATATGAGGTCGACGCCCCGACCTCCATACACAAAAGCAGAATCAATACCAGCCCCCTCCCCCTTCATCTCCTTTCCCCAACACCCCCCCTTCCCCAGATCCTTTACCTTATTCTTCACATTCCCCTGCCCACCCACTCAACTCCTTCCCCTTCCTCCTCCTTACCAGAGAAACAACATGGCCTAGCGGATGGAGCACGAGCCTGGGAATCAGAAGGACCTGGGTTCTAATCTCAGCTCTGTCGCTTGTCTGCTGTGTGATCTTGGGCAAGTCACTTCACTTCTCCGTGCCTCATTGCCCTCATCAGTAAAATGCGGATTAAAACTGTGAGCCTTGTGTGGGACAGGGACTGTGTCCAACCCGATCAACCTGTATCTACCCCAGAGCTTAGTACAGTGCCTGGAACGTAATAAGTACTTAATAAATACCACAGTTAATATCATCATTCATTGTGGGCAGGGAATGTGTCTCTTTCTTGTTGTACTGTACTCTCCCAAGCACTCAGTACAGTGTTCTGCACACAGCAAACGCTCAATAAATACAGATTGAATGAATTATTATTATTAGGTGGTCCCCAGGGTCCGAGCTGCGGCATCGACGGCCACTGGACCTCCATTACAGAAGAAAACCGGGGTGCAAGTGTTGGGGGGCCTGGTGGGAGCCCCCCTCTAATTGTCCACACGCCCCTCGCCCACCGCAAAGGCACACCGGAATCCGGGCACACGGCCACGGAGGGGGAGGGACCAGCCGGGCACCTCTGGTTTGTTCTGACTCATCAGCAGCCTGGCTGCCCAGGGGACCCAGAGAGAGCAGATTTCCTGCCCATCCCTCTCCCTCCCCCGGCCCCCACTTCCTGGCCGTCACCTCCGAGGCTGGAGCAGACCTGGATCAAGCCGAAATGACCCGGGAGCTTGGAGGCAGCGAGGTGGAAAAACACAGCAGGGCTGGGGGCAGGGGACCTGGGTTCTAATCCCCGCTCTGCCCCCGATCTACTGGGCGACCTTGGGCAAGTCGCTTAACTTCTCTGAGCCTCCTTTCCTCATCTGTAAAATGGGGACAAGAGACTGGCTCTCCCTCCCTCTTAGATTGCGAGCCCCCATGTGGGACAGGAATTACTCCCCCGCTTCAAAGCCTAACTGAAGGCCCATCTCCTCCAAGAGGCCTTCCCAGACTAAGCCCCCCATTTCCTTGTCTCCCACTTCCTTCTGCATCGCCCTGACTTTCTCCTTTTGCTCTTCCCCCCTCTCCCAGCCCCACAGCACTTATGTATATATTTTTAATTTTATTTATTTGTATTGATGGCTTTTTATTTCTATTGATGTCTCTCTCCCCGCGCTCTAGACTGTGAGCTCATTGTGGACAGGGATTGTCACTCCGTATTGTACTTTCCAAGCACTTAGTGCCGTGCTCTGCACACAGTAAGCGCTTAATACAACTGAATGAATGTATCTACCCCAGCATTTAGCACACAGTAAGCACTTAATACATACCTTCATTATATTATCGGTATTCTTCCAGACACTCTCTGAGAAGCAGCGTGACAGGCTCTAATCCCGGCTCCACCACTTGTCTGCTGTGTGATCTCGGGCCAGTCCCTTTACTTCTCTGTGCCTCAGTTCCCTCATCTGTAAAATGGGGATTGAGACGGTGAGCCCCCCCCCCCCCCGTGGGACAGGGAATGTATCCAACCCGATTTGCTTGTATCCACCCCAGCGCTTAATAGAGTGCCTGGCCACATAGTAAGCACTTAACAAATGCCATTATTATGATTATTATTGCCTCACCCATGAATTTAGTCCCACCCCTTAAACGCTTAAATACTTAACCCACCTACATACACACCGCACTTAAATTCTCAGTATCCTTATACTCCGTCCCCCTCCGCTCACCTGTAATTTATTTTAATGCTAATTTCCCCCAGGAATTGTGTCTACCAATCATACTGGACCCTCAGCACATGGTAAATGCTCAATAAATGCTACTGCTTGATCGCTTTTTCCCAGACGGATGAGACAGAGGAATCTCCCTCCCCAAATTATGTTCTCACCTACTCAGAAGTTCCTGAAAGCTTCCCACCTTTAGTGACAGCTGAAAATTTCCTTTTCAGCTAGACCAGGGGTGAATCAGCCAATCTGGTCTAAGGATCCCAGATCGTCCAGGTGACTCAGAAGGGGGGGGGGGGCCGGGAGCTAAAGACATAAGTCTGGAGGGTTAATCAGTCGTATTTATTGAACACTTACTATCTACAGAGCACTGTACTAAGTGCTTGGGAGGATATGATAGTAAGTGAACACATTCCCAGCCCACAACGAGTTTACAGTCCAGAGAGACACTAATATAAACTACAGATATGGACGTAAATCTGATCCATCTGACTCCTCTTAGAGTGGAAGCCCCTGGAGCGCTTAGCACAGTGCACTGCACCTAGTGGGACCTCAATAAGCACCAACACTGGGAATCCAGGAGACAACGAGGGTGTTCCTGAGAAGTGGCATAGCCCGGTGGAGAGAGCACAGGCTTGCGAGTCAGGAGACCTGGGTTCAAATTCCGAGTTTGCCACTTGCCTGCTGGGTGAACTGGGGCAAGTCACTTAACCTCTCTGGCCCCCAGCTTCCCCATCTGTTACGTGGGGATAAAAGTTCCTGTACTCCCTCATTTTAGTCTGGAAGTGACTGGTGGGAGTGGGAGTCAGCTGATCAGATTGCATTCTCTCTACCCCAGCACTTAGCACAGTGGTTGTCACATGGGCGCTCAGCAAGTACCGCGATTCTTTTCGTGTGTGTGCTATTTATTAAGCGCTTCCTACGTGCCAGACACTGGGGTAGATACAAGATAATTCAGTGGGATACCATCCCGGTTTCCACAGGACTCCCAGTTTTAATCCCCATTTTCCGGACGAGGAAACCGAAGCCCAGGGAAGTGAAGCGACTCATCCGAGGTCACCCAGCAGACAAGTGGCAGAGGCGGGATTAGAACCCAGGTCCTTCCGACTCCCAGGCCTGTTATTGTGACTCCAGGCCAGCCCTGCCTCTCTCCCGAGAGACGTGAGACCCGGTTGTTTGTGTGTCCAGGCCTACGGCTCCCAGGCCTCCGACGCAGAGTAAACACGAGCCAGCTCACGCAGCCCAAGGCCGGGGAGAGGGGGAGTTGCAGGGGTGGGGGAAGAGCCCGGGGAGCGGGCGCTGAGGAGAAATGAGGAGGCCGAGAAGGGGGCCTCCTCCTATCTCGTCCCTCCACCCCCTCCACACCTCTCCTTGCGATCAATCCATCCTATTTATTGAGCCCTTACTGGGTGCAGAGCACCCAACTGAGCGGTTGAGAGTGGGTAGACACGTACCCTGCCCGCAACGTCGGCTTCAGCTACACAAAGGGCCAGGGAGTGGAGGAGGTGCCAGGGGCGGTGGGGGGAGGCTGGGTGGGAAAAGGGGAAGTGACCCCCCCTCTCTCCGGGAGCTCCACTATGGACACTTCCGCATTTAAGGACGCAGGCCACGCAGGCGAGCTGGAGATGGTGCCGTAGGGGACGCGGGGCGGTGGGAACCCACGGGACGCCCCTAACCCTAACCCATGTCTGCTCTCAGCCTCCCCCGGCTGACGGCAGCGCAATCCCCCAGAGGAAGGGGCTCCCTAGCGCGAAGATCAGGTCCGTGTGCCCGACGGTCCACCCTGTACCTCCCCCCAGAAGTAATAATAATAATAAGGATAGTATCTGTTAAGCGCTTAGTATGTGCTAAGCACCGTTCGAAGCGCTGGGGGGATTCGAGGTGATCAGGTGGTCCCACGTGGGACTCACGGTCTTAATCCCCATTTTACAGATGAGGGAACTGAGGCACAGAGAAGTGAAGTGATTTGCCCAGAGTCACACAGCTGACAAGCGGCGGAGCCGGGATTAGAACCCACGACCTCTGAGTCCCAAGCCCGGGCTCTTTCCATTGAGCCACGCTGCTTCTCTAAATAAACCCCGAAATAGAAATAAACCCAGTGGTGGTTTGAGAGAAGCAGCATGGCCTAGCGCGAACAACTGGGAGATCCCGGTTCTAAACCCAGCTCTGCCACGGGCCTGCTGAGCGACCTTGGCCAAGTCACTTTGCTGCTCGGGGGCCTCAGTTTCCCCTTCTGTAAAATGGGAGTTAGATACCTCGTGGCTCAGCGGCAAGAGCACGGGCACGGGAGTCAGAGGTCGTGGGTTCGAATCCCGGATCCGCCATTTGTCAGCTGTGTGACTTCGGACAGGTCACTTCACTTCTCTGTGCCTCAGTAAAATGGGAATTAAGACGCGAGCCCCACGTGGGACAACCTGATTACCTTGTATCTACCTCAGCGCTTAGAACAGTGCTTGGCACATAATAAGAGCTTAACAAATACCATCATTATTAACAAATACCAAGATTATTATTGTCACTATTATACCTGTTCTCCCTTCCCCGCTAGACCACAGATCCCGTCTAGGACAGGGACTGGGTCCAATCCGATTGTCCCGTACCTACTGCCGTGCTTGGCGCTAAAGTGCTTAACGAAGATCATTATTATTGTTTTTGTTATTGCTATTACTACTTCTGTTGTTGTTATTATTATTATTATGTCTATCCTCGGGCTCCCTTCGGTCTAAAACCAAACCTGGGCCCGAGAATGACTCATTTTCGAGATAAATGAGCCAGCAACGTGGGCAGCAGTGGGGACTCGGGGTTAGACTTAATCCGAAGGAGATCCAGGGGTGACCCTGACTTGGGGGGAGGGCAGTTCCCAGCTAAAAATAGCAGTCCCCAGGCCCTCCCTCCCCCTATTAACTCTCTTTGGGCAGGGGCTCTATGAGTCAGGGGGACGGGTGGGAGGAGCTGGGACCGCTCCCCTCCTCTTTGAACTGGCCTGGATGATTTTAGAGATTTTAGAGGCTTGAGTCAGAGGCCGGCCAAGCCAGAGGTCCGGAGTCCCATCCCCCTCACCCCACCATGGGGTCTGGGCTGACTGGGCCTGGGAGAAAAGAAAAGACAGACTGATCCACTGGCCCCGTTAATGGTTAACTCCAGAAGTCTCTCTCCCTAAGCAAGACCCTGTCACGCAGGATCCCGGACCCCTCAAAGGTCAGGAGACCTGACCTCTCGTCTCCCTCCTCATTGATTGGAGGGAGGGAGCCCCCCACCCCCCACCCCCACCCTCCTGAGGCCATTCTTGTGGGCCCCTGTGAGATCCCCGAGGGAGGGGTACCCACACCTTTCTCACACTTGGGTAATGCCCCATGATGTCTAAACCCAGAACCCCTCGGGAACACCACTGTCCCAGAGGAATAGGCCTTAAAGGGCAGTATTTCATTTCACTACACTTTGCGCCAAGCATCGGGCGAAGCCCTGGAGCCAGTAGGAGATAATCAGGTCAGGCCGAGTCCCTGCCCCACAGGTCTCCCAGTCCAAGAGGGAGGGAAAGGCAGGGATCATAGTCCCATTTGACAGAAGAGGAAACTGAGGCCCAGAGAGGTATTGATAATTCTATTTATTTATTTTGCTGCCTATTTCTTTTGTTTTGTCATCTGTCTCCCTCCTTCTAGACCATGAGCCCGCTGTTGGGTAGGGATTGCCTCTATCTGTTGCCCAGTTGAACTTTCCAAGCGCTCAGTACAGCGTTCTGCACACAGTAAGCGCTCAATAGATACGACTGAATGAATGAATGAATGACTTGCCCTAGGGGAGCGGGGCGGCCCGGTGGATAGGGCATGGACCTGGAAGTCAGAAGGACCTGGCCTCTGATCCCGGCTCCGCCGCTCGTCAGCTCTGTGACCTTGGGCAAGTCACTCTGCTTCTCTGTGCCTCAGTTACCTCATCTGTGAAATGAGGATCAAGACCGTGAGCCCCATGTGGGACAGGGATTATATCCAATCTGATTAGTTTGGATCTAGCCCAGTGCTAAGAACAGGATTTGACACATAGTAAGCGCTTAACAAATACTATCGTCATCACACAGCGAGCAGAACGGAAAGGATAACCCAGGTTTCCCGACTCCCAGGCCCACGCTCAGTCTTTCCACCAGGCTACGCTGCCTCCTCCTCCTCGGCCCCCCAAGGTCAGGCCCCATAGGTTTTCCCCCAGCCCCCAAATCCCCCCAGATTAGCTGCCCATGTGTGGCAGACAACGTAACGATCCAGAATTGATGTGGTCTGACAGCACCATTTCATTTGCGACGATTCTCCGAAGGAGAAGAGAACAGAAAAACAACATCAACTTTTAATTGAGATTGCAGATTTAGAAAAGATTCATAAGTGAAATTATTCCCCTAGGATATATAAAAAGTTACTTATGGCAAGAGCTAAATTGGCCATGCTTCAATCAGAGGCTGTTGAGAAATCATTAAGATATACAAGACGGTTTTTAGATAGATATATATAAGCGCAATAATAAGGCCGGTAAATTTCTTTTTAAAAAACGGTAAAGCAAACCAGAAGGGACCGGTAGGGGAGGCCTCGGATGGTTTATGAAGGGTCGTGGAAGAGAGGCCTGAAGAAGTCCGAGAAGCTTGCCCCTGGGAGTCCGACGGTCTGGTCCAGGGGGAAGGCAGAGGGATGGAGCCTCCGCCCATGCTGAGTGAGGGGTGGTTGTACCCCTCAATCGAGGCAGGAGAGCGCCAGGGTTTACCAATGTGTCTGTTTATTGTTATACTGTACTCTCCCAGGCACGTAGTACAGTTCACACAGTAAGTACTCAATAAATACAATTGAATAAATGAATGAATGAATGGGCATTGAACTGGCGGGGACAGAGATTCCCCTGGACCTCAGCATCTGGGGTCCAGCCTAGGCCAGCCAGAGAAGGGACAATCCCTAATAATAATGATGGCATTTGTTAAGAGCTTATTTTGTGCCAAGCACTGTTCTAAGCGCTGGGGTAGATACAAAGTTATACAATCCCTCCCACCTCTCTCCCTGGGGCTCGAAGCTGGGGGGGAGGGAGGGCCGCCTAGATGAGATACCCCCCAAAATTCTTCCTGCCGAAGTCCCAGGCACCAGCTCCGTGGGGACAGAGGTGGGGCACTGGGTGGAGAGGGGCAGGGGTCACCGGTAGGGAGCTGGAAGGGCCTGGGGACACTCGGGGAGAAGGAGAATATTGTTGGCATTTGTTAAGAGCTTACTACGAGCAGAGCACTGTTCTAAGCGCTGGGGTAGATACAAGGCAATCAGGTTGTCCCACGGGAGGCTCACGGTCTTAATCCCCATTTTACAGATGAGGTGACTGAGAAACAGAGAAGTGAAGTGACTTGCCCACAGTCACACAGCTGCCAAGTGGCAGATCCGGGATTCAAACCCATGACCTCTGACTCCCAAGCCCAGGCTCTTTCCACTGAGCCACGCTGCGCCAAAGGGGCACCGGGGAGGAGGGGGTGGATCTTGGGACACTGGCAGGGATTGGGGGGCACTGGAGGGAAAGAACTGGGCGAGGGGTTTGCTGCCGGGAGAGGGGGCGGGGATACGGGGGAGTCGGGCCCCTGGGAAGACAGAGAAGTAGAGTCGGGGTATTTACTGAGCGCTTACTCTGCGCAGAGTACTGTACTAAACACTTGGGAGAATCAAATAGATACAATCCCTGCCTTCACGGAGTTTACATCTAGGTGAGGAGAGAGACACTAAAATGACTTATGGGCAGGAGGAAGCAACAGCTCATTGCGAGCAGGGAATGTGTCTACCGAGTGGGTGGAAACGGATTCTCCTAAGAGTTTAGTACAGCGGCCTGGACACGGTAAGCATTAGATTAAAACCAGTGATTAAGTGATTGATTGATCAAAGATATCAAAGATATCAGTGCAAGAAGGGTGGGTCTGTGAGGGGTGGGAGAGGTGTGATCGATTGATTGATAGGTGATGCAGAGGGGGGCAGGAAGGGGAGAGGGTGGGGACCCGAGAGATTAATCAAGGGAGGCCTCCTGGAGGAGATATGATTTCAGAAGGGCTTTGAAGAGGGGGAGAGCGGGGGTCTGCCGGATGTGAAAGGGGAGGGACTTTCAGGCAGTCGAAAGGATGTGAGCGAGAAGAGGTCGGTGTTGAGAGAAATAAGAAACGAGAAGTAGGTTTGCTTGAGGGGAACGTAATGTACGAGCTGAGTGAAATGGCAGAAGAGAGTGGATAAGCGTGAACGAGAGAATGAATAAAACAGTGGAGAAATAAAACCGACGGCCAGGAGTTTCTGTTTGGTGAAGATTCATTCATTCAGTCGTATTTATTGAGCGCTTACTGTGTGCTAAGCATTGTAGTAAACGCCTGGGGGAGTACAACACAACAATAAACAGACACAGTCCCTGCCCACAACCAGCTTGGAGTCTGGAGTGGCGGACGGGTGGCCGACGGAGGTTTTTGAGGGGTGGGAAGATGTGGGCTGAATGGTCTTTGAGAAAAATGATCCGGGAAGCAGAGTGAAGTTCGGACTGGAGAGGGGAGAGGCAGGAAGCAGGGAGGTCAGCGAGGAGGCTGAGGCTGAATTCGAGGTGAGAAATCCATTCATTCATACATTCGATCGTATTTATCGAGCGCTAACTGTGGGCAGAGCACTGTAATAAGCCCTCGGGAAGTGACATTCAGCAACGGTGATGGGAAATAATGGGTGCTTGGATCCCCACGGGGGCAGTTTGGAAGAAAAGGACAGATTCTGGAGATGGTGTGAAGACAGAACCGACATTTTGACCTTAAACCAACACTAAGCTGCAAAACAACCTTCTTCTTCACCATGCCTCAGTCAAGGGCGTAGGGGCTTTTTCCACCGGCCCAGAGCGGACGAACCGCCCCAACCCTACCCGGTGTTTTCAAAGTGGCTTTGCTTGAGACTCTGCGTTGTCAAGCTTCAGGAAGCCTAACGGTTTTTCTCCCTCTCCCTCCCCTCTTTGGTAACTTAGTCGTCTTCGAGCGGGCGCCGGGGCCAGCTCCCACTTATCAAATCTGGGGGCTGCTTCCGGCCCCCCACGTCTCCCTCTCCCCCAGCCCGGAGCCGGAGCCCGCAAAGGGGTTGGAGGAGATAGTGAGGTCGGCAGCTGGGGACAGCACGATTGGGGAGGGGGTGTGGGAGGGGGTGGTGGGCTGAGATAAGGAGAGGAGAAGGGGAAGTCGGGGCAGAGAGAGAAACCCTGAATCCACAGGATGTTGGAAAGCCCTGCCCCCTCTCCCCCCGCATCCCCTCTGCCCCCCACCCTTCGGCCGGGTGTTGCGGGGGAGGCAGGGCAAGATCAACCAGACGCTTAAGATCGGCAGTTGGCCTTTGGGGAGGGACCCCCACCCCGTATTAAGATGGCTTTAAGACCCCTAGCAAGGGTCTAGCCTGTTGTGGGCAGAGAACATGTCTGTTTATTGTACTATCGTACTCTCCCAAGCTCTCAGTCCAGGGCTCTGCACACAGTAAGCGCTCAATAAATATGATTGAATGAGTGAGGGGGCAAGGGGCTTCCCTGGACCCCACGGGGCTTGGACCCCAGGGGTGTGGGGGAATTCTGGACCCCCACACCGGGCTCCCCGGCCCCCTCTTTTGACCACAGGGGCGGTGGGATCCTGCCAGGGCC
Organism: Ornithorhynchus anatinus; assembly: GCF_004115215.2. Classification (NCBI taxonomy): domain Eukaryota; kingdom Metazoa; phylum Chordata; class Mammalia; order Monotremata; family Ornithorhynchidae; genus Ornithorhynchus; species Ornithorhynchus anatinus. The sequence goes on from NC_041750.1 coordinate 2,817,399, forward strand.
AGAGGCCAGAGGGACTGGCTTGAAGCCGGTCTCGGGAATCACCCCCGACCCTTGATGGGGACGCTGCCCGCTTCAACAAGGGTGGGGAGGCTGAGGACCCTTCCTCGGGAGGCTGAGGGCAGACCAGATGGAGGGCTGTCGGGGGCCGGGACGCCCGGCTCCGGCCCGAGGGGAGGGGGCTCGCTGGGGGAGGCGGCCGAGCGGAGAGGCGGCGGTGACGAACAAGGCCTCTCTGTGTGCCCGACAGCTCTCCCCGGCGATTCTTCATCCCGTCCGGAGCTAGCCCCGACTCATCTCTCTCTCCCGATGCCGTGCCCCTGCTCCTGATGCAGTGTCCGTGCCCACCCTCCCACCGCGAGGCCCGTGCTCCTTCTGTGCGTCTGCCCAAGTTCTCCGTAAGTTCACTCCCCCTCTACACTATAAGCTCGTTCCGGGCAGGGAATGCGTTTATTAATTCTGTCGTCCAGTACTCTCCCAAGCGCTTAATACAGTGCTCTGCACATAGAAAGCACTCAATAAATACCATCGATTGATCGAGGGATTCACTCTCGACCTCAGGGTCCAGACACAGTGTCGAGACGCTGCAAGAATGCAGGAAAAACTGTTATTCCGACAGAAGAAGAGCTACAGCCAGGACTCTTCCCTTCCTGACAAATGCACACCGAATCTGGACCGACACGGCTCTTCCTCCCACCGCCAATCGGTCATATTTACTGAGTGCTTACTGTGTGCAGAACACTCTACTCTGTCCTTGGAAGAGTACAATAGAACAGAGCAAACACGCTGTTCTCTCGCCCTTGGACTGCGAGCTCCATGTCGGACAGGGACCGTGTCCAACCTTGTGTCTCTCCCAGCGCTCTGTACAGTATTTGGGACATAATAATAATAATAATCTTGGTATTTGTTAAGCGCTTGCTATGTGCAGAGCACTGTTCTAAGCGCTGGGATATACAGGGTAATCAGGTTGTCCCACATGAGGCTCACAGTCTTAATTCCCATTTTACAGATGAGGGAACTGAGGCACAGAGAAGTGCCCTCAGTCACACAGCTGACAAGTGGCAGATCGGGGATTCGAACCCACGACCTCGGACTCCCAAGCCCGGGCTCTTTCCACTGGGCCACGCTGCTTCCCATAGTAAGCACATATCTAGTTTCTCAACTCTGTGTAGCAATTCTTCTGGATTTTGCCCCCTCAAGCCAGTACTGTCATCCTCAGCCTTCTCCCCTGCTGAGAAATAAGCATAACAATAATACCTGTGGTATTTATTGAGCACTTTCTATGTGCCAGACACTCTCCTGGAAGAAGATTATCTGCTTGCTTTTCTTTTGTTGTCTGTCTTCCCCCTTCTAGACCTTGAGCCCGTTGCTGGGTAGGGATTGTCTCTATTTGTGGCTGAATTGTACTTTCCAAGCGCTTAGTACAGTGCTCTGCACACGGTAAGTGCTCACTAAATACGACTGAACGAATGCATGGAAGATTGGATACAATCCCTGGGCCCCAGGGAACTCCCAGTCTAAGAAGAAGAGAAAACAGGTACTGAATCCCCATTTCTCAGCGGAGAAAACAGAGGCCCGGGGAGGTGAAGTGACTTGCCCGAGGTCACCCGGCAGGCCTGTGGCGGAGGCGGAATTAGAACCCAGGTCCTCGGACTCCCAGGCCTGGGCTCTTGGCAGCGGGCCACGCCGCTTCTCAGCCCCTTTAACTGCTTGCTCTGCCCGCGGTAAGCGCTCAATAAATACCAACGATGGATTGATTGACGGCCGAGTTTGTTTCCGTCCCCCTCCCCACCCCGGCCGTGAGCCCCAGCCTCAGGCCGCTGGGCAGAGCCGAAGACTGACCCTTAAGAGGGACGCAGGGCAGGAGCCCGAGCCCCAGATCCCGGAGGAGTTGCCTTTTATGTGACCCAGAACTCGATCCCGGCCTGCCTGAGAGGATGGAGGTATTCGAGACTATTTTGGACACCCACTCCCCAGCCCGCCGGGGGCCTCCTCGGCCCCCTGACCTACCTCGGTCCGGTTACAGCCCCCCTCCACCGCAGCTCTGTGACTCTGTCACCATTAGCTGGCCCAGCTGGGGGAAGGGTCACGGCGGTGACCTTTCCAGCCTGGGCCTTGCCTCCTTTTTCTTTTTTTACGGTATTTGTTAAGCGCTCACTGTGTGCCAGACACTGTACTAAATGCCGGGGCAGATACGGACTAATCAGGTTGGACACGGTCCATCTCTCTCACAGTCTAAATCCCCATTTGACAGATGAGGGAAGTGAGGTACAGAGAAGGGAAGTGATTCGTCCGAGGTCACACGGCAGACAAGTGGAGGAGCTGGGAGTCCTCTGACTCCCAGGCCTGAGCTCTTTCCACCAGGCCAAGATGTTTCTAAGACCATATTCTGTTCTAAGGCATGTTTTCAATCCTGGATGTGATTACTGCACACAGTAAACTCTTAATAAATACGACTGAATGCAACGCAGCGACAATTAGCGGCCGGAGCCCAGAAGACCCGGGTTCCGATTCCGCTTCTGCCACGGTGTGAACTCAGGCAAACTGCTTAATCTCTTTCATCCTCAGTTTCCTCACCTGCCGAATGGGGATGAAACAGCAACTCCCCCTCCCTCCCTATTCCCCTCTAGACTGTAAGCTCCTTGTGGGCGGGGAATATGTCCGTTATACTGTCGTATTGGACTCTCCCAAATGCTTGGGATCGTGCTCTGCACACGGTAAGCGCTCAATAAATACGACTGACTGACTCTCAGCTGGGAGCCCCTGACTGGACTGTCTCTGATTCGATGTTTTTTCTCCCTCACCACTTAGCCCAGGGCATGGTACTTAGTAAACTCTGAACAAATACAGTGATTATTTTCAGAAATAGGGACTGGGGAACGTTCTTCTCAACGTTGGTTGATTCTCCAACTTGGTAGGATTTAAGAGGGTGATGAGTGAAGGTCAAGGTGCAGTGGACACGATGGATAGGGTGGGAAGGTGGGCCCTGATTCATTCATTCATTCAATCGTACTCCTTGAGCGTTTTCTGTGTGCGGAGCACTGTACTAAGCGCTTGGGAGAATCCAACAATAGTCACATTCCCTGCCCACAATGAGCTTACAGTCTAGAGGGGGAGTCAGGCATTAATATAAAGAAATAAACGACAGCAATGCACATTAAGTGCTGTGGGGCTGGGATTGGGGGGGGGGGGATGATTAAAGGGAGCAAGTCAGGGTAACCCAGAAGGGAGTGGGAGAAGAGGACAGTGGACCTGGGTTCTAATCCCGACTCCACCTCTTGCCTTCTGTGTGACCTGGGGTAAATCACTTCACTTCTCTGTGCCTCAGTTCCCTCGTCTGTAAGATGGGGATTAAGACTGTGAGTCTGGACTGTTTTCAACTTGCTTTGTTTGTTTGTAGCTATCTGCCCTGGTGTTTTGTACTGTGTCTGGCACATAGTAAACACTTAACCAAAATCATTTTTAAAAAATCTATTAACCAACCAATGAACAGTCAATCGTATTTAAAACACTGTACTAAGCACTTGGGGGAGCAAGATCTAACGATAACATTCATTGCCGGCAAGGAGCTTATTTAGAGTCCTTATTGTGTGCAGAGCACTTTACCACGTGGCTCAGTGGAAAGAGCCCGGGCTTTGGAGTCCGAGGTCATGGGTTCGAATCCCGGCTCTGCTACCTGTCAGCTGTGTGACTGTGGGCAAGTCACTTAACTTCTCTATGCCTCGGTTCCCTCATCTGTAAAATGGGGATTAAGACTGTGAGCCCCACGTGGGACAACCTCATTCCCCTGTGTCTACATAGTCAGCGCTTAACAAATACCAACATTATTAAAACATTTGGAAAAGTACAATACAATGGAGTTGATAAACACATTCCCTGCCCCCAAGGAGTTTATACTCCAGATTCATTCATTCAATAGCATTTATTGAGCGCTTACTATGTGCAGAGCACTGTACTAAGCGCTCGAATCTGCCTCCCGCCATTCTGACCCTCTGTTTGCCCGCTGTCCTGGAGCGGGTAGCTCCTTGGATGGCCAGACCGATGGACCGAGACCGAGGAAGCCTCCCCGCCTAGTTGGACTCCAATTGTGTCGGTGGCATTTATTGAGCACTTCTTATGGCAGGGCACTGTGCTGAACCTCACGATGTCGAGGGGAAGAAGAGGGAAAAGAGGAGAGGGTGGGAGGGAGGGAGGGCAAGCCCAGGCTTCTCTGCCAGAAGACACTCCTGACTCGGGGGGGTCCCAAAGGGAACCCACTCAATAATTCTCCCTCAAAACCCAGGCTGAACCTGTGGGTAGGGAATGGATCTGCTCCACCCGGAAACTCCATACTCCATCCCCTTCTCCACACCCCCCTCCTTTTCCCATTTAATAATAATGTCGGTATTTGTTAAGCGTTTACTACGTGCCGAGCACTGTTCTAAGCGCTGGGGTAGATACAGAGTAATCAGGTTGTCCCACCTGAGGCTCACAGTCTTAATCCCCGTTTTACGGCTGAGAGAACTGTGCCACAGAGAAGTGAAGTGACTTAACCACAGTCACACAGCTGACAAGTGGCAGATCCGGGATTCAAACCCATGACCTCTGACTCCCAAGCCCGGGATCTTTCCACTGAGCTACGCCGCTTCCCATTTACTTCCTCTCCTCCCCACACTCCTCTCTCCTCATCCCCTTCCCAACCCCCCACTCCACCAACGCTCAACCGGGGGCCCTTTGGAAATAATAATAATAATAATAATAATAAAGGTATTTGTTAAGCGCTCCAGTGGAGTCCGGCAAGTCCAACTACCAGCCGACCGCGCTTCGTGTCCTTCCGGCTTCCAAGCTGCGGCTGTGGTCCAGGACGGGACCACGTGCCCTACCGGGTCCAGATGTGGCCCAGGGGTCCCGGAATCTAACGCCCGCCCCTGGGCCGTGGGCGAGCGCGTACACACACACACACACAGGCTAGCACAACCCTCCTCCCCGCTGCTGACCTCTGACCCCAGGCCTCGGGCATCGGCCCCCTCGGTGCCAGCGGGAGGGAAGGGGGTGGGCAGGGAGGACGGGAGAGTTGGGGAGGGGGGATGTCAGAGGAAAGTCATATGGAAATGAAGCTCGGCGGGCTGGAGGGAGGAAGGGAGGATCGGGAGAGGAAAATGCCAGCGCCGACGACGACGACAGCGGGAGGGCGCGGTGCGATCCCTCCAGCAACGCTCTGGCGAAGGCAGGCGGTGCCGGCAGCCCCCCGCCCCCCTGCTTGGACGGAGGGGGCGGGGGGGGGAGGCGAGCCGCAGGGGAAGGTCTGTCTGCCTCCCTCCCCCCCCACCCCAAGTGGGCTTGCGAACCCTCCCTCTCCCCAGGGCACACCAGAGCAGAGCGCTCGGCTCACAACAGGCCGCGCCGCACCCAGGCGACCGCCCTCCGGGACCGAGCCCCCGACCCCCAGCCCACCAGCGATGAGATGCGCTGCGCCCTCCACGGGCCCAGACTGGAGGGGGAAAGCAAAAATTCCCAGCTGGGACCCGCGCCCCTCGGCCTCGTGGGGTGGGCACACCGGACCCTCGTCCCATCCCCCGGCCCGCCCCCTTGTTCCCCTCGGAGAGGTGGGGAGGGGGCTTTGGCAGGCGTCCAAGAGCCACGGTTCGCCCCACCGTAAGACCGGCCCCGTGAGGGGGAGGCCGGGGGAAGGGGGTCTCGTGGATGAGGGACCCTCCGTCCCCCACCCTGGCTCGGGGCTTGCGGCGGAACCTCCCTCCCACCCTCCCGACACCGTGGCAGATGTGACCGAAGGAGCAGAGCCAAACGAACGAGGAGACGGCGGCAGCTGCCTTGCAGCCCGGACCCACCGAGGCAGCCATCCCGCACCCTCAACGCTGCCAGCCGCCAGGCTAGGGGTGCTGCCGAGACGCGGAGCCGGGGGCGGGGGGGACGATGACAACGCCAGCCATCCCCACTGCAGTCACATTCCCGCCGGGAGTCCGACTGGAGACAGCCAGTCCGTCCGCCGTATTTATCGAGCGCTCACTGTGCGCAGAGCACTGTACTAAGCATCTGGGAGACTAGAGTAGAACAATATAAGAGACACAATATAAGAGACACATTCCCTGCCTGCAATGAGCTTACAGTCCTCATTCTAGGACCACGGATGACCTGCGACATCCCCGGATATCGCTCCCTCCATCAACCGATCGTATTCCTTGAGGGCTTCCTGGGTGCAGACCACTGTACTAAGCGCTTGGGTGAGTCTAATATAACAATACAACCGAATCGGTAGACCCTCAAGCTACAAGTCAAAACCCACCCCCGCCGGGCGGCACGGGAGAGAGTCGAGGGCGGAGACTCGGGTTTACTGCGCCGAAGGCGAACCCGCTTCCGGATTTTTACCGAGGAAACTCTATGGATTCACTACCGGAACGACTGCAGATGGAGAGCGGGGCCTTCTGGAAGAGATGCGTCCGTGGCGTCGCCACGGGTCGGAGACGTCTCGACGGCATCAGACAAGACGCTCAAATCGCACGGGGGCCGTGATGCCCCCCTACCCGCCTCCTTGCAGAAATTCACACCATCGTGGAGTGTTTTCTCTTGGTGGGGGCCTTTCGCACCCCCAACTTGCCCGGGGTCCCCGCGAATTCCCTCATCGCCCCGGTCTCCGAGCGGGGAGCCGCTGAAGGGGAAGGCTGTCAAAACCAAGACCCCAAAGGCGTCCTGCGGGGGACAGTAATAATGACGGTCTTTGTTAAGCGCTGTGCCGAGCACCGTTCTATGAGCTGGGGTAGATATAAGGTCATCAGGTTGTCCCACGTGGGGCTCAGAGTCTTCCTCCCCATTTTCCAGAGGAGGTCACTGAGGCCCAGAGACCTCGCCCAAAGTCACAAAGCTGACGAGTGAGTAATAACTGTGGTGTCTGTGAAGCTCTTATTACGGGCCAGCCACTGTACTAAGCGCTGGGGTGGGTACCAGCAAAATGGGGTTGGACACGGTCCCTGTCCCACGTGGGGCTCTCGGTCTCAATCCTCATTTCACAGATGAGGAAACTGAGGCTGGAGAAGTGAAGTCATCCGTCCGAGACTCCGCAGCAGACGAGGAGGAGGAGCCGGGAGCAGAGCTCAACTCCTTCTTGACGCCCGGGCCCGGGCTCTACCCAATCTGCCCTAAACTCTGCTCCCACCCTAGTGGGGTTCTCGGTCCTCCTTCTTGCTTCGCCCCCTACTCTCTAAGCCCGTTCCTTTCCTCCACGCAGCCCCCTCCCCACCCCTCTCCCCAGCCCCCTACGAACGCCTGGTTGAGCTGATGCTCAGCCCGGGCCCTTTAAGGGGTCCCAGGGCACCGAGGACGGCGCGACCCCCCACCCGCCCCCCAGCTGGGGGCCTCGCCGCTCACCCAGCCTCACACCGGGACCGCAGAGGCTTTCCTGGGGTCTCGGCTACCCTCACGCTACCCTCCTTCCGTCCCTGGACTCCGACTCGCTTGCAAGGCAGTTTCCAAGGCAACATCTCTTCCCAACCCCAAGAATAAATATCACCGGCCCCCCTCCCGCGGGCAGCACGGACCAGGTCAAAGGGTCTGCGCAAACCCCCCCGCTCCAGCGGCTGGCCGACCCCCCCCGGGGCCCGGGGAGGGGGAAGAGGACGAGGGCGGGGGCGGCCCCGGCCCGGGCCGAGAAGACGGGGGAGTGCGAGACTCCCGAAATCACCGCTTTCCCCCCCCAGATCCTCGACCCGACGTCCACATCTCACCTTCTCTCCCTCCACCCCGGCCTGGACCGGGAATGATGCAGGATCAGGGGGTCTGTCCACACACGCACCAATCTACGGATAATTCAAGTCGTAGGGAGGTTGACCTCAATTATCCAAATCATTTGCCTGTGAAGACCCTTGGCTGAGCGTGTGAGAGTTTGTGTGCGTGTGCGCGCGTTAGTTATTTCGGGGACAGGAAACAAGGAGCTGAGACGATTTAGCTGAGAGAAGAGTGAGGGGGTGACAACAAAGGAATTCACGTGAACTGCCGATATTATTGATAGTACTATTTTTAAGCCCTTACTATGTGCCAGGCACTGAACTAAACACTGGGGTAAACGCTAGACGGTCTGGATAGACCCAGTCCCCGTTCCACGGAGGGCTCAAAGTCTTAATCCCCATTTTAGAGGCGGTAACTGAGGCAAAGAGAAGTTAAGGGACTCGCCCAAGGTCACGCGGCGGAAAAGTGGCGGAGCCGGGATCAGAACCCAGGTCCTCTGACTCCCAGGCCTGTGCTCTTTCCACTAGGTCACACCGCTTCCCCGCTTTATCGTCATTAACAGCGTTTAATCATATTATATGCACTATATTGAGGTTGACTGTGTGAAGGGTGCTGTACTGGGCGCCTACAGTAGGCAGAGAGCGGGACCGAACACAGCCCGTGCGTAGGGCTCTGTACCGAGCGCCTGCTGGATGTAGGATAGGTTATTGAGTGCCTGTGTGCAGTAGTCACAGTAGTAAAGGCGTCTATCGAACACCCACGGGGGGAAATGGACTGTACTGAGTGCTTAGGAAACTACAACAGAAGCATGAAGGATGTTCCCTGCCCACAAGGAGTTGAGACTTTAAAGGGGAAAACAGATATAAAAATATTGACAAATGAGGTAATCAGACTAGATCCACTGACTGTACAATCGATCACACATAGGTCTGCAAGTGCTGAGGGAGGGTATAAATAAATCTGTAATAATAATAATATTTCTTAAGCGCTTTCTCTGTACCAAGCGCTGAGGGAGAAAATGGATAACCAGCTCCATGAAGCGGCCCGGCCTGGTGGAGAAAAACCCGGGGCCTGGGAGTCAGAAGGAACTGGGTGCTAATCCTGGTTTCTCCCCTTGTCTGCTGGTGACCCTGGGCAAGTCACTTCACTTCTCTGTGCCTCAGTTCCCTCAACTGTAAAAGGGGACGACGGCTGTGAGCCCCATGTGGGACAAACTGATTACCTTGTATCTACCCCAGTGCTTGGCACATAGTAAGCGCTTCACAAGTACTTCCCAGATTCCCCCCTTTTCCTCTGCTCCTCCTCCCTTCCCCATCGCCCCGACTCCCTCCCTCTGCTCTGCCCCCCCTCCCGGCCCCACAGCGCTTGCGTATATATGTACATTTTTAAATTCTATTTATTTTATTCATGATGTGTATCTATCTACAATTCTATTTATTTACATTGGTGCTAATGGTGCCTGTTTACTTGTACCTGTTCTTCTGTCTCCCCGCTTCGAGACTGTGAGCCAGTTGTTGGGTCGGGATCGTCTCTGTTGCTGAATTGTATTTTCCAAGTGCTTGGTACAGTAAGCGCTCAATAAATATGACTGAATGAAGCGCTAAATGGCTCAGGGGAAAGAGCCCGGGCTTTGGAGTCAGAGGTCATGGGTTTGAATCCCGGCTCTGCCACTTGTCAGCTGCGTGACTGTGGGCAAGTCACTTCACTTCTCTGTGCCTCAGTTCCCTCATCTGTAAAATGGGGATGAAGACTGTGAGCCCCAAGTGGGACAACCTGATTCCCCTGGGCCTACCCCAGCGCTTAGAACAGTGCTCTGCACATAGGAAGCGCTTAACAAATACATTATTACTAAGTGCTTGGGGGAGTACAGTATAATATAGAATACAATATAACGGGAGAGTCCGTACGCACGTTCCCTGCTCAGGAGGAGTTTACAGTCTAAAGGGGTAATAATAAGAATGTTGGTATTTGTTAAGCGCTTACTATGTGCAGACCACTGTTCTAAGCGCTGGGGTAGACACAGGGTCATCAGGTTGTCCCACGTGAGGCTCACAGTCTTCATCCCCATTTTACAGATGAGGGAACTGAGGCACAGAGAAGTGAAGTGACTTGGCCACTGTCCCCCCTGCTCATCTTGCCTCCCTTTGGCATTTAATAATAATAACGATGGCACTTGTTAAGCGCTTACTCTGTGCCAAGCACTGTTCTAAGCGCTGAGGTGGGGATACAAGGTGATCAGGTTGTCCCACGTGGGGCTCACAGTCTTCATGCCCCTTTTACAGATGAGGTCACGGAGGCCCAGAGAACTAAAGTGACCTGCCCAGAGTCACCCAGCTGACAAGTGGCGGGGCGGGGATTAGAACCCAGGACCTCTGACTCCCAAGCCCGGGCTCTTGCCACTGAGCCAGTGCTTAACAAATGTCACAGTTATTATTCTGCCGGGGGTGGTGGGAGGAGGAAGAACCCCAAACCCCAAATGCCCCAAGGAGAGATATGAGGTCTGGCATGTTCTTTCTCCTCCTCTTCCTCCCTCCAAAGCCTTGGTTAACTGTACACTGGCTCAGTGGCAAGAGCCCGGGCTTGGGAGTCAGAGGTCATGGGTTCGAATCCCGGCTCCGCCACTTGGCAGCTGTGTGACTCTGGGCAAGTCACTTCACTTCTCGGGGCCTCAGTGACCTCATCTGAAAAATGGGGATTCATTCATTCATCCAGTCGCATTTATTGAGCGCTTACTCTGTGCCGAGCGCTGTACTAAGCGCTTGGAAAGGACAATTCAGCAATAAGGACAATCCCCGCCCACACCGGGCTTACAGTCTAGAAGCGGGGAGGCAGACAGCAAAGCAAGTAAACAGGCATCAATATAAATAGAATTATAAATATATATACATCCAAACAAGTAAATAATAATAATGTTGGTATTTAAGCGCTTACTATGTACAGAGCACTGTTCTAAGCGCTGGGGGAGGTACAGGGTCATCGGGGTTGTCCCACGTGAGGCTCACAGTTAATCCCCATTTTACAGATGAGGTAACCGAGGCACAGAGAAGTGAAGTGACTTGCCCACAGTCACACAGCTGACAAGTGGCAGAGCCGGGATATAGGCATCAATATAAATAAATAGAATTATAGATATATATACATCCAAACAAGTAAATAGGCATTAATATAAAGACTGTGTGCACCATATGGGATATGGACTGGGTCCCACCTGATTAGCTTGCATCTACACGAGCGCTTAGTACACCGCCTGGCACACAGGAGGTGCTTAATAAATATTCTTTTCCCACTTGAACTGGGAGAATAATAAGAATAAATAGCAAAATAGTGCAATTTGTTAAACGCTCACTCATTCAATCGTGTTCATTGAGCACTGTATTAAGCACTGGAGCAGATCTAAGATACTCGACGCAGACGCAGTTTCCGTTCCACACGGGGTGAGGGGGAACAGGGATCTAACCCCCATTTTACAGATGAGGAAACTGAGGCCCAGAAACGTCAAGCGACTCGGAAGTCCGGGCAGCGAGGGGCAGGGTGGGATTAGAACCCAGGTCCCGGAACTCCCGGGACCGTGGGCCAAGCTGGTTCTCTGGCCTGATCCGGTGCCACGTGAGTGGGTTTGTGAGCTGTAAGGATTGATATCGATCAATCAGTAGTATTTATCGAGTACTTACCGTGTGCAAAAGACGGCATCAAGTGCTTGGGAAAGTAGAGTATCAGAGGGTTAGTAGACGTCCCCAGGGAGCTTGCGGGGAAAACCAGCGTGGCCCTGGCTTGGGAGTCCGAGGTCGTGGGTTCTAATCCCGGCTCAGCTGGGTGACTTTGGGCAAGCCCGTCGCTCCTCTGTGCCTCAGTTGCCTCATCTGTAAAATGGGGACATAAATGGGCAGGGAATGTGCCTGTTTACTGTTGTACTGTCCTCTCCCAACCACTTAGTAGAGTGCTCTGCACACAGTAAGTGCTCAATAAATACGATTGAATGAATTAATGTAAATAAATAAAATTACAGATATGGACATAGGTGGGCAGCAAATCTGCCTGTTTTACATTGTATTATACTCTCCCAAGAGCTTAGTGCAGTAAGAGCTCAATAAATACGATTGAATGAATTCATATAAATAAAAAAAATTACAGATATGGACTTAAGTGGGCAGCGAGTGTGCCTGCTTATCATTGCATTGTCCTCTCCCAAGAGCTTAGTACAGTGCTCTGCACACAGTAAGCGCTCAATAAATACGATTGAATGAAAAAGCGCTGTGGGGCTGAGGAGGGAGAGGAATAAAGCTGAATGGTACTTCCCAAGCGCTTAGTAGAGTGCTCTGCACACAGAAAGCGCTCAATAAATATGACTGAATGAATAAGTGCTGTGGGACTGGGGGGGGATGAATAATAATAATAATAATGATGGTATTCGATAAGCACTTTCTAAGTGCCAGGCACTGTTCTAAGCGCTGGGGAGGATACAAGGGGATCAGGTTGTCCCACGTGGGGCTCCCAATCTTCATCCCCATTTTACAGATGAGGTCACCGAGGCCCAGAGAAGTGAAGTGACTTGCCCAAAGCCACCCAGCTGACAAGCGACGGAGCCGGGATTAGAACCCATGACCTTTCATTCATTCAATAGTATTTATTGAGCGCTTACTATGTGCAGAGCACTGTACTAAGCGCTTGGAATGAACAAGTTGGAATGAACATGACCTCTGACTCCCAAGCCCGGGCTCTTTCCACTGATCCACGCTGCTGCTCTAAATAAAGCTGAATGGTACTTCCCAGGCGCTTAGTAGAGTGCTCTGCGCACAGAAAGCGCTCAATAAATACGACTGAATGAATAAGTGCTGTGGGGCTGAGGGCGGGAGAGTGAATTAAGCCGAACTGTACCAAGCACACAGTAAGCGCTCAATAAATACGACCGATTGAATGTGGAGCGAGTCGGGGCGACGCAGAAGGGAGTGGGAGAAGAGGAAATAATAATAATAATGTTGGTATTTGTTAAGCGCTCACTAGGTGCAGAGCACTGTTCTAAGCAAAGCGGGGGGCTTAGTCGGGGAAGGCCTCTGGGAGGAGGTGGGCCTTGAATGAGGCTGGGGGGCGGTGGTGGGGTCCGGTTCCACATCCGCTCCGCCTCCCCGGCTACTTTCTGATCCCCCCCGTGCTGACAAGCGGAGATGGAAGGCCCAGCTGCCGCCGCCGACTTCAAAGGCTCCTTGTGGCCGGAGCTTTGAAAAATAAAAAATAAGAAAACCCCTCACCCGCCTCCGCCTCCTCCGCTCCCGGCTTCTTCAACAGCTGCGGTGGTGGAACACCGGGGGACGGGGGGCTCCGGCCGGACCTCGGTTTCCCCCTCACCCTTTAATAATAATAACAACGATGACGATGGTATTCGTTAAGCGCTTACTATGTGCCGAGCGCTGTTCTAAGCGCTGGGGTAGAGACAGGGCAGTCAGGTTGTCCCTTGTGAGGTTCACAGTCCTAATCCTCATTTTCCAGATGAGGGAACTGAGGCCCAGAGAAGTGAAGTGACTTGCCCCAAGTCAAACAGCTGACAAGGAGCAGAGCTGGGATTCGAACGCATGACCTCTGACTCCTAAGCCCGGGCTCTTTCCACTGAGCGACGCTGCTTCTCCGTGGCTACAAATAATAGCATTTGTTATGCGCTTACTAGGTGCCAGGCACTGTACTAGGCACTGGAACGGGTCCCGAGGCCTGCCCTGTTCTCAGTAAGGACCAAGAGCAGCGTGGCTTAGCGGCAGGGGCACGGGCTTGGGAGTCAGAGGTCGTGGGTTCTAATCCCTGCTCCGCCATCTGTGGGCTGTGTGACTGTGGAAGAGTCACTTCGCTTCTCTGGGCCTCAGTGACCTCCTCTGTAACATGGGGATAAAGACTGTGAGCTCTACACGGAGTAACCTGATTCCCTTATATCTACCCCAGCGCTCAGAACAATGCTTGCCACATAGTAAGCACTCACCAAAAAACATTATTATTTTTTTTAAACCATGTCTCATCTGCGCGTTGATTATTAACTCGCCAAAGGCATCAAACGCCCTCCGACCTCTCCCGATGCTCCCTGCCCCTCTCCACAATGCTCTGAGGCCTGACTCTCCATTCCAGAGTCTCTGTTCCTTTCCCCCTCATAGAGAGCTCCAGCCTCTGCTCCTCTCCCTCTTACCCAGTGCTCGGCCTCTGTTCCTCTCCTCCTTACCAGTGCACCGGGCCTCCCACACACTCCCTCCCTCCTCCTCCCCTCCTCCTTCCTCTCCCCTCCTTCCTCCTCTTCTTTCCTCCTCCTCCCCTCCCTCCTTCCCCTTTTCCCTCCTTCTCCCCTCCCCTCCCTCCTTCTCTTTCCTCCTCCTTCCCCTCCCCGCCCTCCTCTTCTTTCCTGCTCCTTCCCTTCCCCTCCCTCCTCCCCTTTTTCCCTCCTCCCCTTCTCCCCTCCTCCTTCCCCTCCCTTCCCTCCTCCTTTCCCTCCCTTCCCTCCTCTTCTTCCCTCCTCTTCCCCCCCTTCTTCCTTCCTCCTCCTCCTCCTCCCCTTCTTCCCTCCTCCTTCCCCTCCCTCCTCCTCTTCTTTCCTCCTCCTCCTCCCCTTCTTCCCTCCTCCTTCCCTTCCCCTCCCTCCTCCTCTTCTTTCCTCCTCCTCCTCCCCTTCTTCCCTCCTCCTTCCCCTCCCCTCCCTCTTCTTCCCTCCCCTCCCTCCTCCTCTTCTTTCCACCTCCTCCCCCACCTCTCCCTCCTCCTTCCCCCCTCCTCTTCTTCCCTCCTCCTTCCCTCCTCCTCTTCTTCCCTCCTCTTCTCCCCCTTCCTCTTCTTTCCTCCTCCTCCTCCCCTTCTTCCCTCCTCCTTCCCTTCCCCTCCCTCCCCTTCTTCCCTCCTCCTTCCCTTCTTCTCCTCCCTCCTCCCCTTCTTCTCTCTTCCTACCCTTCCCTTCCCTCCTTCTCTTCTTCCCTCCTCCTCCTCCCCCTCCACTCCCTTCCCTCTTCCTCCCCTCCCTCCCCTCATTAGTTCATTCAGTCGGATTTCTTGAGCCCTTACTGTGTGCAGGGCGCTGTACTGAGCGCTTGGAACTGATTGGATTGCTCAGACCCTTAGAAATACCTGGGTCCCTCCAGCCAGTCAGCCCATTAATAGTCACTTCACTTTTCTGTCCCTCAGGTTCCTCATCTGTAAAAAGGCGATTGAGACCGTGAGCCCCACGGGGGACAGGAGACGGTGTCCACCCCGATTCGCTTGCATTTTGGGTATTAATTTGGGGTTAAGAAATACTATTATTATTATTATCATTCCTCAAATCCAAATTGGACCAATGTGGTCACACTTGGCCCCATCCAGGCCTCGTACTTTTTGGAATTTCCCCAAAATCCCCGAGATAAGTCAGAGGTGTCAATTTTGCACTGTGGCAGGGGAACCATAAGGAATTAGGCGGGTCGGGGTTGCCAAAAGGGGCTGGGGCGGGGCTGGGAGTCCAGACCGGACAGCTCTGGGGGAAACACCGACTTCAATGAAAAGTATTTATTGAGTACCTATTAATAATTGAAGAAGTTATCAATCACTTACTAAGAGCCAAGCACCGCGGAAGACGTACGGTAATCAGATCTGACACAATCGGGAGGTCATGGGTTCTAATCCCGGCTCCTCCACTTGCCTGCTGTGTGACCTCGGGCAAGTCACCTCGCTTAACAGACGCCATGCTCTTCTCTGTGCCTCAGTTCCCTCATCTGTCAAGTGGGGATGAGGACTGTGAGCCCCTCGCGGGACCACCTGATCACCCTGTATCTCCTCCGGCGCTTGGAACAGTGCTCGGCACATAGTGAGCGCTTAACAAATGCCATTAAGGAAAAATACCGTCATCATTAGGCCCCGGGGACTAGAGGGAGAGATGGCGAGGATTCCGGCTGGCGGGAGCACCTGAATATAGCATTATCTCCACCCTCCCTCTACCGAATCCCCCAGACGCCGTTCTTCGACTCCTCCTTGCCTCTCTCCCTCTCTCTCACGCGCACCCCTCCACCACCACCACCAACCACCACCAGCTTCTATTTCTGTTGCCTCTCTTTTCGCCTGGTTTCCTAGGGAAACGGGGACAGCGAAGCGGTCCTCTGTCTGTCCATCTGTCGGTAAGTCTGTTCCCCTTAATAAATTCCGATCCCCCCGAAGTCGCTTCTCCACGGCGTGACAGGAGTCCCCGAGGCCCGACGTCAACCCGGCCTCTGCCCCTCCGGTGGTCAAGGTGCCCGGGGAGGGGACGGCGGGCGCTCCCGGCGGCCCCCGGAACCGGGCAGCGGGGACCGCTCGTAACGAGGAGCGGCGCGGGCCTGGGAGTCGGAAGGTTCTGGGTTCTAATCCCCGCCCCTTCTCTGCTGTGTGACCTTGGACAAGTCACTTCTCTGGGCCTCGGTTACCTCGTCTGTAAAAGGGGGATGAGGTCTGGGAGCCCCACGTGGGACAACCTGATTACCTTCTATCTCCCCCAGCGCTCAGAACAGCGCTTGGCACGTGGTAAGCACTTAACCAATACCATCATCATTATGATTATTATTCTTTGGGCCTCAGTTACCTCATCAGTAAAACGGGGATTAAGTCTATGAGCCCTGTGTAGGATAGGGAAGCAGCGTGGCTCAGTGGAAAGAGCCCGGGCTTCGGAGTCAGAGGTCGGGAGTTCGACTCCCGGCTCTGCCACTTGTCAGCTGGGTGACTGTGGGCGAGTCACTTCACTTCTCTGTGCCTCAGTGACCTCATCTGTAAAATGGGGATGGACTGTGAGCCTCCCGTGGGACGACCTGATTACCCTGTATCTCCCCCAGCGCTTAGAACAGTGCTCTGCACATAGGAAGCGCTTAACAAATACCAACATTATTATTATCTCCAACCCAGCGCTTAGTACCGTGTCTGGCACATAGTAAGCGCTTAAGAAATACCACAGTCATCATTCCCATTATCATCATTCTGTCATCAGCCTTATTTCTTCCCCAGTGTTTAGTACAGTGCCTGCCACATACTAAGCGCTTAACAAATACCCTCCTGATTATTATTATAATTCTCTGGGCTTCTGTTACCTCATCTGTAAAATGAAGATTACGAGCCCTATGTAGGATAGGGACTGTGTCCAACCCACTTACCGTATCTCCAACCCAGCGCTTAGTACAGTGTCCGGCACATAGTAAGCACTTGAGAAATAGCACAATTATCATTCCCGTTATCATCATTCTGTCCTCAGAGGAGCAGAGGTGATTTCATTAGTCCAGGCCACGACTTCAGGGGAGCAAGGAGAGATGGGAGGAGGGGGTGAGCAGTAAAGAGGGAAAGATCCCAAGCTAAGACTTCGAAGTCAGAGGAATTAATCAATCGATAGTACATACTGAGCACCTACTGGGTTCAGAGCACTCGGGAGCCGGCAATAGACTGGATCCCTGCCCTCAAGAAACTTAGAGCGGATGGTGTCAATCACCGCGCTAATTTTCCGTAGGGCTTTGAAAATGGGGAGAGTAGTCGTCTGTTATAGATGAACGATGTGTTGCAGGCGCTTAGAATAGTGCCTGGCACTTAGTAAGCACTTAGATACCATAATAATAATAATAATGATTATTATTAGGCCGGAGGGAGGAGGGGAAAAAGAAATGAGATACAGATACAGTCAGCAGATAGGTTTTAGACTGTAAGCTCGTTAATGGGGAGGGAATGTGTCGGCTAATTCTGTTCTATTGTATCCTCCCAAGCGCTTACTACAGTGCTCTGCACATAGTAAGCGCTCAACAGATATGATTGATGGAATTAGTAGGTCAACGAATGAAGTGAGGGAGGAGGGGAAGAGTTGATTGAACGTCTTAAAGCCGATGATAAGGACTTTCTGTTTGATGTGGGGGTGGACGGGCAACCGCTGGAGGTTTGGGGCAAGTGGGGAGATATGGACTGAACGTTTTTCTAGAAAAGAGAACCTGGCTGCTGGGTGACCTCGTCTGCTAGGCGGCCTTCGGCAAGTCACTTCTCTGTGCCTCATTTACCCCCCCCCCCCCCCCGGTCAAATGGGGATTAAGGCTCTGATTAGCTCGCATCTACCCCGGCGCTCAGTACAGTGCCTGGGACGGAGTAAACCCTCGACGACCTCTATTATTATTATTTAAAAAAGGAGAAGACACACTCCCTGCCCCCCCAGGAGCTTATGGGCTACTCTGGGCACACTTGGGAGAGTTAAGTTAGTAGCCCACAGGGAGCCCAGAGCGCTGCATTTAACAAAAGAGTTGGAATTGGGGTTCAATCAATAGCATTCATCGATTCATTCATTCAGTAGTATTTATTGAGCGCTTACTACGTGCAGAGCACTGTACTAAGCGCTTGGAATGGCCAATTCGGCAACAGATAGAGCCAACCCCTGCCCGTTGACGGGCTTACAGTCTAATCGGGGGAGACAGACAGATTGAGCGCTCACTATGTGCAGGGCACTGTACTAAGCGCTTGGAATATACAATTCGGCAACGGATAGAGACAATCCCTGCCCAATGACGGGTTTACAGTCTAAGTGTTATATATTACTATATACTGACTGTTTAGAGTCAGCGTATAGTCGGGGAGACGGATTCCGGAAAACTTGGAACCTCTTTCCGGTGGTTGAAGGAGAATTTTAAGATGGCAAGCAAACAATCTGTCTCGTGGGGGAGGTTGGCTGCTGATCTTTTCTTTTTTCTAATGATATGTGTTAATAGGGGAAAGAGCACCGGCCTGGGTTCTAATCCCCCCCCATCACTTCAGTCGTACTGATCATTCATTCGGTAGTATTGATTGAGCGCCTACGATGGGCAGAGCGCTGGACTAAGCGCTTGGAACGGCAATTCGGCAACAGATAATCCCTGCCCAGTGACGGGCTCACAGTCTAAACGGGGGAGAGAGGCAGCAAAACAGAACAAAACCAAGACCTCATCATCAAGATAAATAATAATAATGTTAGTATTCGTTAAGCGCTTACTATGTGCGGAGCACCGTTCTAAGCGCTGGGGGAGATACGGGGTCATCAGGTGGTCCCACGGGAGGCTCACGGTCTTCATCCCCATTTTACAGATGAGGGGACCGAGGCACGGAGAAGTGAAGTGACTCGCCCGCAGTCACCCAGCTGCCAAGCGGCAGAGCAGGGATTCGAACCCATGACCTCTAACTCCCAAGCCCGGGCTCTTTCCACTGAGCCACGCTGCTTCTCTATAGAATCAAGGGGATGTACACCTCATTAACAAAATAAATCGGGTAATAAATACTATATGCACATGAGCACCGTGCTGAGGGGATCATGTTCAGAGCACTGTACTAAACGCTTGGGAAAGTACAATAGGAGAGACAACGCCTGCCCTTCACGAGCTTAAAGTCTGGAGGGGCTCACGGTCCGTCTGCTGTGTGACCTTGGGCGAGCCTCGGTGACTTCATCTGCAACATGGGGATTAAGGTCCATGTGGGACGTGGACCGGGTCCGACCTGATTAGCCTGTGTCTACCCCGGCGCTCAGTACAGTGACCGGCACATAGTAAGCGCTAAATAAATGTCATTTTTTAAAAAGTGCTTAACGAGTACAAGTGCTTAACGAGTGGAAAGAGCGCGGGCCTGGGAGTCAGAGAGTCTTGGGTTCATTCATTCATCCAGTCGTATTTATTGAGCGCTTACTATGTGCAGAGCACCGGACTAAGCGCTTGGAATGGACCATTCGGCAACAGATAGAGACAATCCCTGCCCAGTGACGGGCTCACGGTCTAGTCGGGGGAGACGGACGGACGAAAACAAGACAACATTATCGCGATAAATAGATCCTAGTCCCGGCTCTGCCACTCGTCCTGCTGTGTGGCCTTGGGCAAATCACTTAACGTCTCTGTGCCTCAGTTCCCTCATCTGTAAAATGGGGATGGAGACGGCGAGCCCATGCGGGACAGGGACGGTGCCCCTCCTGATTTGCTTGTCTAAGGCCCCGGCGCTTAGAACACCGGGAACATAGTAAGTGTTTAATAAATACCATAATTATTATTCATTCACTCCTTCATTCCGTCGTATCTATGGAGCGGAATGTTACCGTGTACTAAGCGCTGGGAAAGTACAATCCAGCAGTAAAGAGAGACAATTCTATTATTAAGAGGCAGAAGCTCTCGGGCCCGTCCAGGACGGGGGGGAAAGGTCCATAAAATCCCCCCTTACCCCCCGCCCACCCGACCAAGCCCCCTTTTAGGACTCCCACTGTCGCCCCATCTCTCAGAGATGCAAATGGACAAATGCTATGGACAAACACCACCCGGTGAGTAGAAGGCGGTGTAGACCAAGGGTCGAACAAAAGACTCCCGTGGGGGCGGGGGGGAGAAGTGAGTTATTGTCTGGGTTTAGAGGAGGAGAAACTGCGCTGAAGACGCCCCCCTCCAAAGTAAAAAGAGGAATCACATCCATCCCAGCATTTTTGACATATTTAGGAAGCACTTGCCTCCTCAAATCCGCCCAATAATCACACCTCCCCCGCCTTCAGAGCCCTACTGAAGGTTCACCTCCTCCGAGAGGCCTTCCCAGACTAAGCCCCCCTTTTCCTCAGTTTCCCCTTCCTCCCCATCGCCGCGGCTCGCTCCCTTTGCTCTACCCCTCCCCCCCAAAACAGCCCTTGTGTATATATGTGCATATCTATAATTCCCTTTTTTTCTATTAATGCCTGTTTACGTCCTTTGACGTGTATATATCTATAATTCTATTGATTTATAATATATTTTTACTTGTTTTGATGTCTGTCTCCCCCCCTTCTAGACTGTGAGCCCGGTGTCTCTCTTTATTGTCTCTCTTTATTGTCTCTCTTTATTGCTGAATTGTACTTTCCAAGCGCCTAGTTCAGTGCTCTGCACACAGTAAGCGCTCCATAAATACGATCGAATAAATGAATGAAATGTGCCAGGGACCGTACTAATCACCGGTGGGAGGATACGAGCAAATCGGATGGGACACGGTCCCTGTCCCACGTGGGGCTCACAGTCTTTACCCCCATTTTATCACGATGATTACTATCATCATCGAGTCGTTTCCGATTCGAAGGGCCTCTACGGATCTCTCTTCTCCAGAACGTCCCGTCCTCTGCCATAATCCGGGATCTTTCTAGAGGTTCTTCCGACATCGTCGTTACGTTCTCTGCCACTTCCACGTTTTCCCCGGGTTTTCCTAGCATCGATGACTTCCCCAGGGAATTCAATTCAGTAGTATTTATTGAGCGCTGGCTATGCGCAGAGCACTGTACTAAGCGCTTGGAACGTACAATTCGGCAACAGATAGCGACCATCCCTGCTCACGGTCTAATCGAGCCCTCCCGATGGTGGGTCCAAAGTATGCTCATCCAAGTGGACCACTTTGGTTTAATTTGCTGCAAAATCCATTTTACGGAGGAGGAAACTGAGCCGCGGAGAAGTGAAATGACTTGTCTAAGGTCACATAGCGGCCAAGGGGCCGAGTCAGGATCGGAATCCAGGTCCTTCTCTCAGGCCAGCGCTCTACCCATTCGACCACACCGCTTCTCTGCGTTATTCTGATTCATTCATTCGACAGTATTTATCGAGCGCTTACTCTGTGCAGAGCACTGTACCAAGCGCTTGTTTGTGTGGATTTTGACAATGACGCCCGTCCTCTTTCTCCCAGGGCCCGTCTGGGGGTGCAAATACAGAATACACATACGCACACAATACACACTAAATGACTTGGGCAAGTCATTTAACCTCTCTGTGCCTCAGTTGCCTCATCTGTCAAATGGGGATTAAAACTGTGGGACCACCTGGATCACCGTGTATCCCCCCCCCGCGCTTAGAAGAGCGCTCTGCACATAGTAGGCGCTTAACAAATACCACGATTCGTTTTTTTTCCCACCCCGGGCCGGCCGGAGCCCCCCAAAAAGCGAAAGGAGTCGACTATTTACCGAGCTCGCGGGGGGAAACCGAGCCACTCGAGGCCGGAGAGGGGAGGGGGCGGGAGGGTGCGGGGAGAATCTGGACGCGGAAAGGAAAACGCTGAATAATTGAAAAACAGGGTTCGGCTCCAAAGGCGGGGGGCGGGAGGGGGCTGTCGTCTAAATATAGATTGGGGAAAAAAACAAATTCCGCAGCAATCTGGAGGCAACTTTCCCGGCCGGGCTCCTCTTGGTACCCTCTGGCTTGGATGGGAATTGCAGAGAAAAGGCGGACGTCTGCGCCGCCCCCCGCCTCCTGGAAAACCTGTTATTAATAATAATAATACTAATAATGGTATTTTTTAAGCGCTTACTACATGCCAGGCACTGGTCTAAACGCCGCGGTCGATACAAGGTTGTCCCCCGTGGGGCTCACGGTCTCAATCCCCATTTTACAGGCGAGGGAACTGAGGCACAGAGGAAGCGAAGTGGCGGGCCCAAGGTCACACACTTGGAGGAGTGGCGGAGGCAGGATTAGAACCCAGGTCCTCGGACGCCCAAGTCCCTGCTCTCGGCACTAAGCCACGCTGTTAGAGCGCTTGGCCTTCCCCCCGGGCCTCCGTTCCCTCATCTGTCAAATGGGGCTGAATAATAATAATGTTGGTATGTGTGAAGCGCTTACTAGGTGCAGAGCACTGTCCTAAGCGCTGGGGGAGATACAGGGTCATCAGGTCGTCCCACGCGAGGCTCCCTTTAACGCCCCGGGTCCTCGGAGACACCCCCTCCCCAGTCCCCTCGGAGGCCTGTATAGCAGTCCGGGGAGTTGGGGGTGGGGAGGGCGTTATAATTAATAATAATACCAATAATAATGGTATTTGTGAGGCGCTTACTATGTGCCGAGCACCGTTCTAAGCACTGAGGGAGATACAAGGGAATCAGGTTGTCCCACGTGGGGCTCCCGGGTCTTCATCCCCGTTTTACAGACGAGATACCTGAGGCCCAGAGAAGTGACTTGGCCAAGGTCTCACAGCGGGGGAGGCAGGATTAGAACCCACGACCTCTGACTCCCAAGCCCGGGCTCGTTCCACTAAGTCACGCCGCTTAGTATCTTCCTCCCGGCCTGCTCGGGTTCATTAGATGAAGCGCTTATTGTAGCGTTGTTTACACTGTCAATCAGGAGGCCGGGGGAAACGCCGCACTCATTCGTTCGATTGTATTTGTTGAGCGCTTCCCGTGGGCGGAGCACTGTACTAAGCGCTTGGAAAGTACAATTCAGCAACAGGGACAAGCCCCGCCCATCAACGGGCCCACAGTGTAGAAGAGTACCGGTTTCTGTGAAGCGCTCACTACATGCCAGGCACTGTTCTAAGCGCTGGGGTGCGTACGAGCAAATGGGGTTGGAGTCGGTCCCGGACCCCCGTGGGGCTCACAGTCTCCAGCCCCATTTTCCAGATGAGGCAACCGAGGCGCAGAGAAGTTAGGCGGCTCGTCCGACGGCACACAGCAGACAAGTGGCGGAGCTGAGATTCGAACGCACGACCTCTGACTCCCAAGCCCGCGCTCTAAGTAATAATAATTCTAATAATGTTATTTGTTAAGCGCTTACTATGTGCAGAGCACTGTTCTAAGCGCTGGGGAGACACAGGGGAATCAGGTTGTCCCACGTGGGGTTCACATTTTTTCACCCCCATTTTACAGATGAGGTAACTGAGGCACAGAGAAGTGAAGTGACCTGCCCACCGTCCCACAGCTGACGAGTGGCCGAGCCGGGATTCGAACCCACGACCTCTGACTCCAAAGCCCGGGCTCTTTCCACTGAGCCACGCTGCTTCTCTAAATAAATCATAATAATAATAAATAAAAAGAATGATGATGATGATGACGGTATTTAAGCACTTACTATGTTCCAAGCACTGTTCTAAGCACTGGGGTAACCAGGTCGGACCCAGTCCCTGTCCCACATGGGGCTCCCAGTCTCGATCCCCATTTTCCAGATGAGGCAACTGAGGCCCAGAGAAGTGAAGTGACTCCGAGAAGCAGCGTGGCTCGGTGGGAAGAGCACGGGACCGGGAGTCAGAGGTGGTGGGTCCTAATCAGCGGGGCTCAGTGGAAAGGGCCCGGGCTTTGGAGTCGGAGGTCACGGGTTCGAATGCCGGCTCGGCCACTCGTCAGCCGTGCGACTGTGGGCGAGTCGCTTCACTTCTCTGGGCCTCAGTGACCTCATCTGGAAAACGGGGATTAACTGCGAGCCTCACGAGGGACAACCTGGTTACCCCGTATCTCCCCCCGCGCTTAGAACAGTGCTCTGCACATAGGAAGCGCTTAACAAATACCAACATTATTAATCCCGGCTCTTCCACCTGTCAGCTGTGTGACTTTGGGCAAGTCACTACCCTCCTCTGGGCCTCAGTGACCTCATCTGGAAAACGGGGGTGAAGACCGGGAGCCTCACGTGGGACCACCTGATTGTCCCGTAACCATTTTAGAGACGGGGTCACCGAATGACCCCGGGAGAGCTGGGGCCCGGAGAGGGTGGCGGTTGGGCATCCATTCATTCAATCGTATTTATTGAGCGCTGACTACGCGCAGAGCGCTGTACTAAGCGCTTGGAAGGGACAATTTGGCCACAGATAGAGACCATCCCTGCCCAACAACGGGCTCGCAGTCTAAAAGTGGGGGAGAAAGACACCAAAACAAGCAGTCTGGCGGGTCCACCGTCCGGACTCCGCGATCAGAGAAGCAGCGCGGCTCAGTGGAGAGAGCCCGGGCTTGGGAGTCAGAGGTCGTGGGTTCTAATCCCGGACTCCGCCGCCTGTCTGCTGCGTGACCTTGGGCGAGTCACTTCACTTCTCTGGGCCTCAGTTCCCTCATCTGTAAACTGGGGATTAAAAAATGTGAGCCCCACGCGGGACAACCCGATGACCCTGTATCTCCCCCAGCGCTTAGAACAGTGCTCGGCACGTAGTAAGCGCTTCTCAAATACCACCATTAGTATTAGAGAAGCAGCGTGGCTTAGTGGAAAGAGTCCGGGCTTGGGAATCAGGGGTCGTGGGTTCTAATGCCGACTCCGCCGCCTGTCTGCTGTGTGACCTTGGGCGAGTCACTTCACTTCTCTGTGCCTCAGTGACCTCATCTGTAAAATGGGGATTAACTGTGAGCCTCACGTGGGACAACCCGATGACCCTGTACCTCCCCCAGCGCTTAGAACAGTGCTCGGCACATAATAAGTGCTTAACAAGCTCATCAAAGGGCAGGGACTGTCTCTACCTGTTACCGATTTGTAATAATAATAATAACGTTGGTATTTGTTAAGCGCTTACTACGTGCCGAGCACTGTTCTAAGCGCTGGGGTAGACACAGGGGAATCAGGTCGTCCCACGTGGGGCTCACAGTCTTCATCACCATTTTACAGATGAGGGAACTGAGGCACCCAGAAGTGAAGTGACTCGCCCAAAGTCACACAGCTGACGAGTGGCCGAGCCGGGATTCGAACCCATGACCTCTGACTCCAAAGCCCGTGCTCTTTCCACTGAGCCACGCTGCTTCTCTGCACATTGTACATTGCAAGCGCTTAGTACAGTGCTCCGCACATAGTAAGCGCTCAATAAATACTATTGAATGAATTAACAAATACCACCATTATTACTGGGGAGCTCCGCACTCCAGGCTCCGGATTCCGGGTTCCGCGCTTTCCGCGGTCCGCGCTCCAGGCTCCGAATTCCGCGCTCCGGGCTTTCCGCGGACCGCACTCCAGGCTCCGGATTCCGGGCTCCGCGCTCCAGGCTCCCGATTCCGCGCTCCGGGCTTTCCGCGGGCCGCGCTCCAGGCTCCCGATTCCGCGCTCCGCGCTTTCCGCGCTCCGCGGGCTGCGCGGCCCGCGCTCCAGGCTCCGTATTCCGCGGTCCGGGCTTTCCGCGGCCCGCGCTCCAGGCTCCGGATCCCGGACTCCCGGGGTCCTTGGGGCGGGCGGAGGGGTGCGGGAATCCAGTCCGGGTCTTGAGCGCAGCCCCGGCGCCCCTCCCCCCGGCCGGGCCTCACATTGGCTGCAAAGTGGAGCAGCTCGTCGGGGACGCGATCGATGACCATCGATCGCCTCCGCGCACACACAGTCACACGGTCACACAATCGCAACCACGCCGCCCAGTCACACGCATTGACCCCCCCCCCCCCAGGTCACACACGTGCACACACACACCCCCCCTCTGGGTCACACACGTGCACACCCACACTCCTCTGGGTCACACATGCATGCACACAAACACACCCTCCGGCTCACATGTGCGCACACCCCCCCCCCCCTCTGGGTCACACACGTGCACACCCACACTCCTCTGGGTCACACATGCATGCACACACACCCCCTCCGGCTCACATGTGCACACCCACACCCCCTCTGGGTCACACACGTGCACACCCACACTCCTCTGGGTCACACATGCATGCACACACACACCCCCTCCGGCTCACATGTGCACACACACACCGCCCCCGGGTCACACATGTGCACACCCACACTCCTCTGGGTCACACACAGCTGAGCCCCTCTGGGTCACACACGCACACACACACAAACACTGACCCCCTCCAGGTCACATATGTACCCACCCACACTCCTCCAGATCACACACTGACACCACTCAGTCCCACATACTGACCCCCTCTGTGTCACACATGTACGTACACACACACACTGATCTCCCCCCCTCCCCCCGGATGACACATGTACACACCGACACTCCACGTCACACTCACCGACACCGCTCAGTCCCACACACTTGACACCATTCCGTATCCCAAACGCCAACGCTAACACACACGCTGACACCCCTTGCAGTCCCACACACTGCCTCACACTGACCCCTCGGAGTCACATATACACACCGAGTTCCCCCCGCCGCAGTCGCACGGACACACACTGACACATCTCGGCGTCACACACACGCTGACCCCTCGGACTCAAATATACCCATCCAGCCTCCCCACAGTCGCACAGACACACGCTGACACACCTCAGGGTCACACACGCTGACCCTGCGGAGTCACATATACACACCGAGTCTCCCCACAGTCTCACAGACACACACTGACACACCTCAGCGTCACACACACTGACCCCTCAGAGTCACATATACCAACCGAGGCCCGCCCCCCAGTCGCACAGACACACACCGGCACACCTCAGCGTCACACACGCTGACCCTTCGGACTCACATATACACACCGAGGCCCCCCGCCCCAG
Organism: Ornithorhynchus anatinus; assembly: GCF_004115215.2. NCBI lineage: Eukaryota > Metazoa > Chordata > Mammalia > Monotremata > Ornithorhynchidae > Ornithorhynchus > Ornithorhynchus anatinus. The sequence goes on from NC_041750.1 coordinate 2,844,215, forward strand.
TCGCCCAGACACACCGACACACCTCGGCGTCACACAGGCTGACCCCTCGGAGTCACATATACACACTGAGCCTCCTTCCAGCCACAGAGAGACACACTGACACACCTCGGCGTCGCACACATCGACCCACACTGACCCCTCGGAGTCGCATATACAAACCGAGGCCCACCCCCCAGTCGCACAGACACACACTGGCACACCTCGGCGTCACACACGCTGACCCTTCGGATTCACATGTACACACCGAGGCACCCCCCCCAGCCACACAGACACACCCGGCGTCCCACACACCGACCCACACTGACCCCTCGGAGTCACGTATACACACCGAGGCCCCCCTCCCCAGTCGCGCAGACACATTGACACACCTCGGCGTCACACACATCGATCCACACTGACCCCTCAGAGTCGCGTATACAAACCGAGGCCCACCCCCCAGTCGCACAGACACACACTGACCCTTCGGACTCACATATACACACCGAGGCCCCCCCCCAGCCACACAGACACACGCAGACACACCTCGGCGTCCCACACACCGACCCACACTGACCCCTCGGAGTCACGTATACACACCGAGCCCCCCCCCAGTCGCGCAGACACACACCGACACACCTCGGCGTCACACACGCTGACCCCTCGGAGTCACATATACACACTGAGCCCCCCCAGTCGCGCAGACACACACCGACGCACCTCGGCATCCACACCGACACACACTGACCCCCTTAGAATCACACCCACTGACCGCCCTCCTCCCCCCACTGACACACACCGCTTGCGAGGCGAGGGGGGCTACGGAGGAGAGTCCAACTCCAATCGATCAAGCAATCAATCACATTTATTGAGCGCTCTCTGTGTGCAGAGAACTGTACTAAGCACACGGAAGAATACCAAGGGTGAAGGTGTCTGCTGGAGCGTTATATTGAGCTCTCCCAAGCGCTTAGTCCTGCATTTATTAGGTGCTCAATAAATATGATTGACTGATGACGGAGTTGGTAGACAGGTGCCCTGACCACAACAAGCTTAGAATCTGGAGAGGGGAGGCAGACGTTAATATAAACGATGGAAATAAGGATATTAATAATAATAGTGGCACTTAAGTGCTTACTATGCGCCAAGCACTGTTCTAAATGCTGGGGTAGGTGCGAGTTAATCAGGTTGGACGCATCTGGGGCTCAAGCTCTTATCTGCGTTTTACAGATAAGGTGACTGAGGCAGAGAGAAGCGGAGTGACTCCGCCCAAGGTCCCACGGCAGACGCGGAGCGGGATTAGAACCCAGCTCCTTCCGGCTCCCAGGCTCGTGCTCCACCCGCTGCGCCACGGCGTGGACGTGGATGCTGAGGGGCAGAGGGAGGGGCCGATCAAGAGGGCAAGTCACTTAACTTATGAGAAGCAGCGTGGCTCAGTGGAAAGAGCCCGGGCTCGGGAGTCAGAGGTCATGGGTTCGAGTCCCCGCTCTGCCACTTGTCAGCTGTGTGACCGTGGGCGAGTCACTTCACTTCTCTGTGCCTCAGTTACCTCATCTGTACAATGGGGATTAACTGTGAGCCCCACGGGGGACAACCTGATCTCCCTGTATCTCCCCCCAGCGCTTAGAACAGCGCTCTGCACATAGTAAGCGCTTAACCAATACCAACATTATTATTATTAACTTCTCTGTGCCTCATTTACCTCATCTGGAAAATGGGCATTAAGACTGTGAGCCTCACGTGGGACCACCTGATGACCTCGTATGTCCCCCAGCGCTCTGCACATAGTGAGCCCTTAACAAATACCAACATTATGATTATTAAAGGGAGCAAATCCGAATGCAAATCCGAAAGAAAGTGGGAGAAGAGGAACTGAGACCCTAGTTTGGGGATTCTGCCCAACTAAGCTTCCAGCTCCCATCCCAACCTCCCCCGGGATAATTCCTCATTCATTCATTCATTCAATAGTATTTATGGAGCGCTTACTATGTGCGGAGCACTGTACTAAGCGCTCGGAATGAACAAGTCATCCCCCCTCTAGCCCCAGCCTGGAAAGGCCTCTTCCCTCCCCCTCCTCAGCCGGCAGGGAGTAGGAATTTGGGGGAGGGGGAGGGTTGGGGGCTAGTACGGCCTGTCTCTGGACCCACAAATCAAATCCCTAATTCCAGGGAGCCAACAGGTCAGACTGGGGGCTTCCCCACTGGAATTCCAGCCCCTCTCCCTCAGGCCCTCTGGGGGTGACCGGGAATTCCCGGAAACCTCCTGGGAATCCATCCCAAATCCCCCCCCCCTCCCAGATCTGTGGCCAATCCCACGGGACCCACACGGTGGAAGGAGACAAGATCGGAAGCTCCTTGAGGACGGCGTGGCTCCGTGGAAAGAGCCCGGGCTTGGGAGTCAGAGGTCGTGGGTTCTAATCCCGGCTCCGCCGCTAGCCAGCTGGGTGACTTTGGGCCTCAGTCACCTCATCTGTAAAATGGGGATGAAGACTGTGAGCCCTGTGTGGGACAACCCGATTACCCTGGCGCTTAGAACAGTGCTTGGCACAGAGTAAGCGCTTAAACACCAACATTAATACCACCTCTAATTGGACTCTCCCCGACGCTCCGTACCTAGGAGGCACCAGTCGAAAGAATAATGATTATGATGATGATAATAATAATAATGCCATCTGTTAAGTGCTGGGGTGGATACACAATAATCGGGTGGGACACCATCCCTTTCTCTCCTAGGTCTCACAGTCTAAGGGAGAAGGGGGATAAAAAAAATGGGTTATTAAACCCCCATTTTGCAGATGAGAAAATGGAGGCCCAGAGAAGTGAAATGACTTGCCCAAGGACACCCAGGAGGCAGGTGGCCAAGCTGGGATTAGAACCCAGGTCCTCCGACTCCCAGGCCCGCGCTCTTCCCATTCATTCGTTCGATCGTATTTATTGAGCGCTTACTGTGGGCCGAACGCTGTACTAAGCGCTTGGAATGTACAATTCGGCAACGGATAGAGACAATCCCTGACCGACGACGGGTTCACAGTCTAAAAGGAGGAGACTAAGCCCATGCTGTTTCTCTAATGACGGACTAATTGACTGAAGGAACTCCTGCTCTCAATCATATTTAATTCATTTAATTAATTAATGAAATGGTATTTGTTAAGGGCTTACTATGTGTCAAGCATTTTTCTAAGCGCTGGGATAGGCACCAGTTCATCAGGCGGGACACAGTCCCCACCCCACGTAGGGCTCGCAGCCTAAGTCGGAGGGAGAAGGGGGATTGAATCCCAGTTGAGGAAACTGAGGCACAAAGGGTAATAACGATGGTATTTGTTAAGCGCTCAGTAGGAGTCAAGCACCATTCTAAGCCCGGGGGTAGATGCAAGATAATCAGGTTGGACACAGTCCCTGTCCCCCATGGGGCTCACAGTCTTAATCCCCATTTTACAGATGAGGGAACTGAGGCCCAGAGAAGTGAAGTGACTTGCCCAAGGGCACCAAGAAGCAAAGTGACTCGTCTAAGGTCACACAGCAGACGAGTGGGATTCATTCGATCGTATTTATCGGGCACGTACTGCGTGCATCCATTCAATCGTATTTAGAGAGCGCTGAGTGTGTGCAGCGCACTGGTCTAAACTCTTGGGAAAGGACAATACAATAAACAGTGACATTCCCTGCCCAGGACAAGCTCGGAGTAGATTAGATTAGATTGGAACCCAGGCCCTCTGACTCCCAGGCCCAGGTTCTAGTCACCAGGCCACGCAGCCTTTCCCACCATTTTATGTGGGGAGGTGAGATTGCTCGGCCCGAGGGGCGGAATTGGAGTTCATTCATAATTATGGAGGCATATTCATTCATTCCTTCATTCGATCGTATTTATTGAGCGCTCACTGTGTGTAGAGCACTGTAGTAACCGCTTGGAGAGTACAATTCGGCAACGGAGAGAGACAATCCTTCCCCAACAAAGGGCTCACAGTCCTGAAAAGGGGAATATGGATCGCATTTGATCGTCGAGGTGAGAAAGGAAATCTCACCCACCGCGTCTCCAGCTCCCTTGCCCTTCTCCCAGTGTTTTCAGCCCCTACCCCCCAACTTCCCCCTCCCTCGGGCCCAATCCCCCCCACATACCGCATTCGGAGCCTGGGAAAACTCCAGGCTGCTGCCCCTTCCCATGCGGAATCCTTACTTCCCAGCTTTCCCTTTCCCACGGCCTAGTCGGACCCCCCCCCCCCCCCGGAGAAAAAATCCCCTCCCTCCAGACGCACAGAGCCTCTCATGACTCTGTGTGTGTGTGTGTTGCCTGATAGAGGGAGGGGAGGAGGAGGAAGAGGAGGAAGGAAGATGGAAGAAGAGGAGGAAGAGGGGGGACAAGGGAGAGAGAGGAGAAAGAGAAGGAGGAAGATGGAAGAGGAGGAGGAAGGGAGAAGGGAGAGAGGAGAAAGGGAGGGAGGAAGATGGAAGAGGAGGAGGAAGGGGGGAGAAGGGAGAGGAGAAAAGGAGGGAGGAAGATGGAAGAGGAGGAGGAAGGGGGGAGAAGGGAGAGAGGGAGAGGGAGGGAGGAAGATGGAAGAAGAAGAGGAAGAGGGGGAGAAGGGAGAGAGAGGAGAAAGGGAAGGAGGAAGATGGAAGAGGAGGAGGAAGGGGGGAGAAGGGAGAGAGAGGAGAAAGGGAGAGAGGAAGATGGAAGAAGAGGAGGACGGGAGAAGGGAGAGAGGAGAAAGGGAGGGAGGAAGATGGAAGAGGAGGAGGAAGGGAGGAGAAGGGAGAGAGGAGAAAGGGAGGGAGGGAGGAAGAGGTTGAGAAAGGGAAGAAGAGGAGGAAAAGTGGAAGAAGAGGAGAATAATAAAAACACTGTGGAATTTGTTAAGGATTTGCTCCGTGTACTAAGCAACTGTGGTAGACGCAAGTTAATCAGCTGGGACGCTGTCCCTGTCCCACGTGAGACTCCCGGTCTCAGCAGGCGGGAGAACAGGTATTGAAACCTTATTTTACAGATGAGGAAACGGAGGCCCGGAGAAGGGAAGTGACTTGTCCAAGGTCACACAGCAGGCAGGTGCCCTCCTCACACCCGCCAAACTAACTCGCCTCCCCTCTTCACAGCCCTCCTGAGGGCTCACCTCCTCCAGGAGGCCTTCCCAGATGGAGCCCTCCCTTTCCCTCCGCCCCTCCCCATTCCCCCTACACTCTCCCTCTGCTCTCCCCCCTCCCCACAACTCTGGTGCATATTTATATATATTATTTATTACTCTATTTTATTAATGATGTGTAGATATGTATGATTCTACTTATTGATGCCCGTCTACGTGTCTTGTTTCGCTGTCTCCCCCTTTCGGGCCGCGAGCCCGTTGTCGGGCAGGGGACGGTCTCTATCTGTTGCCGAACTGTACACTCCAAGCGTTCCGCACACAGGAAGCGCTCGATAAATACGACTGAATGAATAATTTGGAACTCGGGGTCTTCTGACTCCCGGGCCAGGGCTTTATCCACTCCCGACAGCCTTCCTCTCCTCGTGGGGCTTGAGCGGCCCAGGAAAGTCACAGGATTCGTCCCGAGCACCGCCGGGATTCCTGAATTAGAAACGGCAAGGTCAGAACTCCGTGCCCAAGGTGGAGTGGAGAAATCCTGAAGTATTTATGGCTTCCAAAGACGTTTCTCTTCCAACCTTCCAGGGCAGGAGGGGGTCTGCGGGTCTGAATTCTCCCGGGAAATTGCCCCATTCCTCCGCTTCCCCTGAGGACCCCGGTTCCGACGATCGGAGGGATCGATCGGGTTCCTACTCCCTGCAGAGCGCTGCTCTAGGCGATTTACCGGGAACGGGGACTGTACTGAGTGCTTACCGTCTGCAGAGCACTGTACTGAGGACTGTCTGTGGGCAAAGACTGCACTGAGGACCCACTACGTGCAAAGACTGTACAGAGCCTGGGTGCGAAGAATATACTGAGTGTCCACGGTGTGCAGAACACTGCCCTCAAGACCCACCGTGTACAAAGGCTCTGTTGAAGACCTTTGTGCAGAGACTGCAAGGAGGATCGGTGTGCAGAGACTGTATTGAGTGCCTACTGTTCGCAGAGCACTGTACCGAGGCTTTACTGTGTGCAGAGACTGTACTGAGTGCCCACTGTATGCAGACACTTCATTGAATGCATACTGTGTGCAGAAACTGTTATATGGCACAGCACTGAATATCTACTATGTTCGGGGTACTGTACTGGGTACCTACTGCATGGTGTAGTGGATAGAGCACAGGCCCGGAGTCAGAAGGTCATGGGTTCTAATCCTGACTCCACCACGTGTCTGCTGGGTGACCTTGAGTGAGTCACTTCACTTCTCTTGAGAAGCAGCGTGGCTTAGTGGAAAGAGCCCGGGCTTGGGAGTCAGGGGTCGTGGGTTCTAATCCCGGCTCTGCCACTTTGCTGTGTGACCTTGGGCAAGTCACTTAACCTCTCTGGGCCTCAGTGACCTCCTCTGTAAAAATGGGGATTAAAAAATGTGAGCCCCACATGGGACAATCCGACGACCCTGTATCTCCCCCAGCGCTTAGAACGGTGCTCTGCACGTAGTAAGCGCTTAATAATAATGTTGGTATTTGTTAAGCGCTTACTATGTGCAGAGCACCGTTCTCAGCGCTGGGGTAGACACAAGGGAATCAGGTTGTCCCACATGGGGCTACAGTCTTAATCCCCATTTGACAGATGAGGTAACTGAGGCACCGAGAAGTGAAGTGACTCGCCCACCGTCACGCAGCTGACAAGTGGCAGAGTGGGGATTCGAACCCATGACCTCTGACTCCAAAGCCCGGGCTTAAATACCAGCATTATTATTATTAATTCTCTGGGCCTCAATTCCCTCATCTGGAAAATGGGGATGGAGACTGTGAGCCCCACATGGGACAGGGACTGTGTCCAACCCGATTTGCTTGTACCCAGCCCAGCGCTTAGAACCTCACACAGTAAGCGCTTAACAAATACCAACATTATTATTATTCCAGCGCTTAGAACAGTGCTCTGCACATGGTAAGCGCTTAACAAATACCAACATTATCATCAAGCACTTAACAGGTACCATAATTATAATTATTACTAGTGATTCAGGGTTTTGTGCTGGGCACCTATTACGTTTAGAGCACTGTACTGAGTGCTTGGGAGAGCACAGTGGAGTTAGAAGGGGCCCTCCCTGCTTTAATAATAATGTTGGTATTTGTTAGGGGAAGCAGCGTGGCTCAGTGGAAAGAGCCTGGGCTTCGGAGTCAGAGGTCATGAGTTCGAATCCCCGCTCTGCCACTTGTCAGCTGGGTGACTGTGGGCGAGTCACTTAACTTCTCTGTGCCTCGGTTACCTCATCTGGAAAATGGGGATGAACTGGGAGCCTCACGTGGGACAACCTGATTATCCTGTATCTCCCCCAGCGCTTAGAACGGTGCTCTGCACCTAGTAAGCGCTTAACAAATGCCAACATTATTATTATTATTGAGCGCTTACTATGTGCCGAGCAGTGTCGGACGCGAGTCTTAATCCCCATTTTACAGATGAGGTAACTGAGGCACCGAGAAGCGAAGCGACTCGCCCACAGTCACCCGGCTGACGAGTGGCAGAGCCGGGATCGAGCAAGGTCCTGAATTCGGGGAGGGAGTTGAAGGTGGCGGGAAGGGAGCAGGCCCCGCCCGGCCCAAAGCATCGGACCCCAGACGACGCGAAGATCTCGGCGTTTCCTCGTTATTAATAGCGGTATTCCCGTTATCCCTAATTCCCCGTGTTTCCGGAATTTCTCCGCTTCCCCCTGCTCCGGTTGCCCCCCTCCCCGGCCCTTCCCCTCAGCCCCACCCCCAGCCCGGGCAGCTTGAGGCGGCGCAGGCCGGCCGGGGCGGGCACGATGCCCAGATCTGACTCTCGGGCTCGGGGCCCGGCAGGGCCAACGGCCTGTGCCATTCCCGGCCGTGGAGGCCGGGGCCAAGATCCGCCCAAGATCTGGGAAAGAGAGACGGACAGAGACAGAGAGACAGAGACCCCTCGAACCGCGGAGCCCGGCCTGCCCGGTCCCGGTCCCTTGGAAATCTTCATTCCTTCAATCATTCATCTGCATTTAATAAGAATAATCAAGGTTGGTATTTGTTAAGCGCTTACTCTGTGCCGAGCGCCGTTCGAGGCGCCGGGGGAGATCCGGGGTCATCGGGTGGTCCCACGGGAGGCTCACAGTTAATCCCCATTTTACAGAGGAGGAACTGAGGCACAGAGAATAATAATAATGGTAATGTTGGGATTCGTTAAGCGCTTACTGTGTGCCGAGCACCGTTCTAAGCGCTGGGGGGAGACACAGGGGAATCAGGATGTCCCACGTGGGGCTCACAGTCTTCATCCCCATTTTACAGATGAGGTCACTGAGGCACCGAGAAGTGAAGCGACTCGCCCACAGTCACACAGCGGACAGGTGGCAGAGCCGGGATTCGAACCCATGACCTCGGACTCCCAAGCCGGTGCCCTTGCCACCGGGCCACGCTGCTTCTCTACGCTTACTCTGTGCCGCGCACTGTTCTAAGCGCCGGGGGAGATACAGGGTCATCAGGTGGTCCCACGGGAGGCTCACAGTTAATCCCCATTTTACAGATGAGGAACTGAGGCGCAGAGAAGTTAAGTGACTTGCCCGCATTTATGGACCGCTCACTGTATGACAGCACTGTACTAAGCACTTGGGAGAGTACGCTAAAGTAATAATAATGTTGGTATTTGTTAAGCGCTTACTATGTGCAGAGCACCGTTCCAAGCGCTGGGGGAGAGACGGGGGCATCGGGTCGTCCCTCGTGGGGCTCCCGGTCTTCACCCCCATTTGACGGATCAGCGCTTAGAACGGTGCTCTGCACATAGTAAGCGCTTAATACCAACATTATTATTATTACAGATGGGGGAACCGAGGCACAGAGAAGTGAAGCGGCTCGCCCACGGTCACCCAGCTGCCAAGTGGCAGAGCCGGGATTCGAACCCATGACCTCTGACTCCCAAGCCCCGGCTCTTTCCACTGAGCCACGCTGCTTGTCTGACAGAAAGAGAACGGGCTTGGGAGTCAGAGGTCGTGGGTTCGAATCCCGGCTCCGCCACTTGTCAGCTGGGTGACCTTGGGCGAGTCGCTTCACTTCTCTGGGCCTCAGTTCCCTCATCTGTCAAATGGGGATGAGGACTGGGAGCCCCACGTGGGACCACCTGATCACCTTGTATCCCCCCCGGTGCTTAGAACAGTGCACCTAGTCAGCGCGTATAGAAGCAGCGTGGCTCAGTGGCTAGAGCCCGGGCTTAGGAGTCAGAGGTCACGGGTTCTAATCCCACCTCCGCCACTTGTCAGCTGTGTGACTTTGGGCAAGTCACTTCACTTCTCGGTGCCTCAGTCACCTCAGTTAGCTGTTCCAGATGCCTCTGTAAAATGGGGATTAAGCCTGAGCGCCTCAGGTGGGGCAACCCGATGCCCCTGTATCTCCCCCAGCGCTTAGAACAGTGCTCGGCACGTAGTAAGCGCTTAACAAATACCAACATTATTATTATTATTATTATTATTATTGTTACCCCTGCTTACACGCACTCGCAGAGACCTCCCTCACACCACGAGACGCACGCAGACAACACACAAACGCGCCCACGCTTCGATACAGCGTGGGCTCAGTGGAAAGAGCACGGGCTTGGGAGTCAGAGGTCATGAGTTCGAATCCCGGCTCTGCCACTCGTCAGCTGGGTGACTGTGGGCGAGTCACTTCACTTCTCTGTGCCTCAGTTACCTCATCTGTAAAATGGGGATTAACTGTGAGCCTCACGTGGGACCACCTGATTACCCTGTATCTACCCCAGTGCTTAGAACAGCGCTCGGCACATAGTAAGCGCTTAACAAATACCAACGTTATTACACGCTCACCCCTTTGCGTTCCATCCATACCCCACCCCGCACGCCACGGACAACCCTAGACTCGCACCCGCTCCTGTGCAACACACACGTCCCGATTAGACCGTGAGCCCGTCATTGGGCAGGGATTGTCTGTCGCCGAATTGTCCATTCCAAGCGCTCAGTACAGTGCTCTGCACATAGTAAGCGCTCAATAAAGACTCCATCCCCTCATCCTCTTGCAGAGGTGCCCTCTACCCCCCCAGGCCCATCGAAACACACGAAAACCCACCCGCCAAAGTCTTCGATACTCAGGTCCGGCCCCGCACGTCCCCCGCCTCTCCCCCCGAGACCTCTGGACTTGAAGCTCGTCCGGGGGCAGGGAATGTGTCTGTTCACTCTTACGCTGTCCTCTCCCAAGCGCTTAGCACAGCGCTCTGCGCACAGAAAGCGCTCAGTAAAAGCAGTCGAATGAGAGACGCTAATGAGAACGATAACTGGGCGGCTTTGGGAGGGCTTACCGTGTGCTGAACCCCGGGATGGCACAGTTCCTCTTCCAACGAGAAGCTCCCAGCCTGAGGAGGGAAGATGGCTACTGAATTCCCATTTTACAGATGAAGAAACTGAGAATTACCCAAGGTGGCCCAGAGAGCACAGGGAAGAGGCGGGATTGAAAGCCGGGTCTCTCTTTTCTCAGTCCTCTACCCTTTCCACCAGGCTGCGTCACCTCAGTGTCACGGGAAGCAGCGTGGGAGCCACCGGGTCACGGGTTCTAATCCCGGCTCTGCCACACGTCTGCTGGGTGACCTTGGGCCTCGGCTCCCTCATCTGTAAAATGGGGATTAAGGCCGTGAGCCCTAGGTGGGACAGGGACCGTGTCCCACCTAACTTGACTCTACCCCAGCGCTTCGAACAGTGCTTTGTACTTAGTAAGCACTTGATAAGTACCACAGATATTATTATTAAAAATATTAAGCAGCACCGCCCAGTGGATACGGCCCAGGGCCTGGGGGTCAGAGGGGTTTCTGCAGTCTAGATGGGGTCAGTTAATTGTATTTATTCATTCAATCTTATTAATTATTGTTATTATGGTATTTGTTCAGGGCTTACTATGTGCCAAGCACTCTTCTAAGCACTGGGGTAGATATAAGGTAATTGGATTGTCCCACGTGAGGCTCACAGTCTTAACAGAGAAGCAGCGTGGCTCAGTGGAAAGACCCCGGGCTTGCGAGTCAGAGGTCATGGGTTCGAATCCCGGCTCTGCCACTTGGCAGCTGACCGTGGGCAAGTCACTTCTCTGTGCCTCAGTTCCCTCATCCGGAAAATGGGGGTGAAGACTGGGAGCCTCAGAGGGGACAACCTGATGTCCCTGTGTCTCCCCCAGCGCTTAGAACGGTGGTCTGCACATAGGAAGCGCTTAACAAATACCAACATTATCATTATTATTAGTGCTTAGTACAGTGCTCTGTACAAAGTAAGTGCTCAGTATGGGCCACTGATTGTCACACGATCATTAGGAGGAGGAGAAAGAGGAGGAGGAGAGGAAGAGAAAATTCATTCAATAGTATTTATTGAGCGCTTACTATATAATAATAATGAGAATGGTCTTTGTCAAGCGCTTACTATGTGCCGAGCACCGTTCTAAGCGCCGGGGGAGATACAAGGTAATTAGGTTGTCCCACATGAGGCTCGCAGTCTTAATCCCCATTTTCCAGATGAGGTAACTGAGGCACCGAGAAGTGAAGTGACTTGCCCGAAGTCACACGGCTGACAAGTGGCGGAGCGTACGCCGAGCACTGTGCTAAGCACCTGGAATGTACAATTCGGCAACAGACAGAGAAAATGATCTGGGGCGGGGTGGGAGGGGGGTCTGGGAGGTGCGGGGGCAGGAAGCAGATGGCTCGGCTGGAGGACGAGACCAGTCGGGGGTGGGGAGGGGGCCGCTGACCAGGGCAGAGATCTGCATCCCTGGGGTCTTGGGGACCCCCTCCTCGCATCGTCCTCCCCCCCAGCACAGGAGAGGGGCGGACCTCCCTCCCCGGCAAGGGCGAGGCGCTTGGGCACTGCCCCCAGCTAAGGGCAACTGGAGAGGGCGGGGTGGGGGTGCGGGATCCGAACCTCCCGGGTGTGGGGGTCGTCGGCGTCCCCCTCCGAGACGGAGGGAGAGCGGGGCCGGGGAGGAGGGCAGGCCATCGGAGACTTCTGGCTGGCGAGGGGGCAGCCCGCGAAGGCCTCGGGGACCAGGCCGGGCAGGAGGGCGGCGTTGGGACACCTGGGTCCTCTCCCCTGAGGCCCTGCCCCCCTCCTGGGGCGAAGCTGGGGGCGACAGCTGGTCCCCCGTCCATCCCTCCCCACCCCCGGCCTGGAGTGATGTCACCGTCCCAGGCCCTGGAGTGATGTCACCCGGCCCGGGCGGCGCCCAGAGTTGTTGGCTCCGGTGGAGCCTGGCGGCTTCTGGCCCTGCCCGTGGCCCGGTGCCCGGCCGGCATCGCTGCCCGGGCCTGCCGGGAGTTGGCATCGCCTCGGGCTCGGGCACCGCCGTGGCGACGAGCAGTCCGCCGGGGGGGCACCGAACGGGTGGGCCGGGGCCGGAGCGGCGTGGCACGAGGAGCGGCGTGGCCTAGCGGAAGCAGCCCGGGCCTGGGAGCCCGAGGACCTGGGTTCTGATCCCGGCTCCTCCACCCGTCTGCCGGGTGACCTGGGGCGAGTCGCTTCACGTCCGCGCCTCGGTTCCCTCATCTGACAAATGGGGATTACGACCGTGAGCCCCATGTGGGGCAGGGACTCTGTCCAACCTAATATCCTCGTATCCAGTGCTTTGAATAGCGCTTAGTGCACAGTAAGCACTTAAGTACCATTATCACTGTTATTATTATTATTCTCTGGGCCTGTTACCTCCTCTTTAAACTGGGGATTAAGACTGAGCCCCATGTGGAACGGGGACCGTGTCCAACCTCATTAACTTGTGTCTATCCTAGTGCTTCGAACAGCGCTCGGCGCACAGTAAGGACTTAACAAATGTTGCCTTGTTTTTGTCCGTCCGTCTCCCCCCATTATCCTGGGAGCCCGTCACTGGGCAGGGATGGTCTCTATCTGTTGCCGAACTGTCCATTCCGAGTGCTTAATACAGTGCTCTGCGCATAGTAAGTGCTCAATAAATACTACTGAATGAATGAATACCAACATTATTATGAACACCGACATTATCACGAATGAAATGCCACAGTTATCATTATTACTGTTAGGGGCTGGCGGTGGTAGATCAACCCGGCGCGCCTTCCGTTCCCTTCCGCGTCCAGGACGCGGCAGAGGCAGGACCCCGGGTGACCCCAGGAGCTCGCAAGCGGGGGCCGCCTTGGGGGGTCCCTGCCCCCCCCCCCCCCCCCACCAGCTCAAGACCCAAAGTCCTGGCCCGCTCCGGCCTCCGGCCCCGTCCCAGCCAGGCCTGGGAGGGTGGGGTGGCCTCACCCACCGGCCTCCTCCTCCGTCTCACCCCCAAGGGCTTCACGGGCAGGGACGGCCAAGAGGGCGGGGGAAGATTTTTCAGTCAAATGGTCAGGAAACCCAAGGTCCAGGAGGATAAAGTGGCAGACACCAGAGGAGGAAGAGAAGCAGCTTGGCCTAGTGGATAGAGCCCGGGCCTGAGAGTCAGAAGGACCTGGGTTCTAATCCTGGCTCCGCCGCTCGTCTGCCGTGTGACCCTGGCCAAGTCAATTCACTGGGCCTCACTTTTCTCATCTGTAAAATGGGGATTAAGACCGTGAGCCCCACTTGGGAAGGGGACTGCGTCCAACCCGATTAACTTGGATCTACCCCAGCGCTCACTCATTTATTCAATCGCATTTACTGAGCGCTTACTGTGTGCACAGCACTGTGCTAAGCGCTTTGTACACTGCTTAGTACGGTGCCTGGCACCCAGTAAGAGCTTCACAGTACCATAATTATGATTGTTATTCTCTGAGCCTCGGCTACCTCAACGGTAAAACGGGGATAAAGGCGGCGAGCCCCATGTGGGGCAACAGGGATTGTGTTCCACCTGATGGTATCATATCTCCCCCAGTGTTTAGCGCAGTGCCCGGCACCTCATAAGCCCTTGAGAAATAGCATTTAAAAAAAAAGAGAGCCTAGGTTCAGGACTCTTCCTCCCCCACCGCAGTTTACCCAAGCAAATGCCATCCCGTTCTAGAGACAATCGCAATTTCCTCCATCTCCATCAATCTCAATCTCCCTCTTCGCCAGCGGGATAGGTTAGTTTTCTCCCTCCAGCAGGTGCCCAGATCCCAGTCCTCCGCCCACCTCCGCTCTCTCCCTCCTACCTGGCCTCTTGGCGGACGGCACCGGGCAGCGCGGGCAGGGGGTGCAGCCAGGTCGGGCGGGGGTCGGCCGGGCCTCCGGCTCTCGGGCCCGGTACGGGCCACTCCGGGCACAGTCTCCGGGCTCCCTGCAGGAGAGGAAGAGGCTCAGCGGTAGTTCCCGTTCCCACTCCTGGAACACGGGGCAGCGTAGGGGTCTCGGTAGGAGGACGAGACTCCTGACGGCCCAGGTGTCTTAGGTCAAAGGGTCCAGCCCCCTGCCTCCCACCCCAGGCCCGGAGTTCCCGACCACCTGGAAGTTCTTCCTTCGATCTTACTTAGGTCCTCCGTGCCGCTTCGGATCCCCTTCCTTCCCGGCCTGGAAGGTCGGCCCCGTCCCTCCCATTGGTGACTTTCGCCTCATCCCCTCAGCCTTCTCTTCCCGGGCAGGGTAACCCACCTCCCTTGCCCTCTCTCTCTCCCCGGCCCCCAACCCCGGCGATACGCCTCTCCGAGCCCCCTCTGTCCACTAGGGATGGCCCGACGACGGTCGGCACGGTCCGGCCTGGTGGGATGGGGTCAGTGGGGTGGAGGAGGAGGGATGAGGAGGAAGAGGATGGGGAGGAGAAGGGGGAGGAAGAGGAGGGAGGGCAGGAGGATGAGGGGAGGAAGGGGACAGGGAGTAGTCGGAGGAGGAGGAGGGAGAGGAGGAGGAGGGAGGGCAGGGGGATGGAGGGCAGGGGGATGGAGGGCAAGAGGGTGGAGGGCAAGAGGGTGGGGGAGGATGGGGAGGAGGAGAAGGACATGGAGGAGGAGGACGGGGAGGTTGTGGAGGGATGACGGAGAGGCGACGGAAGATGGGGAGGAGGGTGGGGGAGGACAGGAGATAATCTCAGCTCTGGCGGCGGGGGCCGGAAGCCCCCCCATTCCCGCCCCCCTCCTCCCTCTCGCCGTCCGAGGGAGAGACATTTGCATAGCCCAGATGGCAGGCTCTGGAATGTCACAGGATTCTCCCGGGATGAGACAGCTGCGGCCCGCCCGGGCCCGGGCCCGGGGCCTTGGCCTCGCAGCTCCCTAGCAGGGCTGCCCCGGCAGGGATGGGTGGGTGCCCCCGGGGGGGGGGAGATGGGTGCCCTGGCATGAGTTAGGAAGGCCCAGCCTGGTCTCGGCCCCCTCCCTCTTGCCCATCTTGGGGAGAACTGCCCCATTTTGGGGGGGAAAGGGCGGTTGAGAAACATCCCCCTCACCTCTCGACCTCCCCCGTCCCCTCCCCCTTCACCAGCTTCACCCGCAGCAGCTGGGGGTTCCGCTCATTATGCTAATGACCTCCCCATCCTGACCCAATTAAGACTAATGAGCCGATCCGCCTTATGATTCCCCCCCCCCCGGCCTTCCCCGGCGGGGGGCGTCCTGTGGGGCCAAAGGGGTCCCGGGCCCAGAGACGACCCCCCCCCCCCCAGGCAGGTGTGTTCCGCCCCACGTCGCCCTCGGATCCCACCCCCATCCCACTCCCCCACCCCCGGGGAGCCCGCCTCTAATTTCGACAGAGGTAAACTGAGGCACCGGACGGGGAAGAGGCTTGCCCCGCGGCGGACCCGTGCAGTCTCAGAGCGGGAAGGGGAGAAGAGAGAGTCAGAGGGGGTGGGTTCTAATCCCACTCCGCCACTTGTCAGCTGTGGGATTTGGGGCAAGTCGCTTCACGTCTCTGGGCCTCAGTGACCTCATCTGGAAAATGGGGATTAAGACTGTGAGCCTCACGGGGGACAATCTGATAACCTTATATCTACCCCAAGGCTTAGAACGGCGCCTGACACAGAGTAAGTGCTTTACAAATACCATTATTATTATTATCTGGCTTCCTGAATCAACACCCTTCAAACGAGGGGAGGGGGAATCCTCCCCCTCTTCCCCACCTTCCTCATCCTCCCTCTCCCGTCTTCTTTCTCCCCATCCTCTTTTCCCCTTCCTCCCGCTCCTTCTGCTCCTGTCCTCCCATCCTCCTCCTCTTCCTCCTTCTCTTCCCATCCTCCTCCTTCTTCCGTCCTCCTCTTCCTTCCTGTCCTCTTTCCCTCCCGGCCTCCTCCTCAATAATGATAATGGTATCTGTTAAGCACTTACACCGTGCCAAGCACTGGGGTAGATATAAGGTGATCAGGTTGTCTGTCCCACGTGGGGCTCACAGTCTCAATCCCCGTTTTCCAAATGCTGGAATGGAAGCCCAGAGAAGTCAAGTACCTATCCCCAAGTCACTCAGCTGACAAGTGGCAGAGTGGGGATTAGAACCCACGACCTCTGACTCTCAAGCCCGGGCTCTTGCCATTAAGCCACAGTGCTTCTCATAACCACCCTGCTTCTCACTTTAACACTGCTTCTCCTTCTCCGCTTCCTTCTCCTCCTCCTCCTGTCATCCTTCCCCTGTCCTCCTCTTTCTCCCCCTCCTCCTCCTACTGTCCTCCTTCTCCCATCCTCCTCTTTCTCCTCCTCCCATCCTCACCCTCCCCCCATCCTCTCCCTCCTCCCATCCTCTCCTTCCTCCCATCCTCTCCTTCCTCCCATCCTCTCCCTCCTCCCATCCTCTCCCTCCTCCCATCCTCCTCTTTCTCCCCCTCCTCCTCCTTCTGTCCTCCTCTCCTCCTCCTTTCTCCCCCTCCTCCTCCTCCTGTCCTCCTCCTCCCATCCTCTTCCTCCTCCCATCCTCCTCCTCCTCCTCTCATCCTCTTCCTTTTCCCATCCTCCTCTTTCTCCCCATCTTCCTCTTCCCCGTTCTCCCTCCTTCCATCCTCCTCCTCCTCCCTCCCGGCCTGCAGTGGGCGCATCCTGCCGCGAGGTGGCGCTCGAAGACAAAGTGTCGGGGGGGGTCCGGTCTCCCCCAGCGCCCCCCAGCGGCCACCCTCGGTGTCACCGCGCCTCCAGAAGCGGGTTATAATAATAATAATTATTATTATTGTTATAATTATAATAACATTTGTTAAGCACCTGCTATGTGCCAAGCACTGTTCTAAGCGCTGGGATAGATGCAAGTAAGGTTGTCCCTTATGGGGCTCACAGTCTTAATCCCCATTTTACAGATGAGGTCACTGAGGCCCAGCGAAGCGATTTGCCCCACAGACAAGTGGCGGGGTCGGGATTAGAACCCACGACCTCTCACTCCCAAGCACGGGCTCCTGCCTCTAGGCCATGGGATCGATAACTACCTGGGCCTCATCAATTAGGGCCAAACCCGCACAGGGCGGGGACAAGGACACAGCTTCTGCCGCAGAGCTGACCACGCGTCTACCAACTCTGTTACATTGTGCTCTCCCAAGCGCTTAGGACAGTGCTATGCACACAGTCAGCTCTCACTAAACGCGATCGATTGATTGATTCCAGCCAGGCAACCCTCCTCCCCCCGAGTCCTTCCACTAGCCACCGCTCACCACATGGTCTAACGAAAAGAGCCCGGGCCTGGGAGGCAAGAGGACCTGGGTTCTAATCCCGACCCCGACCCTCATCTGCCGGGTGAACCTTGGGCAAGTCGTGAGCCCCGTGTGGGACAGGGACTGTGTCCCACCCGATTTGCTTGTATCCACCCCAGTGCTTAGTACAGCGCCTGGCACGTACTAAGCGCTTAACAAACACCGCAATTAGAGTAAGGACTTAACGATTATTATTATTACCCTGGTCAAATTTCATTTAGCTCTAGGTCCTGAAAGTGGGCAGTAGCTTTTTCTGGGTGGACCACCCCCTCCCCATTTCCTCTTCCCTCTTCCAGGGTCTGTGATATTATTATTATTGTTATCATCATCATCATTATCACCCTGGTCAGCTTATATTGATGAATATCAATTCATTCCTTCATTCATTTAATCATTCAATCTTAATTATTAAACACTTACTGTGTGCAGAGCACTCTCCTAAGCGCTTGGGAAGGAACAATACCACAATAATCAGTGACGATCTCTACCCACAACGAGCTCACAGACTCCCCATTTCCTCCCCCCTCTCCCGGGGTCTGTGGTATTATTATTATTATTATTGTTATTATCATCACCATCATTATTACCTTAGTCAGATTTCATTTAGCCCCAGGTCCTGGAAATGGGTAGTAGCCTTTTCTGGGTGGACCAGCCCCCTCCCCATTTCCTCCCCCTTATCCCAGAGTCTGCGGTATTATTATTATCATTATTATTACTGTTATTGCTATTATCATCACCATCATTATTACCCTAGTCAGATTTCACTTAGCCCCAGATCCTGGGAATGGGCAGTAGCCTTTTGTGGGTGGCCCAGCCCCTTCCCCATTTCCTCCCCCCATCCCAGGGCCTGTGGTATTATTATGACTATTATCATCGTCATCATTACCCCAGTCAGATTTCACCTGGGCCCAGGTCCTGGGGAGGGGCAGTAGCCTTTTGTGGGAGGTCCAGCCCCCTCCCCACTTCCTCCCCCCATCCCAGGGCCTGTGGTATTATTATGACTATTATTATTATCATCGTCATCATTACCCCAGTCAGATTTCACCTGGGCCCAGGTCCTGGGGAGGGGCAGTAGCCTTCTGTGGGTGGTCCAGCCCCCTCCCCACTTCCTCCCCCCATCCCAGGACCTGTGGTATTATTATGACCATTATTATTATCCTCATCATCACCATCACGATCACTTCAGTCAGATTTCACTTGGGCCCAGGTCCTGGGGAGGGGCGGTAGGTTTTTCTGGGTGGTCCGACCCCCGGTGCCCGGCCCCGGCGCTGACCACTGAACCCCCCGACCAGGGTGCGGCCTTTGGGGCTGCACTGGTGGGCGCCGTGGGTCAACACTGCCCTCTGCTGGTCTCCCTAAAGAAAAATCACCCTCATCAAAACGTTGGGATTGAAGCGCTCACTCTGTGCGAAACGCTGTTCTAAGCGCTGGGGGAGATTCAGGGTCATCAGGCCGCCCCCGCGTCAGGCTCGCAGTCTTCCTCCCCCTTTTACAGACGAGGAAACTGAGAAGCGAGGTGACTTAAAGAGTCGGGGGGCGTTGGGCTTCTCCCCCTCACTTTCTTAGCCCTTTTGCTGGGGATCCTTCCCCACAGAGCGCTTAGCAAATAGTTACCAAATAAGCGCCTAACAAATACCCTCAAAATAAAAAGAGCCGGGGCAGCGGCCCCCCCCCCCCCCCCGGTCCCGCCCCCGGCACCCCAGATTTGAACGGTGCGGCCTAGCGGGTAGAATCCGGCTTTGGGAGTCGGAGGTCATGGGTTCCCTGCTCCTCCACTTAATGATGATATTAGTATTCGTTAAGCGCTTACTCTGTGCCAAGCGCTGGGGTAGATAAGAGGGAATCGTCCCCCGTGGGGCTCCCGGTCTTCATCCCCATTTGACAGATGAGGGAACGGAGGCCCAGAGAAGTGACTCGCCCAAGGTCACGCGGCTGACAGGTGGCGGAGGCGGGATTAGAACCCACGACCTCGGACTCCCAAGCCCGGGCTCTTTCCACTGAGCCGCGCGGCTTCTCAAGCTGAAGACTGTGAACCCCACGTGGGACAGGGACTGTGTCCGACCCGATTCGCTTGTATCCCCCCCCAGCGCTCAATACGGTGCCTAGGACACAGTAAGCGCTTAATAAATGCAATTACGATGATTCATGTCATTATTGTTCATCCCCATTCGACAGACCAGGGAACTGAGGCACAGAGAAGTTAATTGGCAGGCCCAAGGTCACACAGCAGACAAAACTGCCTAGGACACTGTAAGCGCTTAATAAATACAATTATGATGATGATTCATGTCATTATTGTTCATCCCCATTCGACAGACCAGGGAACTGAGGCACAGAGAAGTTAATTGGCAGGCCCAAGGTCACACAGCAGACAAAACTGCCTAGGACACTGTAAGCGCTTAATAAATACAATTATGATGATGATTCATGTCATTATTGTTCATCCCCATTCGACAGACCAGGGAACTGAGGCACAGAGAAGTTAATTGGCAGGCCCAAGGTCACACAGCAGACAAAACTGCCTAGGACACTGTAAAGCGTTTAATAAATACAATTATGATGATGATTCATGTCATTATTGTTAATCCCCATTTGACAGACCAGGGAACTGAGGCACAGAGAAGTTAAATGATAATAATAAGGTTGGTATTTGTTAAGCGCTTACTATGTGCAGAGCACTGTTCTAAGCGCTGGGGTAGACACAGGGGAATCAGGTTGTCCCACGTGGGGCTCACAGTCTTAATCACCATTTTACAGATGAGGGAACTGAGGCACAGGGAAGTGAAGTGACTCGCCCACAGTCACACATAGCTGGCATAGCTGGGATTCGAACCCATGACCTCTGACTCCCAAGCCCGTGCTCTTTCCACTCAAGGTCACACAGCAGACAAAACTGCCTAGGACACCGTAAGCGCTTAATAAATACAATTATGATGACGATTCAGGTCATTATTGTTAATCCCCATTTGACAACGGACCAGGAAACTGAGGCACAGAGAAGTTAAATGGCAGGCCCGAGGTCACACAGCAGGCAAAACTGACAGAGGTCCTTCTCCCTCCCACGCCTGTGCTCTATCCATGCTGCTTCTCAAAGTCTTTTGGAAGTGCTTACTATGTGCCAAGCAGTGCGCTAAGCGTCGGGGTAAGTTTGGGATAATTCATTCAATCGCATTTATTGAGCACCTACTGGTACAGAGCACTGTGCTAAGCACTTGGGAGAGGACAATACGATACATTCCCGGCCCGAGCTTTACGGCCTGTAGTAAGCACTTAAATAGCTAAATTATTCTCCATCGGGTGGGATACGGTCCCCGGCCCACGCCGGCCCCCCGGGGGGTGGGGAGAACGGGCATCGATCTCCATTTTAATAGAGAAACCGAGGCCCAGGTTCGGTGGCTCGTCCGAGGCCACGCGGCAAGTGGCGGCGGGAGAACCGGGCTCTTCGACGGGCCACGCCATCTCTAAGGTTGGGGAGCTCACAGCGGGGGCGGGGGGGGCGGACTCCGTGCCGGAGGCTAAGGCTTCCAAAGACCCGGAGGAAAGGGGAAACAGAGGCAGAAAAGGAAGAAGCGCCATCCCAATCCCCCGAGGTCCCAGAACGTCCCCGCCACGAGCCCCACGGGCGACGACTGCTTCAGCGCAGAGCTCTGCGCTCGGCAGGTGCTCAGTACAGCACTCCGCTCTCGGTAATAACTTTGATTAATAATTACGGTACCCGTTGAGCGCTCCGGGCCAAGCACACGGTAGATACGAGTTGATCGGGTTGGACCACACGGGGTTCACGGGCTTAATCCCCATTTGGCGGATGAGGGAACCGAGGCAGAGAGGCGGCCCGAGGCCACAGCAGCAGACGGGAGGTGGAGGCAGGATCAGAACCCGGTTCCTTCGGACTCCCAGGCCCGCGCTCAATCCACGGAGCCGCGCTGTTTCTCAGCAGGTGCCCGCCGCGGCACTCTCCACACTGGAGGCATTCGGTACGGTGCTCTATACTCTATACTCTGCCACTTGTCGGCTGTGTGACTGTGGGCAAGTCACTTCACTTCTCTGGGCCTCAGTGACCTCATCTGTAAAATGGGGATGAAGACCGTGAGCCCCATGTGGGACAACCTGATTCCCCTGCGTCTACCCCAGCGCTTAGAACGGTGCTCTGCACATAGTGAGCGCTTAACAAATACCAACATTATTATTATTACTACTCAGTAGGAGCCCAGAGAGAGCGGGCGGTGCGGCCCGACGGCAGGCACACGGGCCGGGGATCGCGCGCTCTGCCCTTCGATTCCAATTCCACCGCTTACCTGGTGCAGCAGCGTGGCTCAGTGGAAAGAGCCCGGGCTTGGGAGTCGGAGGTCACGGGTTCGAATCCCGGCCCTGCCACTTGGCGGCTGGTCGACTGTGGGCAAGCCGCTTCACCTCTCTGTGCCTCAGTGACCTCATCTGTCAAACGGGGATCAAGACCGGGAGCCTCACGGGGGACCACCTGCTGAGCCTGTATCTCCCCCAGCGCTTAGAACAGTGCTCTGCACCTAGGAAGCGCTTAACACCGACATTATTAC